>NW_027192146.1:1193531-1305806 GCF_041956525.1 Rhizomucor pusillus | reverse complement strand
TTGGTGATTCTCCAAAATGCGACTTAAAATTCCGAAAATACTGTAGTTCACTGTCGCGGAGCTGTCTACAGGTCGTTCCAAAGCAATCTATCGTCAGGCCAGTCGGCTCAGCCTCATAGTTGTAATCTGAGATATCTGTGATGCAGAGTCGCTTGATGTTGGCGAACATGCTGGCAAGATATCGCGCTGCAGTGTCGTTGCTGTAGCTGAATCGGCAACATAAAGAAAGAGTTTCCAATTGCTCAAATGCTACTACTTCCGAAAATGATGCCTCCAACCGAGCAATGGATATGATTGCTGGCGATGATACTCGCAGGTCTGTAAGCATAGGAAGTGTCGGCTGTAACGTTTCAAATCTCGCAACACCATTGTTTCTTTCGTGAAGCTCTCTGATTAAAGGCATTTTACGTTGGACAGTAAGCTTAGTGGTACTTGCGGGAGAATGATGGATGACGTCCAAGGGAACCTTTCGTGTTTGCGCGAATGTAGAGACCTTGAGCCTGATCTTCGTTCAAGTAGCTTAATCGATTCAGTTCCATAGGATGGTTTGCCACGGATACCTATGGAACTTGGTCCATCCACGCATGTGTTTTCGAAGCTTGATCCGCCACCAGACTTTGGGAGCTATATCCAAACACGTTAAATTAGGTAGCAGTGATGGCAAACTGTCAAACTCGGACTGCTTGAGAATGACGTTGTCGCCAATGCGCAAATTCTTGACCATGTTTCCAAGTGGATATGCGCTGTCTGCTGTTTTTTTCACAGCAGCGAGGAACTTTTTCAACTCGTCTCTTGATGAAATTTCTGCATGATCGTATAAAGCGTGTTGACAGGGTGGATACCATGATCGGCTGACACAGAGTGCTTCGTATCGATCCGATAGTGGTAATTCATGCGCAATGAGAAATATAATATTGTAGCTGAAGGAAGAGGCCATGGGCTGCGAAAGGATAAGATGAAGGGAGAGACGTTGCTGCTGTTTTGGAATCTTAGAATACACGCTTGTGCCTGGTTGTACTACGTGCTGCGCCGCTTTTGACGTTGTGCCACCTTCTAACTAGGATCGACGTCCCTCCTACATACTGAGGCAAAGACGCCCCCTTGTATAGATCACGACTTGGGTGTCTCAAAGCCGATTTAAGGGTATCACGCGACAGTATATTCAATATAATACCCTATCACACTTTCTGTCCATTTGTATTATATTTTTCGGTAGGTTCATTGGGGTTTTTGCCTGAAAATACCAAGCCTCTATTCATGCTTTATTACTGGTAATGTATGATCATTATGATATGACGGGTTTAATTGTAAGTAAATAGTGGAGCATTATTAAATTTTATGGTTTCTAGACTTTTGCAAATTACGCGTATGCGCCCGACTGACAGATCTTGTCTCCAATCGTGTCGTCCAAGATATTCATTAGCTTTATTCCTGCAAACGTAGCAGTCTGTTGCTGTATGTCCACGTGTAGGTAGCCGATAATTTTCAATCACATCCTGGTCCTCTTTTCTGCAAATTTCTTGGATACTTGCAATTATGCCATCGTTGTTGTTCTCACTGTAGCAGTGGAACCATCGCGTCCTCGCTTTGATGTCTTCTGGAAAAGAAGAAGAAGAAGCGACTCCAAGGAACCTTGAATAGAACTTTGGACCATCATCGTGTTTGGGTGAACTTGACACTCGATCAATTTCTAGAGATCGCAGTGTGTCTGGCAATGCTATCTCGGAAAGGAACTCGTTTACACGCTCGAAAAACCATATCTTTTGTAGCACGAGTCGCTCGAGACTTGTAAACACTTGACGGATAACCTCGAGATATAAAGAATGGATATGCGAGTTTCGTATTGTCAGCTCCATAAGAGGGTGTTGTCTTTTTCCGCAAAACTGTGACAATTCTTGTCGAATTTTCTCTTCTGATCCTGCACGGTGCGTGTTTCGGTATCCGTCGATAGTCAAGCTTGAGACGTTTGGTAAGCAAGTAAGAATGGATGTGAGCGACGCGGCAGTGTCTTCTTTCCACTCGATCGAAACCCGCGTAATTGTGTGTAGTTCACTTAGCAATGAAGGTATCCAGCGTCCAATATCCGCGCGACGGCTACTTAGTTCCAGGTTCTCGATATCTTGGCTCAATAGAGGCCGCACGAATTCGATGGGTATGTCAAAGGCGCGGAGCGGGGACATTGCTAGGTTCTTCACAATCATGTCTATCAGCCAGTCTTGCTGAATATCACGATCAAGGAATTCATCGTAATATGGGTTCAATTCGATACAGATAAGCTGTCTACAGTATTTTCCAAATGCTGCTACTGTCATGGCAGTAAATTTTGCCTCTTCAATTCTATTGAAAGGGTCGTAGATACAGAGTCGTTTGATGTTGTAAAACATGCTGGCAAAATGCATCGCCGCGTTCTCGTGGTTGTAGACAAACGTGGAACACAAAGTAAGTGTTTCCAATCGCTCAAACCTTTGTGCAGAGAATACCATCTGATGACCGTCGATCCAGTCAATAAATATGGTCACCGGTGACGTTATTTGTAGATCTGTAAGCATAGGAAGCTTTTCCTGCATCACTCTGAAATCCTGTAATATCAGCGTCTCATTTGTGACGCCACCTAGTTCAAGACTTTGCAGATAGGTTAAGCTGGGTGCTAGCAGAGGAATAACTGTGGATGGCGTCCAAGGAAATGTATCATGTTTTGGGCGAATGTAGAGACCGTGGATCTGTGCTTCGCTCAAGTAGCTTAATCGACGCAGTTCCATAGGATGATTCGTCACAGACACCCTTTGGAACGTGGTCCAGCCGCGCATGTGCTCACGAAGCTTGATCCGCCACCAGACTTTGGGGGCTATATCCAAATACATCAGGTTAGGTAGCAGTGATGGCAAATTGTCAAACTCGGACTGCTTGAGCAGGACCATATCGTTTATGCGCAGACTTCTGACCATGTTTCCAACTGGATACATGCTATCTTCCGATGCTCTCACAGAAGCGAGAAACATTTTCAATTGGTCTCTTGATGAGATTTCCACACGATCGTACAGAGCTTGCTGACAAGGCGGATACCATGCTCGACTGACACAGAGTGCTTTGTAGCGATCTGATAATGGCAATTCACGCGTAATGAGGAATATAATATCATAGGTGAAGAAGAAGGAGGATTGCATCGTTGTGAAAGAAAAAGAAGAGAAAGAAGAGGATTTTGGTGATCCCACCTATTGTACTAGCTATTTCATTGCTATTGCTAGGTTGTACTACTTGCTGCGCCACGTTTCCTGCTGCTCCGAAATTTCTGCTTCGCTGCGCTTTTACTGCGTAATGCATTTATGGTAACAGACACAATATAAGTCGTCTTTTACCTGGCATCAGTTTGGAATCAAGTTGCTACCATTTATGCCTCAAGGGTACTGTGCGGATATACATTACGCTTATGCAGTCATTTCATTTATTATAGTGGTAAATCATGGTAGTATGTAATTATATCCTTCATAGGTTATTAAAAGTTAGCAAATTACTCGTAAGTAAAGGATGCTGCGTCGCTAAACTTTATAGTTTTTACGTTTTTGCAAAAGATACGAATGCGTCCGACAGATAGATCCTCTGTCCAAGCGTCCTGTGATAGATATTCACCAGCCTTTACTCGGCAAAAGTAGCAGTCCCTATCTGAATGTCTGCCGCGTGTAGGTAGCGCGTAATTTTCGATCGTATTCTTATCCTCTTGGCTGACCATTTCTTGAATACATGCACTTGTCCCATTGTTGCTGTAGCAGTGGAACCATCGCGTTAACTCCTCTCTAGAGGAAGCAATGCCCAAAAATCGTGCGTAAAACTTTGGGTCATCGGTGTCTTTAGGCGAGTTTGATATGCGATCAATTTCTAGGTGCTCGAGCGTGTCCGGCACTGCAATCTCGGACAGGAACTCCTCGGCCCTTTCCACAATCCATATCTTTGCAGTACCAACCGTTTTAGATAGATGAGTGCTTGCCAGACATACTGGTCAAGATACGCAGAGTGGACATGTGAATTGAGGATCGCAAGATGCTTTAATGGATATTGCTTGGTCTCTACATCGGCTGCCAGTATTAGCTTTGATTGTATTTCTGTTTGGATATTGGTTTCCTCTAAACTCATATTGTATTCAGACGCATGCCGGTACCCATCGATTTTGATACTTGAAACATTTGGTAGCGCGAAAAGCAAGTCTGCCAACGTGACATTTGTGTTGCGCTTAAACTCGACAGTTAACTCGTTGATCGTGTGCAATGTAGGCAGCAAGTAGCGGCAGAGCCAGTTCCCAATATCTTGATTGTTGTCGCCATGGATAAACAGACTCTCAATATCTTGGTTCAGGAAAGCCTGCACGAAGCCGCGTGGTATGTCGATAGCATGCACGTAGTAAGGCCTGGATCGGTTTCGGACAATCGGACCAAAGTGCCCTTCCTCTCGCATGGGAATAGGTTTAAGTTCAGTTCGAATCAATTGGATGTCCTCAAGCTGGTGGCAGGTTTCCGCAAAACATGCAATTGTCAATCCAGTCGATTCGGCTCCTCCGTCGCTGTCGCAAGTACTGTTTGTAATATGGAGCCGCTTAACGCTAGGAAACATGCTCGCAAAATACACCGCTGCATTGTCTCCACTGTAAGTGAATTTGGCAAGCCTTAGAGAAAGTGTTTCCAGTCAATGAATATGGTTACCGGCAACATTATCCGTAAATCTGTAAGCATAGGAAGCGATTGCTGCAACGCTGCAAAGTCTTGCAATATCAGTGTTTTTCTCATGAACGTATCAAATTCGAGAGTTCGCAGATGCGATAGCTTGTGACGAGGCAGCATTTGGAAAATAGTATATGGTTTCCAAGGGAACTTCCTGGGGAACCTTGCATCAATGCGAAGACCTTGGATCTGTTTCCCGTCTAAGTAGTCCAGTCGTTCCAGTTCCATGGGACAATGCGTCACATAGATTTTTTGAAACGTGGCATAACCGCGCATATGCTTCCGAAGCTTGATCCTACGCCACGCACGCCATGCAATGTCCAAATATCCCAAATTTGGTAGCAGTGATGGTAAATCGTCAAATTCTGCTTGGTGGATCGTTACAGTTTCGGCAAGTCGCACGTATCTGAACAGGTTCCCAACTGGATACGGGCTGTACGCCGTTGCGCTGACAGCAGCGAGGAAATTTTTGAGCTGGTTTCTTGATGAAATTTCTACGCGATGATACAATGCTTGATGGCAGGCCGGGTACCATGCTCGGCTTATACAAAGTGCATTGTAGCGATCAGGCTGTGGCAATTCACATGTGATGAGATAAATGATATCCATCGAAAGGGAGGACGCCATAATGTAGAGACGAAGACAAGAACTCTATCAATTGTATCCATGGCACCAATCTCAAATATATGCTACTGTACTCGGTTGTACTACATGCTGCGCCAACAATGATGTTGCTACTGCGCCAGTTCCGAATACGAGATTTAGGGGAACGTTTCTAAAATTGGTTCAACAGAAGCAGTTTGTAAAAATCTATTCGATTAATTGTAAAAGATTATTAACACTAAGGCTAGAAGAGTAGTAAATGGGTATCTTGAGAGGAGGACATTTATATCGTCATCAGATGGTAATAAATATAACTACTCATCCTTGAAGAAGGAATCTAAGCTGCCCTCGTCGTCAATGTTAACCGTTCCCATCGACGATGCTCGGGAACGCGTTGCTTCTTTGGACATTGTCGTCGCCTTTTCAGGAACTGGTGTGGCAGGCGGTTTTCCGTGCTGGAAATATTCATCATCAGGGTCTTCAAACAATGTACTTGAGGAGGGTACCGGTATAGGTCGTCTGCTGTTGCTGCTACCACTTGTCGCCATCGAGTTGCTTCGACGGATAGAATCTTGCTGCTGCTGCTGCTGTGTGTTTGTAGAAGAACTGCGTCGCATGAACGACAGGAGGGTCCGGCTGCGAGTTGGAGGAGCAGGGTTCGAGTGCTGCGATAAACCGAAAGACGGAGAAGGTGTAGCAGCGACGACGGTGGTATCTTTTGCTGCCAGAGCCGAGTCGAATTGCGTGCGGGTAGGTGTGGTCAAATGCAAGGACGAGTTGGACGATGCAGACGAGGAGGATCGGCCATCCATGGACGGCGCCTTATCTGTACTAGGAGTAGCAGCGGTGGCCACAATCGCACGTCGGTTCGAATACTCTTGATGCTCATCCAGCGTCTCTTTTGAGAACACGTCGTTGTAGTGTACAGTGATATCACGCACTAGGCGCTGTGGATGTCGATCGTGCTGAGTGAGATTGGTATCTGCCTGAGGCCGCGTAATAATATAGCTAAAGGTAGACGCGAGACCTTGAAGCAAAGATTCACATTCAGCTTCATCTTCTTGAGTTTCGGTTAGTAACCTGTAAAGTAAGATATTCAGAAAAAAAGCAGATCACAAATGCTGGCGCTATTGACGGATGTCTCTTACCGATGGAAATGTCTAAATAGAGCTTGCATGGTGTAAAAATTGGCGGAGGGTAGAGTGATAAGCAATTTACAAATGGATCGAAGTCGGCTAGCATCGTCCAAGTGTTCTGAATCATCATCCATGTTAGCCTCAACTTACTCTTCTAGACGACCTCCAAACCCGCTGACTTACGATTTGAATACAGTTGTTTGATAGGATCATAAAGTTCACATGTGACAAGACAATCAGGCAACTCCATAAGATATAAACGAATGACAGATGCAAGAAGCATAATATCGTAACGTTCAATGTGATCTGAGTTGTCATCAAGGCACAAGGATGGTATGTTGAGTCTCTCTCGAACCTCGTGGATTCGATCCAACTCAAGTTCGGTGGTCCAGATTTTGCTCCTTTCTATTGATTTATCTATCCTCAGCAAAAAGGTATCTATCATTCAAGATATATTTCAATATGTACAAACCTTCCTTGTAAATATGTGAAAAACCAGAATCAATGGCTGCTAGACCTTGGCTAATAAGCGGCGGCACAGGTAATTTGTGAGCTTTTGAAAACTCTTCCAAGGGAACTCCAAATAACTGATCTGTATATAGAGTCATTGTCCTTTGTGATTAGGAAAGAGTAAGGTAATGTGATTGTCGCGAAATATTTACCCATTGCCGAGCCGTAGAAATAATTTTTGTAAATAAACGGACGAGGGCAAAACCTGCCTGTTCGGTACTGCTCAACTATGTACTGAACATCCTTGTCCGGTTTTAAGGTTTCCTGGTAAAGCATCATACGATCAAATATTTCCTTGCTAATGGGTATTGAATTGGACATGGTCGCTGCGACGCTAATGAATGCTACAAATCAAGTCTATTAGCATTCCCTTTTGTATATAGCATTGATGTCGCTGTATACCTTGCTTGATCGTTTGTATACGTTCTAATTCTAAGCTTTCCATTTCCTCAAAGTGTACAAACTGGGGACATGCAGTGGTTAGATAAGAAATATTTCGGATTAAAAGTATCCCAATTTTACCAACGCCTCTTCAGTTTGCATGCGTGTTTGTTCTAGCTGCTTGATAGATTCACGATACAAGTGATCAGCACGCAGCATTTCGTGGTACGCAACATCCTTGGCATCGGTCTGCGTGGACTGACCGCTGCCGCCGGATGTCGACTTTTGCCATCGTCCGAAAATGCCGCCAAATCCTCCTGCGCTCGACAATGCCGAATCTTCGCTTGCTCGATTTAGTTCATGATCATCGAACCTGCAATCATCCATGGAAATATCGAGCTGCTGGATTGTGTAAAACTCTTGATCGGTGCCGTGAAATTCCGTAGTAGTACGCTGGGATTTCAGGAAGCCTAGGGAAAAGAGTGCCTGGCATATCTCGTGTGCATCTCGCTCCGGCTGCGGAAACCGGATGGCACTGTCGCAAATCTGGTCCAAACTTGTTGTGTCTGTGGTGCTGATACTTGTACGCGACTGAAAATTCTGTGCATGTAACTGATCGTTCTTGTCACGACAGTAAGCTACAACGCGATCGACAATCAGTTTTCCCGAAACCGCAGAGTCGATGTCGTAGAGGAGACGCTGCAAGAGTTTAGCGATATGTTTGCGTTTGAACATCCATCGATCCAGCCAGACTACGTCATCGGGAGCCTTTCCGGGTGGATACATTGCTTTGACGGCGTGGCACTTGTTGATATACGCTGCCTTTGCCTGTTCCATTGCATGATACTGGGTATTCATGTGCTGTATGCGCTGATCCATGCTTTTCTTTGTCTGAGTGATGATCTTTTGGTATCGAGACGCAAATGTTTCTATAGGATGCAACGCCGTGTTTTCAAGGTTCTCTGCACGCCGACGGTGCGTTTCGTGCGAATCGCCGCTCTCCGTTCTCATCATTTCAAAACACTTTTTGAGACCGGCGCCCACGTCCTTTTCAAACGCACTGTTGCCGACTGGCTTGTTGCTGAGGGCTGCTAATTGACTCGCGTACTGCTTCTCAACATCGATCCGCTGTTTCAAATAGTCTGCAATCGAACGATTTTCTTGGACAGACTGTTCGAGTTTCCGATGCAGAACATTGAGGCCGTAGCTGAAGTCTGGAAGACCGGCCGTTGTCGCGTTCGGCGGCCAGAATGAGGACTGGAATGGGTGGTGGCGCTGATGCATTAGCAGCAGAGTAGTAAAATGATGTGAGTTCCAGCAACAGCAGCGGATCGTCGTCGACTGTCTGAGTGGGGGCACAGACACATCCTCCTCGTTTTAGAAAATTCTTTGGCAAAAGAAATGTGGGGTGACAACGGAGGAATGCTATTCTTTGCTACAGAAACCATGCCCTTTGCTGCTGTTGTCTAGATCACTAGCATCCCCGCTAATTCCTTGAACCGTTGATTTGCCTATTTCGAGCTCTGGGAATGGACACTTGTGTGTATAATATGACAGTACTGAGCTCTTTTTGGATCGTAGTAATATGGTGTGAATCTTGAAAGACGTCAGGTCAGCCAATCTGTAGTTCTAATTTCTAATCTTGTTGCATGTACAGCCAACAAAATTGCATATCATCGTATTGCCACGTTCCAGATCACTTGGAGTAAAAGCTGTTACCGTTCGTGACGATTGTCGTGGTACTTCGTTGCTGCGTCAAAAGCTGTTTGTGAAACTTTCGTGGGGATCTGTATTCAAGGAAGGTGGAGCCATACCATTTAGGAGTGAGAACCGGCGGTGGCGGTGGCAGCGGGCTAGTCCAACAAATGGGAATCAAGGAGCAACGCATTCGTCGTCAGTTAAAACCGAGCTGCTCATCGTATGTGACTTGGTCGACCATTGAATATGGAAAAGAACGTGCGTCATCGATGTCCCGACGATAATTCCTGGTGATGTTAGGAATGGCGCTATGGTAACATGGTGGCGAGCAGAAAGGGGTCGCACAAGGAGTGTGAATGACATTATTTCTGTTGGTACGTTTCACAATCGCGTCTCTTCTCAAAACCGTTCGTTGGAACGTTCTTTGATCAATAACCTTGTACTTTGCCAACAAAACGAAAAGATCAAGGGAGAAATTGTCGAGGATAGTAGAAGAGAGAGAAAGAGAGACTTTCATTGATAAAAGAAAACAAGTGACGACGCTGCTGCAATAGAACAGGGGCAAAGGAGAGGAATAGTTAAAACCATTCTGGGCCTCTTGTTATTGTTGGCCATAGCAACTGTGCAACCTTACAGCAGGCGGCAACGAAAAAAAAAAATTTAAAAAATGCGGGGTTAGACCGTCACACACCGTGCTGGTTACACTGGATTTGCGTCGGTTGTTGCGTTACTAAGAGAATATTTTGGCGCTACAAAGAGCGTTACCAAGAAAGATATTATGCGTTAGCCTAAAAATGAATCTGCGTTGACATACTATATACATTATCAACATCTTCATTGCTCTGCCCCTAGTCCTTCCCAACAGTAAAATGCCATAAGCAAAGTTAATATTTGTAACTCCGCGAATCCTTTTCGCGCAACCGATTACGGCAAATGTATCGTTGAAACGTTCATGTACCATGGCCGTTTCATAAAATCCAACTGAAGGTTTGTCCTCTGCCGCTGACAATTCATTTACCTATGAAGATGAATATGTTATAACAATCCATAATTGATTTGTTTAACCTTTGTTCTGTTCTTTAGAACTTGAATTGATGGCATTCTTGCTTCCAAAGCATCCTCGACCAGGTACCGGCTTGTTACGCTAGCTAGTCTCATAAGATAAACGGACATTGAGATCGTCGTCACGACTCTTTTAGGTGCTATAGTTCATGCTCTCCAGTGTTTGAAAGTCTTTAACACGCATTTGCTGCTTTTTGTTTAGAGGAGGTGATCCAAGTTTAGTTGGGGTTGGAGCTGGCGCTTCAAATGGGGAAGGATTCTTTGGGTGGAGGCATTGGAAGTACTGCTCGACGTTTGCGAGCAGATGATGAAGTAAATTAAGAAAATGATTAAGAGTGCGAATGCTCCTTTATGCTCAAGACGCGCACGGTTATTTAAGCAGTGCAAACGCAAATACTTTTCAGCACTTGGCTCCGGAGACACAGTGGTTACTCCGACGGAAGACCCTAAGAATCTCGAAACATTGGAAGTAGGCAACAGCAAACCAAGGGAAGCCTATGAAGACCAGCTTCCGGGGGCTACTGCCATTACTCCGGATATATTTGATTCATCGAGACGTACAAGTGGACGATACTAGCATGGGACCTGTCACCAAAAATCTCCGCATTTCCTCGTTGAACAATTCGGCAATACAACTGTCCTCGTCGGCTGCCACATTAAACCTCAGTATCGATATCACCAACAATCTTTTATTCAATGGCTTGAAGCACGCGAACTGGACCCCCTACGACCCTGATCCTTTTTAAATGGGTCAATTTTCTCGCTGAACGCTACATCCTGAGGACGTGGAAACCCACAACAGTGACATACAGTACTGGTATCTTGCAACTTTTCAATAAGGATGACCAACAACGTATTCGACATTCAGAGGTATACAAGGCCCCTCTGAAAGCGATTAAGGCCGGCCCTCGAGTACATTCTCTCCTTAGGCCCGACAGAGCAGCTTTCCGACGAATTGCTTACTGTTAAAACGGTCTGGTTACTGGCCATGGTGGATTTCCTCCGTCCTTCTGATCCGGCCCGCGTGGACTTGGACCAGTCCTCGGTGTCCGACAAGCAACTCGTACGATTGGTGGTGGATTCCCCCGAAGAAAAACGTCATGGAGTGCATATCACCAAGACAGTCAGTATTCATCCACATCATGATACCTTGCTATGTCCCGTTAAAGCTTTCCTCATGTACCAAGATTGCATCGCATCAGCTGCATGTCACACCCCTTACCCAGTGATTCCCACTCACACCGTCAATTGTCTGTTCCGATCCCTTCGCAACAACACTGAGCCTATTGGACCGGAGCGTATCTCAAAACACCTTCAACAAATCATACAATATGTCAAGAGACCGGACAATGTACCGCTTCCGAAGGCTAGAGCGCCTGGGGCCACTCTAGCCGCCCAAGGGAGCGTCTCCGTGGATGACATTGTGGTTCAGGGCAATTGGTCCTCAAAAGACATTTCTGAGCAGTTCTACAGAATTTCCACTAGTACTGCAATTATTTTACTATGCCTACTCTGGATCAACAACCAATATCACAAAGTTCGAAGTATAGTTTGATGTAGTATACGAAGAGTAAAGAATCATCAAAATTTCACGAAACAAAGTGATTTTGGTTGTTCTCACCCTCCTTTCCTTTGGCTTTTCTACAATAGTTTACTGTCGACCCAAGAAGGTCAAGAGTATGATTATGGGAACAAATCTTATTTATCATAGCCTAAGTAGTACAAGTTCGAACAATAAAGGAAAGAATGATAACAACGAGGATCACCAAGTTGGAACTGTAACTCTTAGCAATGCAAACTTTTAACAACCGACGCATAATGGCTTGCAAAATCCAGTAGACTTTTGTGGGTGGGGGGTGTGGCTGACGACGACGACGACGGCGACGAGGAGGAGGATTTACCTGATCGGAGCGGATCAAATGTCGAACATTCCTGGCGCAATGAGCGAGAGCGTGGACCAGTGTCGAAAGAAGCTACGAAGTGGCGACGAGACTGGCACGAACGGTGGTCAACAGGAGGAAGTGGAGAACCCGATTCTGTTACGAAGAAGCGGCGGTGTGATATCACCAGACTTTAATTGTTCGGCCGTGTTTCCAGAAGAACAATCTTGCAATACCCGCCGATTCCAGCTTTCTGCTGCGTTGCGTCAGTTGCACTCGGTGATTTTGTTTTTTGTTGGAAACGATTTGTCAGTGTTTTTCCCTCGCTTAACCCCACGCGGTACACTGATTTTTTTTGAGTTGCTACATTTAGCACATCGCCTAGAGTCGTTTCAGACCTTGACTTGATCAAGTAATATTTATGCGAGCTAAATATAGCCAAGCAGAAAAGAAAGAAACAAGATGTTTAACTAGACTCCTTTGATTTCTGGGATAGCTCTTATGCTCAACAATTTCAAGCTGTCCGCGCACTCCCTGTTGTCATGACATTGCCATCCTTGTCGGCCGGTTTGCAACAGTACACCTGCAAGGTTCCCATTCGTAAGTCACCATATATTGGCTGAAAATTGGGGGGGGGGGGACTCAAATTGGTAAAGTTTTCGATACGACATACTCTGTGTCACGCTACTTTAACGTGCTCGACTCGGCCGCCGGCAACAGCACAAAGCGCGCGGTATTCATCATTGACAGACAGCGACAAATCCAGTTCTCCTTTATTGTAGAGGACGATCGCATTTCACATTCCATGATGACGATATTGACCATGGTAAGGGATAGACGTTAACAAAAGATATCAGTTTTGTTGATGCTATGCGTAAACAAAAAAGGCACAGTCAATACCATGAGGACAACAACAATCTTACTACTCTGGCCGAGACAAGTCCGCAACGAGATGTGATCCCTGAAGCAACGCCACTAGATCGTTCATGAACTCGCGAGTGGCCGGTTCGCTGTGCGAATGCTTATCGAGATAGATGACAACTAGAACGACATGGTCGTCAACCCGCGATAGATAATACGTGCTTGATATTTTGTTATCATAAAAGTGGAACGGCCGTGTTTTTGGATCGCTCAGTTTGGAGCTGCGAGCTTGGATGATTGATATAATATTCGGTAGATGCTCTTTTGGAGGTTGCTTTGAAGAACGCGCAGTCAATTACGTGTATCCACTTATACATATGTACGATTCTCTTACCTTTGGTTGACAATAGATGAACGGGAAAGAATGGATACCTTGGGGAGGCTCGTAGGGAGTGTCAGAGCAGACGTATCCGCTAGGATGGAACGGAACATCTGGTCGCACTTGATACACTAGCCCAATGCTGTGAGCGCCGAAACGTCTGCGAAAACTTGAAATTCTGTTTGATGTTCGAACGTGAACACTTTGGTGTAATAACTGATACAATGAACTTACTTTTCATAGTGATCGACCTTGATATTTTTCCAAAGATTCTTCTCAGAATCATCATCACTTAGTAGTCTTTCTTTGGCTAGCAATATGTTGCTGAAATACAGTGTCATTTTCGCCGTGAGATTCTCAAGACATTTGTTAAGCCATCGGACGTTATGCGGCATCGCATCATTGCGGTGCTGCGCCTAACAATCGAAACCCCTTGTGAATAACTAGACATCTATGTAAACTTTGACGCCGAACTTACATTGCTGCTACCGCTGCCAAACAGCAACGAACGCCAGGATGATGCTTCGCGAGGATTCTGCGCCGACGAAGCAACTGTTTTCTATCACCGGGAAAAAAGATTAAGCAAATGCATAAAAACAAGATATGACGACTTACTTCTGCAAAATTCTGTTGCTGGCATGCTTTTTTCCAGTCTGTCAAATCTTGTTTACACGTGAACAATGCAATGCAAGAATCTTGGAACGCATAGTCGACGATCGCTTGCGCTGCTCGGAAAAGCTGCTGCAAAATTCTGATCTCGCGAACAATGCCTTGTCCTAACAGTCCAAGTTCATTGTAGCGTTGTATGCTCTGTTCACACGTATCGCCGAGTTCAACGAGTTCCTGGTAGATGCTTGATGGTGGCGCTTGCGCAGCGATGGATTGGTATCTAGGTTGCCGCCCAATGTTAATTATCGATTAACCAGATTTTAGGTTGATATGATTCTCACATACATGGCAATGAGCGTTTGACGCGCTCTGCAAAGATCAATCAGGCCGTTGAGAGCTTCGTTTAAGCTTTCCTCTTCGGCAGTAGTTGCCAACTCCTTTGTAATATCTTCAACTAAATACGTATATAGTGTACCGAGCTTTAGGGAAAATAAATCTCCAGAATCTCCCATACGATAAATGTAAGCACAGCATTTCTTACAGGATCCTTTCGTAGTTGATACCATTTGGGTTTCATAAACGACAACTGAACATATGAGTTTTCGCAGTTCACCAGCTTGGAGAGAATGTTGCTGAATGCTGGATGAATCTATAGCATCACGGTTGATCAATTGACTTTCTAACTTTTCATTCTACGGAAACTGACTCTTGATAAACGTGCAACGAGTCTGTTTGCAGCAGCATAGTCAAACGCGCCCAGTGCATTCCAGACAGCAGCGCATAATTCAGCGTTCATTTTGGCATCGAAAAGATAACAGATTTGGGGAGGAGCTTACAGACTTGATCCTCTTTATTCACGTGGTGAACTAAAACGATAACCTCTCATCTCACTAACTTGCTCAATCTTTGCAAATGTCACACCCATCGGTCTTCCTGGATGCTGCCGGCATCGAGGGTGCCAAAGCTTTAGCCGAGCGAGAGGCAAAATGAGCTGGCGTCTCGCGTCGTACGATCTGCTTTCACACCTGTGGCAAGTGCGCTCCAAATTCCACTGGTTATCCACATAGTCACTTTGCAGCGGATTATGGGAGCTTACAGATGCGCAAGTATACCATTTGGTCGCTTGCTGGACAACCGAATCACAAGAGAAGCAGCATGCATCCAAACTTTCCATCTGGTTGGAATCCAACATGAACGCATCGCGAAATCATCAAAGCAAGACCTGCAAAACATTGCAAGCAATTGCCAAGAAGACACTGTATCCAATATGCTCCAGGACATCATCGGCTATGGCTTTTCACCCGTATCACAAAAATCATGAGCTTGCGCTCAAATTATTCGTTTGACAGCCTAACTCGATCACTGGCTGCCTCCCCAGGGGAGGCCATGACGAGCTCGATATGCATCTACAAGCACTAGCAATCAAGACAACTAACAACTTGACGTTAGAACACAACTCGGCAGTATTCTTTTGAGCCGGATTTTTCTTCGGATGTATACAATGCGCTAAAATTCGAACCCTCATTCCGACAGCTGTTGCGACTGTACCACAGCTGTAAATACTTTGTCAAGTTTAACGTTTATCCATCTTGGAGGTGGATATACTTTCTGAAAAGACGATATTAACAGAGAAATGTAAAATTCAGGGATATGATTATATGCACACTCGTCATCACCTCCTCCCCGATTGATTGACGTCAATGCCATCTAAAGCGGGAAAGTTTGCCCGGGTTCGCTTTCTGATGCGGGGCGGGACGAGTATTTGCGTGCGCGCATGCAGATTGGTCGATCAAACAGCTTGTCGCAGCAATGGCCGGGTGCGATGATGGACCACCACTTGGCTGGCTGGCTGGGCTGTCAAAATATAAAGATAGATTGAACTGAGCAGCGGGATATACTCCTTGCACAAGATCTATAATCGTCTAGAGCGACGGTTATACTTTGACGGAGATTGCGGTCCTCCTTGTCTCTCTCTCTCTCTCTTTTTTCTTAGTCTGTTTCATCATACTCCGAGCGTAGAGCAACGAATCGCTCGTTAGGCATGACAAGCAGATACAGAAAGAGAATGAAGGGATGTAGTCAATTATTAAAACGACGGCAGTCCTGATCATTTTTAGTTCTCGTTTCTTCAAAGATATACAAGTCATAATGGCGTCAAGGGAGATTGATTCTAAAGCCTATTGATGGGACATCACTGTGCGCGAGATCTTGCTTTTACCGTAATTGTATAGCATGAATGGAGTCTCAGATGGAGAGGGCAGTATCCCGATCAACACAAATGAAACGTCGAGGTGGTGGAGATGAAACCTGTGAAATGATATGGACCTGCCAGGAACAAGCGACGAACCTGTCTGGGTGCAAGGTTCTGTGTGTAAACAATAACAAAGAAGAAGAACGAACGAACGCCATCCAGTGATCGAAAATGGAAAAGCACATTTGGTTTAAGATGTATCAGGCCGACCGATCGACTTGTTTTGGCGAGAGTTGCGTGGAGAGAGGGTTGAGTGAGTGTGTGCACAATGACAAAAAGGATTGTAGCACGATGTACAATGTTTCACAGTGTTGTGGATAGATCTCTCTTTTTTGCCGCCGCTGTTTCGGCCCTGTGTGTCAGATGCCTCACGAAAAAGAAGGGGGTGCCTCCCACATGACCCATCACTCACTGACGGGTAATAATATTTTGGCTTTTTTTTTGGCGGCAACCCAGAGAGAGAGAGAGAAAGAAGGGGCTGCTGCTGCTTCAGCTGCCGTGGTACTTGCAGCTTTGCTTTATATACATAGGTATACATCTATATATATATATATATATATATATATTTGACAACATAGCACTTTTTTCTTTAGCTTCAAAAAAGGAGGACAAGCGTTTGTTGTTTGGCAAGTTTACGAAAAGAGCGATCTAGAATATTATTGGTTTGCCTGAAATGTGGGGTTGCTCGGCTACGATTGCTCCATTTTTTTTTGGTTCGGCGCTGCAAAACCTTGCACCTCAGCGCCCACCTTTTTGTGTAACGTGGACGGACGACGGGTTTAAAGTGCAGAGTTGTGTTCCCCAAAGAGGACTTTCCCCGCCTTTTTCCCTTTCTTCCAACACACATCGCTGGCGATATAATAATATGGCTACTTCGCTCGAAACTACATCCTTGTCTTCTCCTGACAAATCTCTCTCCCGCAAAAGAAAGCAGGACTTTTCTACTTCTTCCTCCTCCTCCTCCTTGGCAGGCTGGACTGACTACCTCTACTCTTCTCCAAGCTCGCCTTCAACGTCCATGTCAACTACTGCAGAGGCTAATCCTTTGACACACCATCAACCGCACCATCAAGATTCTTCTTCTGGTTGTGACTTTAACTTTGACTCAATCTTTGGGCAAAGTCTCGATCATGTCACTTGTACGTTTGACTTTGGTGGCATTGATCATATGCAGCAGCAGCAGTCTTCCTCTTCTGGTTCCACCTCCCGCAGACACTCGGTTGCTGTTGGCGAGATAGATTACCATTCCTTCCCTGCCGCCGTCAAGCAAGAGTTCCGTTACGATACAGACTTGCAGCAGCTCTTGGGTCTGCCATCTTCCTGGTCTTCCAGCGAATCTAGCAGTGTCACCCCTGAGAACGTTGCTCCACACAAGCGAACCATGTCCTTGCGTTTGGAGACGAACCACTCAGCATACAATCAACAGCAGCAGCCTGCATCTCCCACCACACCTAATTTCTTCTCCCCAGGCTTCTTGGATGCTCTGAATGCAGATGAAGACAAGGACACAGTCTTTACTTTTCCAACAGACACATCGTTTACTACTCAAAGCTTAGCGTTCATGGATCAGCAGCAGCAGCAAGACTTTATCGGTGTTTCTCCTTCTCCTTCTTCATCCTCTGTGGATGCATTTCTACATCATCATAATCAAGGTACGGCAGAGCAACAACAACAGCAGCAGCAGCGTGGTGGTCTGGTTCCAACCAATACCATAGCGCCTTCAGCCATCTCGTCGAACAATATGAATGGTGGTGGCTGGATGACTGATCGTCGTCATGCCAAGTCAAGATTATCTCCGCCCACATCACCTTCCAATAATACAATATCCTCCTCATCCCCTTCACCGCCTGTCACGCCCATGCAGGCTGTAGGCTATGACTCGCACACATTCAAGCATCCTGCTATCCCTGAGGAGGATGAGGAAATGACCAGCGCACCGCAGGAGAAAGGGCGCCGACAATCATCAGAACGCAGCTCCTCGTTGTTGCATGATGATCATGTGATGTCCTCCAACGCGATGCGTGCAACCACTACCACCAAAGGCGGTCTCGTTGCGGCGCGAATGCAGCTTGGAGCAAGCACTGCCGCGACTCTCAAGCCCCACATCCGAAACTACCTCTTGAGCAATGACCCTGCTGGTTCAGGCGAGCGTACGGTGATGATCTTGACGAGTAAAGTGGCGCAGAAGAGCTACGGCACCGAAAAAAGGTAAGGCTCTCTATTTTTGAACTAGGACGCTTGCGAGTCAGTTTCTCTGATCAAACCTTATAGATTCTTGTGTCCCCCTCCATCGACTGTGTTGATAGGTGCGAGCTGGTGGACAAGCGATTGTACTCACAGCAGTAGCGATTGCAACACGAATTCGTCGTTCTACTCCTCAAGCACACCGCTGGCTCCACCCAAACTGACTGTAAACATCTCGGGCGAACAGACCATCCAGAACGGGAACATTGAATGGTACACAAGCACGGGCGCACTGTTGGACGGCTCCGCCGCTGCTGCTGCCGCCGCTGCTGGTGACACCGCCGTGACCGGCAAGTGTGTTTCCAAGCACCTGCACATCAATGACGCAGACGAAAAGCGCAAGCGTGTTGAGGTGCGCGTACAGATGCAACTAGGCAACGGAGTCCATTTGGGCACGTTAGCGAGTAAGGGTATCAAGGTTATAAGCAAGCCCAGCAAGAAGCGCCAGAGTGTAAAAAATATGGAACGTAAGTATAGAAATCTATACCTTTATTTCTTTCCTTTGCGTAACATGTAACGCCAATCATTCACCTTCTCTCCACAAACTTCTAGTTTGCATCCATCACGGCACAACCATCTCGTTGTTCAACCGAATCCGGTCCCAGACCGTGTCGACAAAGTACCTCGGAGTGTCCACGAGTGGTCAGCAGGGCAGCAAGGGAGGAAACAACAACAACAACAACAACAACGCCAATGGAACTTGCTTTGTGGCTCGCACAGGCTCCTGGGACCCCTTTGTGATCTGGATCGTGGATACTTCGCGCGCGCCCGACATTGCATCCATTTCGCGGAAGCATCACCCTACCAACCCGCACTACCCGCCGCCTCCTGCCATTGCGTTGCAAACCGATCCGAGCCAGCAGCCGATGGCGATCCACTACAACCAAGCTGTCGTGTTACAATGCGTCACCACTGGCCTGGTCAGTCCTGTGATGGTGATACGCAAGGTCGACAAGGGAAGCATGGTCCTCGGCGGCAGCAAAGTATTCGACGACATTGCTTGCACAACCGGCACCGGCGCTGGCGGCGAATGCGGCGATGAATGTCTCGGCGACCCTGTATCGCAGCTGCACAAGGTTGCGTTCCAGATCGTCCAGGATCCATCCATGGCACACAGCAACAAAGCAGCAGGAAACTTTAGTAGCAGACAAGATAACTTTACGAACGGATGGACACTCCCGCAATCCTGCCAACCAATCACATACCTTGCTTGCTTAAACGACGTTGTCGGTATGCACAAGACCGCGACTGCGCGTACATTCATTTCGCAGCCTCCTGATGTTTCCGACTGGTCGTCGTCGAGCGACTATGTGGTATCCCAAGAATCCGCCGGCGGCAAAGTCGTGCGGAAGCGACGTGTATCGTGCGATGTCGTCAAACCCAACTCGCTGCCTGCAAAGTTACAACAACAACAACTTGGTCGACGACGTGTCAATTCTGTGACAGATGTACCGATTACTCGCCGCGGAAGCACTTGCTCAGCACTCTCGGATCACAGGCGCTCTAGCACTGACAGCAACGCTTTCCTAGGTGACGGCGCGTGCTGGACTGAAGACGTATCCGACGCCGCCATCTGGACCATTGTCGGCACCGACTGCGCTACCTACACCTTCTGGACACCTTCGCCGTTTGTCACTGGCGAAACTATATTCAACTCTCCCTTCACTGCCAGCAGCAACCTCCCGCAAGATCCTACCACCTCAAGCCCGATTACCCCGTTCCCTGTTATCGCGCAGATAAGCCCCGGCGGCGCTGCTGGCGGCAGACTCTTAATTTCTGGCGAAGGTTTTTCGCGTGATCTCGCCGTTTGGTTCGGCGATGTCAAGGCTCCCCTCACAGAATACAAGGCTCGCGATTCCCTCGCATGCGCCGTGCCTGATATCCACGAACTGCTCTCAAGCCCCGTCACTACTATCGATCAAGAGGACGGACAAAAGAAGTTGCCCATCTTGCTCGTACGAGGTGACGGCGTCGTCTACCAGACCGGCAGATTCTACTCCTTCTAACTTGCTGAATATACACACACTCTCTCTCTCTCTTTCTCTTGCTCTATGGTTTTTTCCTTTTCCTTCCCTTCCGCGTGCTTTTTCGTCCCCTAACCACACTTCTCTCTCGCGTGCCTTTCTGTAAACTATGTATGGTGTTTTTTTTCTTTCCATTCATTTGCGGTTTCGCCCTTCCTCTATGATGTTGTTTTTTCCTGCTTTCCTTTTTTTTTCTATGTCTCTATCTCCTTTTTCAATTATGGCGATATATAAGGAATTGTATTTTTGTTTGTTTTCTCTAGTATTTGTTGCTTGTACCATACCGAAAATCACTCGCGCACATTTTGTAATAAAACAAGATCACCCTCTATACATATCTACCTCGCTGTAATCCCAAAGTCCAGTAGTATGTACAAGAGCAGAAAAAAAAACAAAACAACAATGTTTTATGTATAATGCGTAGAGTGCGTAAATGCAAACGTAAATATTGTACAAAAGAGGGCAAAGGGGGGGTGGGATATCGTTTAGTCGCGAGTTATTATTATCGGGACACTGCGCTGTCGTTCGCTCTTGACATTTTGACAGCCACCTGGTTGCCATCTTGATCCACTCGAATGTACTTGTCGCCTTCCATGTATCCGCTTCCGCTAGTACCCGATTCAGATGATGCACGGCTTGCTGAACGTTCTGGTACATTTTCTAGACGCGTTCCACCTGCACTGCCAGCTGTCCCGTGATCTTTCAAGAACCTAGAAAGATATGGTCAGAATATACAGTAATGATGGATATTTGGATAACAAACACTCACTTTGATAATTCAACCCATCCTCCACCAACACGCACCATGACGACCTTGCTAGGCAGGATGCGGCAGTATACTAGACGAGGATGCTCATCGCCAAACCAGTACTTGCCGACCTGGTTCGGCACCATCCGGACTTTCATCTGATACGGGCTCTCATTGACGATTTTGCCAAGCTGCATATCCAGCTCGTTCTTGGGGTCAGCAACGTACTTGTGCCGGTTGCGAGATGATGATCGCGTAGGTGTTCTGGAGTTGGCCATCCTGTTCTCGGTTGCCTGCGTAGGTGACTGGAAACTCTGCCGCCTCGCTGTCCTTGTATCGGATACACGTCGTCGCGTTGGAGCCTTTTTGGGCGATGTCGATCTCGCCATGGCCAATTTTGTAAAGAACTCATGGTCCAGTTGGTTGATACATGTTTGTAACTCGCGTTCCCTCGACGCCGCTTCAGATTGCACCTTGGTCCAGTGCTCGAGTGTCCTGTCCAGCTTTTCTGCTACCCGCTCGTGGTCTACAAACTGTTTGCGTGCTTCGGCCTTGGCTGTCTCGACAAGCTCACCTACGCGCGGTTCACGCTCCTTGTATCCTGACACTAGACTGCGTAGCAACTGCTGCAAATCGCCCTTGTTGAATCGTCCTTGTACAACGCGCGCGTTGTGCGGAGCACAGCTCTCGACCAATCTTGACAACTGCGTGATTTGCTCGTCCATCTTGTCGATTATTTCAACAAACAACGCAATGTTGCCTTCAGCTTCGGCTTCGGCTAACCGCGCTTGCACCAGCTTGCGCAGCTCCTGGACAAGCGCCGTCAGCTCCATACGCTGGCGTCGTATTTTACCGTCCTTATCAGGCACGCCCGCTAACAGAATATCGACATCCTTGAGCAGTTTCGGTACAAACTGCTGCGTTTCATGCTGGATTTCCTTGAGTTCTTGCTGCTCAACAGAGACACTTTTGCCTGATAGCTGCAGTGTATTGACCCGCTTCTTGATCTCGTTGACTTGGCGCATAGCTTCAGTGATTTTGGCGCTAGCGTGCTGCCGCATCTGTGTTTCGTGCAACTTTTGTCTGGTGTCATCTGCTAGCATCCGGATCCGCGCCCATTCTTTGCGCACATTTTCCTCTCTGCGGTCCACTGATCGAGCTATCGATGCAGCACGTGCGCTACCGAGAAGCTCCTTGATCTTGGATTTCGCTTGTGAACCCTGGCCGTAGAAATCTTGCACGTTCTTGTCCATCACGTTGTATCGTCGCTCAAACTCGGCCAGGTCAGGAAGCAGTGAATTTTTGGTGCGTGCTATCCGGGCACTGCGTGAGAATCTCGACACAGTGGCCTTGAAATCGTTCATGGATTGCAGAATATCAAGTTCGCGCTGTGCATGGCGGTACACGGTAGTGAGCGCCGCAATGTAGTCTTCTTCGGCTTGCAACTTGATTGACAGGTCAGAAATCGTTTTTGACAACGGTTTGACGAGCCGATCCACTTCAACCTCGTTGCTATGCATCTGCTTCAATTTACATGCCAATTCAAATATCGAACCTTCCTCTGCATCGTTCTTGCACCGATCTAGTGTTTGTCGCACACCCGACAGCGCTGATGCGTATGTTTGTACCACGTTTTGTATTACGGACGCTTTCTTTTCTGCAATGTTTGGGTTGGATGTGGATTGCTGTCTCAGGAAAGATAGTTGGTCTTCACATACGAGTCGTTGTAGCTCAACTTCTTGAACTAGTCTGTTAATCAGCGCTGTCTTTTCAAGGTCTTGCTTGCGTGACGAAAGCGAGGCGACTAAAGTCGAACACAGCTTGGTCACACGGTCCCACTGCTCATTGAAAGCAGCCGCGTTGACTTCATCGTTGCTATCCACAGGCCGGATATCCTCCAAATCTCGACGAAGATTGTTGAGACGTTTTTCCATTGAATGCAGTGCGTGTGATTCACTGTCGCTTGATCGGCTGAGAGATCGGCTCATGCTGCTGCTTCCAGTAGAATGATTCGTGCTGTGATGCCGTACAATATCGTGCTGAAGAGTGATGAATGCTTGATGTAGTTTCTCGAGCGCATCGTATCGTTCGATCCATTTGTTTGTTCTGGACACCAGCAGCGATAGTTTTCGCTTTTGTTCCTGAACACGCTGCCATTGCTCTTGCACTTGTGAGTGAATCTTTTCGACTTGTTCGTTCGTTCCACCCTGCGCTTGCAAAAAGCTATAGTATCCGCACACATCCTCGTACGCATCCTTGCAGTCAGTTAGACAATGTTGCACCTCCTTGTGTACAGCTACAAGTGTCTTCTTTTGTGCCACACGGTTGTCTCGAGCCACAACTGCAAACTGTTCACATGTCTTTTCAATTGATTCGGAAACTTGATCCATCATCGACTGAGCAGTCGCTACATTGTCGCTGTATGTCTTGCAGAGTCGGTTGACGTTGACGGTATCGTAAAGATTCGTTAGCTTGGCTCGGATATTTAATATTTTGTCTCCTGCAGCGTCAAGATCAGTGATCGACGCCTCCACTGTCTTGCCAAGTAGTAGGCTCGAATCATCATCGTCGCTCTTGTTATTTCTGGCAAAGTCGCTTTGCAGCAGAGTTTGATACTCGTTCTTGTCAAGTTTATCGATTTGTTTTTGCCACTGCGTAATATCTTCATCGACAAGTGTTGACAGGTCAGCGTTTTCAATATCGCTCAAAAGCTGATCGAGGGATTGAGATAGCTTGCTCGCTTTGTGTGCTGTTTCTGTTGGTGCCAAAAGCTCGTTCAGCGATCCGACAGTCTGCTTTGTATCTTCAATCAACGTATGCCAAGCATCGCTTGTTTGTGTATGGGAATCCGTGATCTCATCCAATTCATGAATCAAGGATGCTTCGTCTTGAATTTCGGATGCTTCAAATGTAGCAACACAGCGTTCAAACATCTTGTCCAGCAATGTGAACGAGTTCTCGTTGGCAGCGAGTGCTCTTTCAATGCCACGAGTCACACCGACCGCGTGCTGCAGTTCCTGCATACCCAGTGCGCGAGTACTTGCTGCTTTGACAAGTTGACTGTATGTCTCTATCACGTGTTTGCGGTTAGCTATCCATTCATCGCAGGCTTCGGCGTGCTGCTTGTACTGCTGCAACTGCAATTGGAGGCGGGAAATATTTTCTTTTGATTCCAAGGAACGCTCCAGTGCGCTCGCCATCTTGCGCAATCGGTCCGTGCGCGTTGCCACCGTGTCGCGTATCACTTCATTCATCGACTCGGCTTGAATGCGCTCTTGGCTCGTGACATCGGATGAAGATCGCACGGGATAAACGATGCTGGCTGCTAACTGCTCGCAAAATTCATTCACTTCTTTGCGATACTGCTCAACGCGCTCGACACTCTTCTTGTCATTTATAAGTTCGTCGCTGATCACTTCCGCTGCTTGCTCCAGCTCTGCTGCTCGATTCATAAGTTCAGACATTTGGCAATGCTGGTTTACAATTTGGTCCACAAAGGTTAGCAGGCTGCTGGCGTTTGCATTGGCTGCTTGTAGTTCTTGCACGGTATTCCGCGCCGATTCTGGTACGATCAAATTGTACGAAGCATCTTGCAGCGCATGAGCTGATTTAACAAGAGTGTCCCAGGCGCCTTGAAGCTCTGTACATTCTCGCTGCAAAGTTTGATATTTGGATGTCAATTCACATAAGTGGGCACGCAACGTATCTTGCTTGATGTCTGCATTGCATCTCCAGTATGCTTCGTCTCGCACAAATTGATCCGCGTGCTTTTTCTGTTCAGAGAATCGGTTCAATGTTGCCTGCGCCGAGTCTTCCCAATCCAATCGTTTCAAAACCAAGCTGATCTCATCACGTCGTGTTGCCAAGTTATCTTCCAGGCGCCGTCGCTGATGCTGCAGAGAATCCATGCGAGCATCCAAACCGATATCAGTTTGATGACATTGTTCGAGATGTTGGTTGAGGTCGCGGGATACTCGATCAATATCGGCCATTTCCTTGTTGGAAAATTGCTTTAAGGCCAAAGCAATTTCATCCAAGTCTTGCTGCCACGAGGTTACTTGCTCCCTGATATTCGTAGCTTGACCATCCGTAGTATCCTTTTGCTTCGTGATTTGACGCAAATCTCCATTCAGGCATTTCAATTGCTCCGTGCCCCGTTGATGCAATTCTTGCCACTCGATCCGTTTGCGTGCAGCCTCCAAAGCCAACAGCTGTTCATTTACAAGTGACTGGAGTCGATCGAGCTCGCTCGTGGCTTCAGCTAGACGATCCTCGGTCTCGGACATTTCAAGGGTAGGCATCGTACATAGCTGTGCAATGTTGTCCTGCAATTCAACAATGTTGCTTTGCTCGAATTCTGCTATCTCTTGCTGCAACTTTCGGATATCATCTGTCTTTTCATCGATGTTTGTCTCTGCCAGCGGGTCAACAGCATTTTGTCGAATATGTTCGATTCGACTTTCCACCCAGCTTCGAAGCTCGGATATTTCCACATCGTACTGCTCAATGAGCCGCTTCATCTTATTAGAGCTCTGCTGCGCACCGTACAGTTCTTGGATAGATCGCTTCAACCGCTCAAGCTCGTCGCGCTTCGATTCCAACAGAGTGTTGATCTGGTCCTGTACCCGTGCATGGTACTCGGCAGGTTCAATTGCATCAAAGTCCCACTGCAGTCGCTCGCCAAAACCTGTCGGTTCCATTGGAGAGAAGGTTTTTGTTCCGAAAAGAGTTCTTGCTTCTGACTGGAATCCTGACACTCGTTCAGTCGCGTTTTCAAGCGTCTCGTTGCGTCTCGATGCCTTTTCCAGTTCGTCTCTCAAAACTTTTCCAGATGTCACAATTTGATCGAATAGCACCATGTATGACTCGACGCTGCTGCGTTGCTGCAATGCATCCGATGCATACTGGACCAATTTCTTGAGTTCACCGTGCTTCTCCTCCAAGTCTGTGATCTTTAACAAGAGAGTATCGTCCATGTTGTTTTCGCGCAAAGCGTTGAATGCTGTCTTGACTCGTGCCAATTCTTGTTCGTCAATACTAGTTATCTTATCTTCAAGCAAGTGAAGAGTGTGCAGACGATCGTCCTTTGACGTGGAAGAACCTGGTTGTTCTTTGCTTGGATCATACATTGCTGTTGTGACAACAAATTCCCAGATAGCATGTGCCGTATCGCTAATGACATTATTGGCTGTTTCCCAGTGTGTCACTAGCTCTGCACCTTTTCTCCATTCAATCAAACCATCTTTGCGTTTGGACATGGCATCACACAGTTGCTGATATCCTTTTTCAAGATCTTCCACGGCAGCGATAAGCATCGGTCTGTCAATCACCACGGCGTTTGTCGCATCAATCTCGCCCTCGAGAGCCTGTACTCTTTGCAGCAGTTTGTTGTAGTCGCCGTTTTCCATCTGATGAATTCTCGCCACCATGCCCTCCAATTCGCTCTCAAGCCGTTCAAGCTCATCCATGTTCGGCTCTTCCTCCATCAATGTTTCCATATCAAAAGGAAGTGGCTCCAACAGATTATTTGCGCGTTCATCGAACCACGCCGTCATCCTCACCATATCTTCATACGTAAGCCTGGCTCGTTCCTGCAATGACATGCTTTCACGATGTCCAACCAACAGTTCCTCGAGCTCCTCGGTAAGCACTGCCAACGCCATTCCATAGTCTTGGATACTCTGATGAATCGCTGCGTTCGCCTTTTCGTTCTCTTGCCGATCCTTTTCAAATTTATCAGTCTCGGGCACATCTTGCGGATAGAACACTTTTTGGGCAACCACTTCAGTGACGAGATACGCAGACTGATCCTTGAAATTTTGCACCTGTTCACCAAACGCTGCATCTTGCTTTTCATCAGCGTTGTCAGTAGATGATCCTTCAGCTACTTGTTGCATTTGCTTGCGCAGACGCTCTCCTTCTCTTTGCAGTCTACTGAACTGACTATCGACTTCAGCTACAGCGAGGTATTGCTCCACGGTGCGTCGGCAAAATGCTACACGTTTCATCAAATCTTCAAACGATTTCTCGAATGCTGACTGTCGCTGCTCCAGATTGTCTGGCAAACTTTCGCCGTGAAGGTCTTCCAGCTCCTGGTATGCATCAAGCACCTGCGCATACGTGCCTTGATCGTACTCTGCAACGCGTGTCTCAAGACCGACGAGCATCTGAATAATGCTTTCTGCTTGTGATTCCTTTGGCTGACATCGAGCGTCGCTGTAAAAAAATGCATCCACTTCATTGCTCAAGTTGGATATCCACTCGGACGCTTCGCAAAATAGCTCTTGCCATTTACCACGAAGCGATATCATGTCCACCTTTTGAGTGCGTAGCTGCATAAGCTGTTTGAGAGTGCTCAGCATATTGAGTGTCTCAAGCGTAATCTCAATTGTGGAGGTATCAGCAGGGCTCAGCTTGTCAGAGCGGTCGACAGCCGTGAGCTTCTTGACGTGTGCGCGCAAACGTGCCATGTCGTCCGTATCGAAACGGTCCACCTCTCGCTTCAGTAGGTCGTGTTCCTTGTGTAATTTTGCAATCACAGCCTTGTCAATGGTGAGATCAGCTGTGAGCGGATCAACCATCTTTTCCTTGTCTTCTTCTCGGTCATTGATAATTCTAATGCGTGCTTCGATCCAGTTACGTATCCGCTCAGCTTCAATGAACCACACTCTAACTTGATCGACCCAGTCGCGGACAAGCTTGTAGCGCTCTTGCACATGATGCTCTCGAGCTTCAAATCCATCCTTGTGCACAGGATCTTCAAATAAATCATAGTACTCTTCCTTGATACCGTGGATTTTTGTTCGCACTGCAGCTACTCGGTTTTCTAGATCCTGGATAGCATCGTCGGTGACCGCCTTTTGTTGACTGCTACTGCTGCTGTCCATTGTCTCTTGCACCGCCATCAGTTCCTTTTCGACACGGTTCATTATATCAGCAAATGCCATGCCACGCTTGAATAGGTTGCACTTCTTCTTGGTCTTCCGTGCAAATTCCTCCAAGCGGTCGTATCGTGTCTGGATTGCTCCATGCCGGTGCGTGATCGCTTGCCGTACGCTCGGTGATAGTTCTCGGACAAAGGCACGGAATGTCTTCCACTCGTTTGCATCGAACGATTGTACCTGAGCGACTGCATCCGCCAACGCCGATTCAAAGCTCGCCAAATTTTCAGGAGTTCCATCTAGTGGATGTATTTCCTTATCTCCATCAGAATACTTTGGCGGCACCGCAGCGAGTGTCTCGACAAGTGTACTCATTGCCTTTTCTACAACCGTTGCTCTCTTTTCGTAAACAGCTACTGCCTCTTCAGTGTCGACGAGTTCAGACTCGAGTTTAATGAGATCAGACTTTGTACTGCGTAATAGATCTTCAAATTCCTTCCATTCCTTGACCAGCGATTGATATAATTTAGTGATCTGACTGCGCTGAAGATCAGTCAGTCGGATAAGGGTATCGTCAGCTGATTCAGGCGAGGACGTGAGGGTATCGTGAGCTGTTTTTGCAGTATCGAGATGGTCCGCTTCAACAGACATCTGCTCTTCGATAATTTCAAGCGCATCAACGTATTCCGTCAAGGATGAAGAGCCAGTAAACTCCTCGGGTATCTCGTCGATCGTACGTGTGTTCGTTTTGATGAAGGAGGTGACTGTGTCGTGTATCGCAAGAAGCTCATCTAGGACTGGATGGACGCCCCGCGGCAAGTGTCCTGTAAGTTGCTTCATTAGGCGGCTGTTCAGATCAGCCTTGATGCGCGCTTTGTCTTCCTCTGCGAGCGTCGATTCTCGCTGATGAAGCATCAATTTTCGCCTAGTTCGTCTTGCAGAGGGAATCGGTACTGGAACGGGCGCTTCCAAAGGTGCTTTCGAAGTTGCTGTAGCAGCTGTTGTTGGAGCATCAATGGGTTTGACGGGGCTCTTAATTTCTTCGCTGCCGTTTGTGATCTCAGATATTGGATCAGCTATCACTGCTTCTTCGCTGTCTTCTTGAGCTGGAACTGGAGAGTCGCATATCCGAGGTGGGTCCTCCTCGTGTTGGATTTCTTCATCTTTACACCCTACTGCCATCGCTATAGCTGCTCGTCGCTTCATCGTCTTGCCGTATCTAGCGGTGCTATCTTCCTCCTTCTGCGCTTTGGACATGACCTTGTAGTATTCGGCAACATACATCATAACACTAGGTTCGTAGGGGTATTCGACATCGACCAGATCTTCTGGATCGAGAAAGCTTGGTATATTCAATTGCGTGAGTGCTACGTCGAATGCAAGTGTCAAGAGCTCCCGCCAAGTCTGCTTTTCTGACAAGTCACATTTAATACGAGTAGTCAACATATCGGGTATCAGAGCTGGATCGTGTCGGTGGAGTAGCAAGCAGAACGCAAGGCCTGTTCGCCATGATCTTGAAAAATCTTGTACAGACGGGATAATACTAGCTGCTATGTAGTCTTCGAGTTGTATCCGTACCCAGTACAATAACGCCACTTTTGCTTCGCCGGCGCCAGAGGAGCCGCCACCGCTGTGACCCTTGTCTGAAGATGCTACACTTGGCCGTCGCACCATCGCAACGGACTGCGGTCGAGGAGTTGCCGGTATATTGCTGCTTGTAGTACTATGTGCATCCGATACAGATGATGCGACGGAAGCATCGTCCTTGTGTTCTCTTTCAGATAGCATCTATATACACATTTTTTGTGTCATTCGACGTCACATTGCATATATTGAGCTGCTGCATCCCATTATTTAATAAAACATACCGAAAGTGATGCCATATAATCCTCGCCATGTTCTGCCAGTATGGTCTGTATCTGATACTTGAGCATGATGAAGAATATAAGGGCCAGAGTCTTCTTGATGTCGCCGTTTACAATGGCTTCATTTCCGATATCAGGCAGTGTTTCGGATGCTCCCAACTGCTTTTCCAAAAACTCGAGTGCCTGGGCGACGTTCGAGAGCTGATGGATACGCATGTTCATCTTTTCTGGTTTCGGTGCCGGTAGCCCTGAAACAACCGACAGCAGTTTCAGCAGCCTCTTGCCATCCTTCAAGTCCGTCTCTATCCGCTCAATGTGGTCGCCGACGACAGCCAGCTGTGCGTTTATCCAGCGCGTGAGTGTTCTCTTTTGTACTTCTTGGTAATCTGAACCTAGGTTGCGGACAATGTCGTCGCCTGACAGAAACATGTCTGCATTGCTGGATCCGATTGTGTTTTGTCTCGCCCGCTGCTTCACTGTTCGTATGGTCGAGGCGGCACCGTCTCGGTAGAAGGAGGGGCCTCCTCCTCTTTTCAGGGAGGCTGCAGCTGCTGCTACTCCTGCTGTTACCGATGGAGGAGGTGTAGAAGGAGTGGGTGATGTAGCGGCTGACGAAGAACTGCTGTTCATTATGCTGTGTCGAGATTCATACGTGACGCTAGTAAAGGTCTGAGTAATCGGTTGTGAAAAGTAAGGCACAGGTAGTTACCTAGCGGGCCGAAGCTTTAGAGTTGAAAAAGCTAAAGAAGAAAAAAATGCGCAAGGATTAAAGCCGGTTGTCTGCTGGATATCTGCTGCTGCTGCTGCCTGCTGCTTCTGCTGCACGACCGAAATTGCAGCAAATTGCCCTCAGATACCACGCACAAGGAAATAGTAGTTCTCAACTTTGACAGTTCATTTCCAAATCCCAAAAATATATCCACCACCCATTGCAATCATGCCTGGAAAGGGGTTAATGGAAACACTGATATGTGCCTCTGTCAGCTATGCGACTACGTGCATAAACTAATCGTCTCGCTTTTATCGAATTCCGGTTCGAGAACTTTATTCGGTGCACATCCTTCGCCGAGTTAATGCATAGACATTGCCACATGTAGGAAAAGCACAAATTGCTCAACATCAACTTTATTCCTTTTCTGATGATCATTACCGTGAACTTTCAAAGTACAGAAAAATGAAATTGCACGATGCGGATTATGTCAACTCAAGCATAGGTCGATCAATGCGGATGTGCATCGGATGCCCGGGCGGAGCATAGAGTAGAATGTGTGACAACAAGTAGCACAAGCGTGCGCGGCACGTTCAGTGCAAATATCATTGAACATGCTATCCTCGTGAATCTCCAAAAACCATTAACTACGTTTATTACATTCAAGCTCAACAACGCGTGGTATTTATTATCCTGCCCAGAAAGCGTTGTTGTATTGCAAGGATGATAATGCGTATGATCGGATCATTTCTTGGTGCTTGCTGTGGATCCCAGCGAATCTTGAGGAACAGCTTGGATGGGAAAAGCCATGCTGACTATGATAAGGAGCAGAGCTAATGCCAAAGGGATGATTGAAGCAGGCTTGTTGGTACCAAACGGGGACATCTTGAGAGGAAAGAAAGGCAAGGAGAGTAGGATATGCAATGTCTCGACTACAACATCTCGCTGTGCTCGTCTGAGCCACGTTAGTGCTACAGTGGGCCGGTATTGCTGTGCGCATCTGGAGAAGATCAAGCAGTTCTGTTTATTGCATGACAACAACTTATTGAAAGAGATCAATGGATATGTCTCTTTTAGAATTGTTGACTGGCAGTTTATTGGCAAAATACATTTCAATCTATAGTTGCCATTGGAGTGCTTAGCAAAATAAATCGCACCTATTACCCGTTTTTATCAAACTTGATGACACTGATAAATGCAATAATTCAAGAGATATGGGCACATGTAAATGATGGCGAAGTGTAGCTGATGGTATATATATTTTCAAATCTCACATTGAGCAAATACAGTTATTGCGTGATGCAAATTGGTATTTGGAGTAATAAGGCGGATATTCAACAAGCATTATTTACTAAGCGTTTTCAAGATTCTGTTATGCATCTGCGAATGGGCAATACCTATCGCTCACTCCGCTTTCGGTTATCCTACCTTCGTATCCATGGCATCGTCACTTTTGGGTGTGGATGGAGTAGCCTCTGCTGTCGCTGGGGATTGTCCTAAATATTTCTTTTGAACCTGAGCCTTGAAATTTTGGTATAGAAACCAGTTGGATGCCCAGTGGTTTTGACAAAGCTCCAAGCGTATGCCCAAATCAGCGTATCTCCGTTCCAACTCGAGTGATTTTTCTTTCCTCTTTTCTTCCGATATCGCTCCAACGCAGACGATCATTCGTGTCTCCATGCTCGTTGCGTATATCCTGACAGATATCGTGGATGTGATTTGTCATATCGCTTAGCGCTACTTTTAAATCTCTACCAAGGAATTCGTTTTTGATCCATCTTCTCATCTTGTTTACCGTGATCGGATCGTTTTTAATCAAATCCTTGCCAATGGTTTCAGGCGCGACGGTGCCTTTTGAGGCTTCCGTCGTCGGGACTTGGGAAGCGACCTTGGGTGGTCGAGGATGTGGAGTCGAAGACGAAGTATCACTTGTACTCGAACTCTGGGATACGGAAGACGCGGGAGAGAAACCTGCATTTACAGTAGACGACGGTAACCGAGTATTATATGTTGACGCTGATGGAGCTGACGATGTTGTCAATGGTTTATCCAATGCTGTCGTCGCGTTCAAACCAGAGAATTGCACCTCACGCTCCATCTAAAAAGCCGCACTCTTGAAAAGGTTACGCGCGAGGAAACGTATATTATCCATGCTTTCAATCGAATATACAATATGCTGCACCGTTTTGTCGTCGTACTCTTCGTGCCTGTTTTCGGGGATATAGCATTTGAATTCTTGAAAGGTCTCAAGACGCCTAGAACGACCATTGTCGTTTCAAAGACGGCTTCCTCGAGCTTCCTGTAGTTATCTAAGGCTGGATAGTCGTGGTTTTGTAAGGTAATAGCAGTGGATAAAAGCAAACGATAGAAGCATACCGTCTTGATTTATGTTCATCTTCATATCAATTTATGCTGGATGGCGAGGGGAAAGAAAGAGACCAGTTCGACGATCATAGAATTTGAATGATTCAATCACCGAGAACTCCGCAGCACGAGTGCGACCCAACAAAACATGTTCGTACCATTGTGATCTACGAACTATCTTACTCAGTGACGCAAAACAGTGAAATATACAGACATCTCAAGGCAAGAAGGAATGTAAGTTTTTGTAGTGGATATCCAGGGTAAACTAACAAATACCGTACAATAATTCACGTCATGTCAAAATTCACCGATGTGTTAATATGAATGTCTTCTCGTCATTATGATAAATTGAACTTGGTAAATAACAGGATATTGCCAGCTCATTCGTAAACTATGCTGTCCATGTGCGAGAATATCTCATGATTGCGCTTTCAGCCATCCGGTTCTGCATCCATCATATCATGGTCATCGTCGGCACCTGAATCTGCCGTCGCTGCTGCTGTTGATGGCTGTGCCTCCGTTTCTTTGTTCTTTGTCTTATTCTAATAGAACCGCGCACGATTAGGCACCTATGTGATTGAAGACAACAGGTAATTAAGCTTACATAATGATCTGCGTTAAACTTTTGATATAGAAGCCATTTTGCCGCCCAGTGATCTTTGGCCCATTCCAAATGTAAGCCGTCAGCAGCGCATCTGTTTTCTAGGTCTAGGATCATAGACTTTCGACGTCTTTCCTCCAAATCACCCCAAGTCATATTATATCCGGGGTCCAGGTTTCGGCGTTCTTGCTGGCAGATTTCCTTGATATGATCTTTCATGCGCTTTATCAGTATAGCGGCATGTCTTGTATCTCCATTATAAAAGACATTTGTGATCCAATCCTTTAAATCACCCATCTTGAGAGCACCTTTATGGATACGTTGGAGTTCTGGAGAGGTTGTCGAATATCCTGTTGAGGATGCAGGTGGAGGTGGAGACCGAGGACCCTGGGAAGTTGAAGTCGAGGAGGGAGACGTAGGCGTTGGGACTGGCGGTGTAGATGATCGTGTTCTCGTATCGTTATCGTGGGTTTGGTCGTCATGCATTTCAGTATCCATTCTATCAAGTGTAGATTGTTCCTTGGATTTCACGTAACCCAAGATTTCTTCTAAGTTTTCAAAACCTAGATTGCGCAGTGTCTTTACACTTTTGATGTAATTATTGATGGCGTCGTCGTCATCTCTAATGTAGGGTGCGAGTGTTTGAAGATCGCTGATCGCCCCTGTGATCTGGCTCTGCAGCGTTATCAAGGCATGGTACAATTCTTTGTTACTATTAACTATGAAATGATATTTGTAAGTGATATGATTGTATAATCTGAAGGTATATACTTGTCATATCAAAGTCCGGAAAGAAGCTATGAGGATATTATTTATCCCATAACTGAATATATTTACTATGCTCGTGACACCATTTTTACGGGTCAGCACTTGCACACTCCGGCTGAAGTTCACAACGTACAGGAACAAGCTGAAGACAGCGTCACCTAAAAGATTACTAGAATCTTGTCTGCTTCAGGATTTGACGCAAAAAGAATTCAACAAGGAATAAAGAAGTCTTGTCTCTTTAATGAATAGAAAATTCTATAAAAGGCTGGGGGACGCCGCTTGTAATCAGAGAGGGTGCGTCAAGCTTCGTTTCTGTACGTAGAAGTCAAAGTCAGTATCGTACGCTTCAAAAATCCTTTAAGAGATACTCACCTTCTCATGCGAAGTTTCCATCGTAACATTATCCAGCCGGCCCGCAGTAGTATTTGGAGCAGCTCGTATATGATAATATAAATATTGGAGGTGGTGTCCTCCTTGTCTTCTAATAGTGAGTCAAGCTCTGCAAGAGCTCGACGTAAATTCTCGTGGTTGAGTATAGTGTCTGCCCAAGAGCCATCAGTTGCATGTCTGCATCAAGTACGTAAAAGCTTGTTCCATACCAATAAGGCGCATGTTCAAAGTTTGAAAGACATGCGATTCATTCAAAGGGGCATTATATATATTTAGTGCTAGCTATAAATCATATTTACCTCGGTGAACTCATCCCGATGTATCATTACACAGCAGGATCGTGGAACGTCGTCATCCAGTAATATATAATATAAATTATAAAAATGTTACAAGGCTGAGCAGTTGTTTTAGCTGTTTTCCTTCTGAGATGTTTCACAAACAAATATAAATATGTTGTGGACTTTCGCGTATCTAAGAAGTAGTGTACTTTCGAAAGCTGTTCCTGACAATGGATGATATTCGCCTTAGACTTTGAAGTATCGTTAAACTGAACAGTTTAAAGAACATATATGATTTCAATGGCAAGTTTTGTTAACAGGATGAATATGCTGAACTGCGCATCCAATGACCTTGAGAATGGTTCCACCCGAGGACACCTACCCTCCACAGGTCAAATGACCGAATCTGCAGCTTTGCCGTTGGAACAAGACAACATCTGTTATAAGAATTCAACATTTTGACGGTATATATGGATCATATGGTTCAACGGATGGTATGCTCGATTAAACATATAGAAAATGGAACAATGCAGTTCGACAACTCGTCCCAGGTCACATCGATGCCTAATTAACCCTTCCTAGTAGTACAATTGCCCAACAAGGTGATTCCCAAAGGATTTGACTCATCAACGTATGAATGATCATCTCAAGGAAATCTGCCAGCAAGAACACCGAAACCTGGACCCCGGATATAATATGAATTGGGGTGATTTGAAGGAAAGACCTCGAGAGTCTATGATCCTAGACCTGGAAAACAGATGCGCTGCTGACGGCTTACATTTGGAATGGGCCAAAGATCACTGGGCGGCAAATTGGCTTCTATATCAAAAGTTTAACGCAATTTATTATGTAAGTTCGAGACATAAGCTCTAATCACGAAACACCTAATTGTATGCATTCCTTTTATTAGAATGCATACGAAAAGCGCCGCAGGGCATCTGCCATAAGCAACTCTGAAATGATGGACACAACAGCTTGAAGATAGATATACAAACCTGAAAGTTTACAAGTACATAAAGATGGATATCTTTCGAATGACACGTCTCTAGTCTACATTATCCTTGCAGATACCGAACCTCTAGAGATCAGTACGTACATGAGGATGCGAGCTCACAGACAACAAATCTCTGAAGATGATGAGTGGCGCTTGGTGTTACACATAAGCGGTGATATCAATGGCTAAGCAGAAGACTGATCTGCTTGAATGCAAAAGTCCATTGGCGTTTCGCACAGTTCGTCTTCGTAGCATCATGGGCCTCGAATTTTCCACTATGAAGCAACTGTTCAGATATCTGACCACTTTAGAATCCAAGATATTTACACGGAAACTGCGTAGGGATCTAGGTCGATTCACAGCAGACCGGCTCAATGAAGGAAATATGTCAGACTGGATCACAGAGACTTTCTTGGTGGAGACTGGACCACTGCCGTTAAACCTTTGAGATATATGGAGCGTTGCATGACGGAGCTCGGCATGAAAGAACGGCTTCGGCTCAAAGATACAGAAAACGGTTGCACTGGCGTGATTTAGGAGAAGAGTCAAAAGAAGCTATGGTTCGAACCTTCGAAGTGAGATGCGTTGGCGCTGGCATACATTTGGAGCGATGTAAAGATTCTTGGGCGGCACGCGGTCTATTAGAAATGAGATTCGAGTCATATTGTTTATATGTAAGGTTGATGTGTATATGAGCTAGATGCAGCAGGTACCTAATTATGGGTTCTTAGTGCAAGGATCCCCGATACAGCGAAGCGATAAAGCGATCAGTCACCAAAACCTGGGATTTTGATTAGTCCAGATGGATCAGTTCGTTTTTTGTATCAGTAATAAAGAATAAAAGTCCATGGTCTTGCAAGCTTGCGAGAAGATAAGACAATATCTTGTATATGAGGATACTACGGATATCGATTAAAGAAAAACAAAAATTGCGACGTGATTGATACTTATGGTATGTATTCCGGCTATCTTCTCTGAACAATGGCTCGTGTCCTTCGTCAGAGATGTCAATCAAATCAAGGATTAATGAAAGCCCAGAACTGATACACAGAGCAGTTATTAGAATAAATCCCCTATAAAGGACCACATATAGCTTACCTCATGATCTTTTTGCCGCTTCGCTGATCCGCCCATTATTTTTGAGTTGTTCAAAAATGTTTTCGGCTGTGATCGTCAGCGCATAGACCATCCATTTCGATATTTTTTTCATCCGTATTTGCTTTTACAGATGCCATATGAGATTAGAAGGTAGGCTTTCGATATTGGCACCTTTAGATATGCTTAGACTATTTACGACTTTTTTTGGAGTATTTTGTATGGTACAAGGGCCAGTGTAATATTATCCAGATCGCCACCTCATAAAGATTAGAGGCTCCAAAAGAGTCGTAGCAGGGATCACGAAAAATTCTTGGGAAAGAATGAATTTCATGCGTAGTCGTACGCATATATAGCCGCCAGGTCTCCAAGGTGAAAAGTGTCTAGTTGATGGGAGGATATGCACAAGGCAAATTGGCAAATTGGATCCGTAACTTCGGGAGAAGGGCTCGTCGGGGATCATTGTCATCCAGTTGCTAAGTCCAGGTGAAGTTGCGTCCAATGGTTTTTGCACAGCCTTCACCAACATGCTCTTTTCCACGCATTGACCGAACTCAAGTGACGAATCAAGATCTTGACGTTTCGCTGGTCAGGAGCGTCAAGTTGACAGCTGAATTCGTCGCAAATTCTATGTACCAGATACTTCATTCGAGCAGCCATTCATAATACGTTTATTAAGGATCGAGGTTAAAAACTGTCGAGTGATAAGAACGAATCGAAACGATGGATTTTTACATTCAGGAATGCATGAACAATGAAGCATCAATTGATTGTCAGGAACTCCGTGGCACAAAGGCGAGCGTATTTTCCCTGTAGTCGGTAGAGTTTTCCCAAAGCATGGCTTTTGCGTTATGTCAAACAAATTCATACGTATTTTTCTTTGAGAAGGTCGATGCATCTGATATTGTGTTCTATACATTGGAGCTCCTTGCAAATTATAGATACTTTTTGTTTCAGCAGCTATCGATGCGAGAAGTACAATTTTGAAGATATGTAGCTCTGTTTGATATCTTGAGAGAAATAATACAGGGAGTAATTTGACTAGAATTTACAGTACATGTAATGTGCGAAAATGTTGGTATTTCGGTCGGAACGATGCATAAATGAATAAGATAGACCGTGGATGATGTAGCCAAGGGTAAGGGGAGATATAAGGGAGGATATACACCTATAGGAAAGCGTCCTTTTTCACTTAGAACAGGTAGTGAGCCTGAGTCAACGGTAGAGTGGACACTGGATCGCATGTACATTCTTGGCCGTCTGCTGTTACCGAGTAAGTTTCTGGGTCGACCTTGATGACAGGCATGGCATCGTTGAGTTTCATGTCCTTCTTTGAAATGTTTCGACAGTTCTTGACAGCTACAGCTCGTTTGCGCAATTTGTATTTTTCGATAACATTCTTGTCAAGCGACAGTTGCGATACAAAGACCAGGCAGCTCTGTGAGAGTGAGGATGGGATGGCCCCGTACATGGGTCGTCCGTAGATGGGTTCGGTGGTGGGAATACTGCCATTGGCATCGCCCATTTGACTCCAAACAATCAATCCTCCTTTCAGGACCAATTCAGCCTTGGTACCAAAGAACTGAGGAGTGTATGCAACCAGATCTGCAAACTTGCCGACTTCAATGGAGCCAACAACGTGTCCGACACCGTGCGCGATAGCTCTGTAGATCAGCAGATATTTAGTTCGTAAATGTTTAAAAGCTATCCATATCCAATGGCAGATACTTACGGGTTGATGGTGTATTTGGCAACGTAGCGCTTAATGCGATGATTATCGCCCTCCTGGTTAGCATCCTCTGGCAACTTGCCACGCTGCAATCGCATTTTGCTTGCTGTCTTCCACGTTCTCAAAACGACTTCGCCGATGCGGCCCATAGCCTGACTGTCGGAACTAATCATACTGATCGCTCCCATATCTTGCAGCACATCTTCAGCAGCAATTGTCTCTGCACGGATACGGCTTTCGGCAAATGCAACGTCTTCCGGAATAGACTTTGACAAGTGGTGGCAAACCATAAGCATATCAACGTGCTCATCAAGCGTGTTTGTTGTAAACGGTCGGGTTGGGTTGGTTGAAGAAGGAAGTACGTTGCTTTCACTGCACACTTGAATAACTAATTTTCGAAAGTTATCAGTAACCAACACTTGAGCGTGTCTCTCTCAGAAAGGGAAACTTACTGTCGGGAGCGTGACCACCACCAGCACCTTCACTGTGGTATGTATGGATTGTTCGCTTCTTGAACGCATTGATGGTTGATTCAACGAAACCAGCTTCGTTGAGGGTATCTGTGTGAATCGTGGCCTGCACGTCGTATTTGTCGCAAATATCAAGGCAAGTATCGATAGCTGAAGGAGTTGTGCCCCAATCCTCATGCAGTTTCAAGCCAAGGCATCCAGCCTCGATCTGTTCGGCGAGTTCATGCGGGCTAGAGCAGTTGCCCTTGCCAGTGAATCCAAAGTTGAGCGGCAATTCGTCCGTTGCTTTCATCATAAATTCGACGTGGTATTTACCATCAGTGCAGGTTGTTGCGTTTGAGCCGGTGTTGGGACCGCTGCCACCGCCGATGAGAGTGGTGATACCGCTGGAGATGGCTTCCCAGGCGAGTTGAGGGCAAATGTAGTGAACGTGGGTATCGATGGCACCGGCGGTAAAGATCTTTCCTTCGCCGGCAAGGGCTTCGGTGGCTGCACCAACGACCATTCCTGGTGTTACTCCGTCCATCACATCTGGGTTACCCGCTTTACCGATGCCGACGATAATACCATTCTTGATACCAATGTCCGCTTTGATTATACCAGTGTAATCAATGATTAATGCATTTGTGATCACGAGATCGAGAACCTCAGCATCTGCTCTTCCTGTGGCTTGACCCATGCCCTCGCGAAGCACTTTGCCGCCGCCGAACTTGCATTCATCTCCGTATACCGTGAAGTCGTGCTCGACACGTGCCCACAGATTCGTGTCACCCAGTCGCACAAGATCGCCTGTTGTCGGTCCAAAGTGATCTACGTAGTATTGACGGTCGAGTACGTACGGTGTGGGGTTCTCCAAAGCCGGTAGCGACTCGTCATGCGCGAAACCCATCGTGATCAGGTTTGAGACTATAGATGGAAGTCGAGTGATATCGTAAGGACCAGAAGCGAGATTGTTGCCACCTGAAATGACCTTGTTTCCAGCGATTTCTACGAGAGTAACGGATTTCGTGTCGCCAGGCTCGAATCGAATCGCTGTGCCAGCTGGGATGTCAAGACGCATGCCATATGACAGCGCTCGGTTGAATAGCAAGGCTGCATTTGCCTCAATAAAATGGAAATGTGACCCAACCTGCAATGCAATTTGCCCTCTTGTTAGCCTGTTGTTGTTCACACTTAGCTGCTGCTGCTGCCGTGACCCATAAAGTCAAATGAATAGTATAAACATACCTGCACAGGGCGGTCTCCCTGGTTTGTGACGGTCAGAGCTACCCGTCTTCTTCCGGCATTGATCTCAATATTGCCTGCTTGCACGACATATGCTCCAGGAGAATCAGTTGGTTGCCGAGGCTCGGGCAAGGAGAACATGGATGCTTGAGGGATCGGCAAGAAGCTTCCATACAGCGCTATTTCCAGATTGCCATCGTCGGTGCATATTGGGTCGTGGACAGTAACAAGATAGGTACCGTCTGGAAACGTGCCTTCGACCTGGACTTCGTGCAATGTGTCCAAGGTTTCAGGCCTGACATGGCGGCGTCCCAACATTTGCTTGCCCATATCCATCAGTTGCGCTACATTGTAGTTACCGTCGCGCATGAATTCTAGTAGCTGCGAGGCGATCAGGGCAGTAGCCTCTGTGTGGTTAAGTTTTACACCGCGAGCAAGGCGCTTCTGTGCAAGGGATCCAACTAATGACAATAGTTATTAAAAGAGGTCTGTTTTATTATTACACGCTGCATTTGTGTTTTACCATTGTGAAGCAAAAGCTTGTCGATTTCTCGAGGAACGAGACGCATTGTTCTTTAATGCAGCGACGAATAGGAAAAGAAGAGAAAAGGCTTTTCTTTCTCCCCTCACCCACCTTGCCGTCCTTTTGTCTTGTTTCAATATGCGCCCGCTCGCGATAAGAAACCGGACCTGTTATCAGCTTTGGGTTACACAAAAAAGGTTTTTCCCTCCTCTTTCAAACAGACAAATCACTTCACATCAACTTTATTCACGCCCAACCAGCAAATCAGAATGTTAGATTCAGCTGCAGCAATAGAAGCAAAAAGAAGAAATGTATATGCAGGTAGTCGGTGATGTGATCGCCTCAAACCCCTTGCTGTTACGCATGGCAGCTATACTTTGTGATGAAAGAGAGGGCTCGCCACATTTTGACAAACAAGGTTACCTTCAATATAGAAAAAGCACATACAACAGCAGGTTAAAAAATGATAAGCGTGTTCTGGAGATATACCCACACGCACAGCCCCATGTACCGGTGCGCCCAGCATTGTCGTGACGCGTTATCGCCTTTTGATAGATAAAGGCATGGAATGGAAGGAAAATATAAAAAGGAACTGGGCAGCGTCGTTCTTTCTCTCTCTCGTCCTATGCTCTTGACAACCCCACACTTTTCACCACACGTTTTATGACATGCCTTCCACCCCGTCGGATATGCTTATTGAGGACTAGTGTAGATCACATACAACAACGGGGTGCCAAACCATTTCATGCCGCCCTTATTGAATAGACAATGGACGAGACGTCGCTGCTACACTACTCCCTGTTGAATCCGGCAAGTCGCTGTAGTACACCTCCCGGACATTTTCTTTGCCGGCCAGCAGTGGCCCCCCTGCTTTTGCTGGATACCACAACGCTATTGTTGTATAACCTATTGGTAAAAATAGGCCAGAAACAAATTTTTGCTGGAGCAGGCTGCTGACCTGGCAACGACAAAACAACAATCGATCTCCATATGATTTTCCCTTTTAAGGACAAAATTAGGCAAAATTGGCTAGCTACAAATGCTGCTAATTTCTTGGCCCTGTGAAAAAGTACAGCGTAGCAACTGTGTGGCATGTTTTTGTTGATGGAGTGATGGGGTAAAGGAGTTGATGAGTGAATCGCAGTTTCTTTTTCTCGGGAGGAGAGATCGTTTCCAAATTTCCATGAACCAATGATTTGCACAGTGATTCCCATCTCAGGCTGTAAAATCGGAACGACAGGAAGGAAGGAGAAAGTACAGGGAGAACTGCTGCGGTCATGTACAACTAATATGGAACTTAAACTAACGTGTGATGCAAGTGCAGAGGACTTCTTGTTGAAGTAAACCAACTAGGAAGCGAAATCTACGTTTTGATAGGTTCATGGCATGCTTGCGATGACTTATTAGATGTCAGCAAAAATTTACAAATCGCATATACAAATATTTACAAGAAGGTGGATCAAGGTTCACGTTCACCACCATCATCGCTGCGATCTAAGACCAATAAGAATTTTTTTGTAGAGTTGAGCCGCTCGGAAATGCCGTAAATTTTTTCAAGAAATTTCCTCAAAGGTGATGGTCCCTGACCGCCAGCTGCAAGACTCAGATGCCCGAAGTGTGGGAATAATGTAGATTACATTTTCGACGAACGAATTCAGGCCATTGAGCTGACAACAGTGTGGCGAGTACAATGGTTTGCAATGGCATGATTTTTAGAGAATCTGCAATGTGTGAGAATTATCCTAACTCTTATGCTAACAATTGTAAGTTTTTGTAGGTTAATGAGATTAAAAAGTGAATGTTTGGATTGGCGAGGATATAAATAATTCTTGGTATGTAACCGAAGTACGACAATTAAATCTTGCCATCGAGGGAGACTTGCAGCAAAGAAATGTAGGAAATGTCAGAGCTTTCATCATCTCATCGTGTTGTGGATGTGTACTTTCAGTCTATATCGCCGGGAAGCAGGATAAATTGAATTTGCCGCTTGAAATAGAATTCCTTGATGCTTCCACCGCGGGAACACACGTTAAACGCGACTTTCCGGGCAAGAAAGTCGGAAAAGGACCGCGCGGATCTGATCCAAGGTATGCCAGTGCAGAGCAGTTCAAACTAGGCAGGGATTACTCAAGACAACCGCGTTCCGAAAGATACTTTACAGTAGTCAAAAGATTAGTATCAGCCAGCCCGTTAATATCCTGCTTATTTGGAATTAATGCGTACCATAGAAAGCTCACATGTCCTTTACAGGCAGTAAACGGACCGACTAGCCGGATTATAGCATGCAGCTGTCGAGTAACCTGCTTTGCAGTTATCGTGCTACATTTGACTTGCTGGCAGAGTGTAACACCTTTAGATCGCAATTTGTCATAAGGTTTACCACAATTTGTTATTGTTCTACGTTACCAACAACACGGGTAAATGTGCTTCATTTGCCTGATCAGGGTAAAAAGATCAAGAAAGAAAGCGACATTGGTGTTTGCTCTGCAGAAGATTCTATTTATATTCTTTTTCACTTTCAATGTTTGGTATCGCAAGCAGCTTATGTACTAGTTCATAAATGTAAGACTTGAGGCGAAAGTATGTATCTCTTCCCACGATGTTTGCGACGATTTAGCTACTCGCTGAATACGGGCATATCATCGCAAGCATTATAATACTAATATGTAGGTATCAATTGATGGCGTATAGCATATATCGTCTTCGAGAAATATCTTTATGAATTAGGGATTTGCTTCGGACACGCAGATGTATGCAGTCACCCTCGGACAGGCCATGACCGGCTATGTAGTTGATGTGGAGGAGATGGAGAATGCGTTTACAGCACAAAGGCATGCTTTTAAATCCAAAGCTTTTGTAAGTGGTCCATTCATCTTCATATCCCACCTTTCTTTATCCACGCATATAATAAATAGATAGACCTTTGTATTGTATTTATTCGATTTGATTGTACTTATTCGCAAGCAGTTCAAAGACGAAATCCTCTCCGTCATACCTTTTTTCCCCTTTTTCTATCTTTTTGTCTATTCATGCGTATGAACCGGTGCCAACATCCTCCATCGGCAACGCGATTAGTCTGTCGACAATGACCATTGACGAGCTGTCTGTCCGAAGCAAATCCCCAAATTATGTTTATTCGATGAATGCTGTCCGAGGGGACCGCCTTTATGGCGTCCAGAAAGTCCCTTCTTCCCGTTGTTGTCGTAGGAGAGAATCTAACCACGGGCTAACGCTCGTACCAGATGTACACCGGGCATAGGGTCAAGTACTGGGATATCTTATGGTATCCGAAGCAATTCCCATTCTTTATGACAAGGAAACAACGCCCAGACAATGGGACATTAACTTCAGCGAGGACACCCATGTCTATGCACACCTTGCAGTGATAGTCAACTGTAATTTTTCCAAAGATAAACGATTCAGTTATACGTGGTATGCATACACATTCGCTTTTTGTCTCTAGTACTAATTCCGATTTTGCAAAGGGCAAATACAAGGCTCGAAGCCAGCCGATGTAGATCTACCAGCACGGCCGACAACATCACAAAGAGATTCGGGAGCCTCGTTGAACAGCTTTCTCCAGATTATATGTCATTTGTCTCTGTCCAAGGTCGGCGTTTCGATCTCGTGGTCATTGGAGTGAAGAAGACGCCAAAACAGCTGAATCACGATTGGAGAAACTGGGGAAATTCTTGAATACTTTGTACAACCTTGACGCGAAGCATTTGTCAACGTACGGATCCTCAATTTCCATCGTGCAAGAAGAGCAATCATGTCTGGCACGTCGGTTAATACGATGGAGCAAAATGCTATTGCGTTCTTTGGTCTTGATAGTCTCCTCAACACGCAGCCAGGAGGTTATTATGCACCCTACGAGCCACTGTCTAACTGCTTTGAAGAATTTCCCGAACTGTGGAACCTCAAGTTCTCTGAGACGCTCCACAGGCACGAAACCGGAAAGATGGCTTCCAACGGCCTACGCTCGTGGAAACAGCAAATTTCCTCCGAGGCGATCCGGATCAAAAGCCCAATGGAGTCCATTCTCCTAAAGGCACTCTTTAAGCAAGCGCGATGCAAGCTTGTAAACGACTATGAGTGAAGAATCCGGTCGTTTGAAAACGGAAAGACTTGAAATCAATTATCCTGGCATTTATGAACTGCCGGGGTTGCAGGGAATTGATTTATTTACCAAATCCTCAGACTTCAGCAAATTCCAAGGAAACAAGTCGTCGTTTCCAATACCGATTTCATGGTTGCGGCCTTGTTTAAATGCAAGATATCACTGTGCGGCAGCGTATCCTCCAATGATCAAATACCCGGCCTACGTATGTAGAATTAGGCATCAACAGGACCAAACAGCAAAAGCGCACCATACGTAGTAATCTCCACTGTTCAATAAAAGAAAAGTATGTGCTACTTGACGACTAGTAAAATTACTGTGTGCTTCTGACTCTCTACAAGGCATGGGGATTCGGCAGCACAGTCGTAGAGGGAAGTCGCATAAAAGCGGAAGGGTAAGTTCAGTAGAAAAAATCAGATCTGACATGTTCATGTGATAAACTATCTTTTCTATTCTTTTGATAGCAAAGAGAAGTCGAATACTGCGAATGCCACCGCCAAGAACATAAAACAGCGACTTTCGGTTATTGATGCAATCGCCAATCGAAAGATGGGACGAAAAATAGACATGATCTATTCCAGCGGAAAGACCAAGGTTGCTTGCTTAGAGATCGGTGAAAAGAACGATCAAAGCAAAGAAATGGGGAAATAGCAGGATTAAAATGCCAACAGTCCTGCGGGACATGCTACTGCTTCTCACCTATACCCCATCTTTGCTTCGCAAAGTTGACATTTTGGAGTATTGCATCAACGGTCAGTGCGATTACTCATAAAGTCTAACTGTATCCGATAATACTAATGATTACCCTTTTGATCAGGTGGTAAAATCTCCATTCTCGACATGGATGTGCCCTGCGGGTACATCACAAGGATCAGACGGACAGAAGCAATCGAGCATCCCAGCTGCAATGAAAATTACATTAGCAAAATGCTCCTATTGCTCGAACTCGCGCTCGCTGGGAGATCCATCAGGAAGGATACGCTTATGATCTTAATCACAGCCCGCAAACCTTTGAGAGGCTCTGATTCGACACAGCATTGGTTCCTGCCACCGACTTTCATGCCGTCACCATCATCTACGTTTTCTTCTGCATCAGCCTTATCTTCGACTTCGTCTTTGCCTTCACAATCGTCAACATCGTCATACGCTTCATCATCTTCAAAAAAGACGGAAGAAGCATTAATATGTGTCTGTCATATACACCCTTTTATGTATCTTTGATATTTTCATTCTTGCCTCACTTTTCATCTTCCATCGCTTCTCTTCCAAATGTATTAAATACATTCCTATCGGCAAACTGTGATCACTGGGCTGAGAGTATTGCTACTTGATTACGAGCATCAGTACTTGTCCACATATTTAATTAGAAGCAGCTCCCGCTCATAGTAGTACTTGCGCATTTCCTAATATCGGGACAGTGTTCTACCATGGCCGTCGAGCGCTTTGACGATCCTACAACGAAACGCCTAAAATATCATGCGATATTGCACCCAAAGACTGCTCTTATGTGTCCGTAGTAATTTCCTTGAAAAAAATACGGTTGACTATCGCCTCCGAACGGCGAAATAAATTGTTTTTATTGCGCCATTCTTCCCAGAAAGTTTATTATGATCTTCACCCAAAATAGCGAAAAGGGGATATGAAAATCTGTATGTCACAAGTATGCTCTGATGTAAGAACTTCGCTTCATGAATTAGTAATCTACTTTTAAATGTGAAAAAATAGAAGCACCAGCGGTCAAGCCAAATATGCGCATAAAAAATGCACACGGATCAAATTTACACCTGTCGAATATCCATAGTAACTGAGAGCACGGGAGAAAGAGACAGGTGCAAGAGGAGGTGAGCAGCTGACCACCGGGGTTATATTGGGTGGTCAAAGCACCACACGCAGCCCAGCAGAGCACATGCTGTTTCGGGGCCCTCGCTTGATGTGGACAGGTACTGATGATAGCGATAACCGCAATGACAACAGCTTCAGGGCAACATTTGAACGGATGGAGATGTGTGTGGTCGAACAACGTGAATATTATACTGCCGAGAATGCTTAGAAAGTGGTATTCATGCAATGCCGCCGATGATTGGTATATCTAGGCGAAGAGCATCTGCAACAGTTCTTGTGTCACCATCTTGCAAAGTGGGCAGCGTCTCCTTTCCTTGGACCTTTTTTGTCGCGCAGCTCCTCCCCTTTTTTCTCACCTTCTCTCCATCTACCTTCCATCGTAATTGCATGTTGCTCGCAGGGTAACTTGCAAGTTATCCCATTCAAAAAGTTCCTACCTGACATTGCTACTAAACCTGACGTAAATCCGCTATCGTTCTCCTACCCTGATCTTGTCCACCCCTCTCTGTCTCGTACAAACTACATACATATACATACACATACAACTCCATGTCCGAACAGTCGCTAGTAGAGAGCCTTGACCGGCTCAGCTTAAACCAACTCTCAAAAAGCTCGCCCTCGAGGCTTCCTCCCTTCCAACTAAAACGGTCCCGCAGCAACCAGCAGACGCCTGTGCCTCCGCTGCCAGCGAGCACCCAACAGCAGCAACATGACTCTTCCCCGACGTCTCCGCCGCCGCCCTCGTCTAAGCATTCAAACAACAACAGCCACAATAAATGTAAGCAAATGGTTATCCGTTATTGTTTGGGCTGTGTGGACGGGAACTAAATGTGGAAACCTGTTTGCTTAGCGTCTAATCTATCTCACGTGCCGTGCAAGTTCTTCAAACAAGGCACCTGCACTGCTGGCGCCAATTGCATCTTTTCGCATAATCCAGATCCTACCTCCGAATCGGCTGTGTGCAAGTATTTCCTAAAGGGCAACTGCAAATTCGGCTCCAAATGCGCACTGCTCCACACCTTGTCGCCTTACACTCCCGATGGTCGAAAGTTGCTCATGAATCAGCATCGGAACAACGGTGCCGTGACCGGTGCTCAGCCGATAGCCAGTCGCTCCGTCGGCGACAACACTTTCTCCTCGCTGCGATCGCCGCCGCTGGGAAGCCCAATTGAGTTTGGTCCACACATGTTCTCGCCTGTCCGCGGTGGCGCCGGTGGGCTCTTTGACCAGTCCCGATTCGACATGTTGTCTACCAGCGCCGATGCCCGTGCATCTGGATTCAGCCACCTCTCAACTGCCATCCATCGGCAGCAAGATCCTTTCCTGTTTGCTGAAGACCACCAGCAGCAACGCCGATATTCACCCAGGGACCCTACCTTTCTTGGTGCAACTGCCGGCGGAATCCGTGCTTCTCCATCACCGCGGGAAACTTCTGAACTCAGTTCTTCACCCTTTACGCAGCGTACCTTATTTATGCATCCCGCATCATCGCCCTCCACCTCCGCGAGCATGTTGTCTTCCTCCCTGACCCGCACAGGAAGCAGTTTCCATCAGCAGACCCCGTTGCACAGCATTCCAGAGCGTTCCCATTCTACGTCAAGGTTCCTGGATGTGCCGCAACACAACAGTTACTACGGTACCGGCGAGTATCTGGATATGGAGGATGCTGATGATGATCTGAACGATGCTATGCTGCCATCCTCGCTGAATGAACTCTTAACACCGACTGAGCTACAACTTCGCAAAGCTAGAGAACAGCAGCGGCAGCAGCTGGGAGCAAGTGCTGGTGGTGGAGGAGGAGGAGGAGGATTGCTATCACGAGGACACAGTTACGCAAGTGTTGTCGACCGATCACCGTCAGAGTCCATGCTGGTTTTCCATCGATCGCCATTAGATATGCCCCATTCACCGTCCTTTGGTCTGACACACTCTTTATCACCATCCTCATCACCCTGGCAACATCAATCTATGTTTGCTGATGACGATCATTATTACCACCAACAACAGCAGCAGCAGCAACTGACTGCTAGAGGAGCTATCAATATTCCAAAAGGCGCAAAATCAGGGGTATCTGCGATCGGTTTAGAGGAAGAATCATACAGGCGGAAGAAGCTGCTAGACGGTACAGATCCATTCTCTCCATTTGATGATGAGGGTCCATTCTACATGGAGGAGGCCAATGGCACGGATGCTGATAGTCAGCATGAGCAACAACAACCACAACAACAACAACCACAACAACAACAGCAACAGCAACAGCAACAGCAACAGCAACGCCATACAACTCCCTTTGAGTTCCCATCTCTCATCAGTATCCAAAAATCATCTTAAAAAGACACATGTATATCTCTTCTTTCCTCTCTCTATCTCGATCGCGCTGCCCCACACGCTCTCCCTCCTTATCAAAAAGTTTTCTTTCTTCTTTCTTTCTTTCCCTTCCTTGTTAATGTACTCTCTCACACACCCATCTCGCTCTCTAGTATCGTTTAAAACAAAAAATGACGAAAAACCCCTCCATATCTCCTTATCATCCTCTTTACAGCTCTTCAACTATCTATCCAGCTTCGTGTATTTTCCGTGCACTTTTTTCCCAAAGATAAAAAAAAGTAGATCTATTGGCTTGTATGGACAAGTCCGGTTGCTGATGGTGATGGACGGAACAAGAAAGGTGGAGATACAGGATGCAGAAGAACTCTATATTAATATGTGATGAATCTCTATGATGCTGTAGTTGTTGCAGTAGCTTTGTCGTTGTCGTCGTAGTGTTGTTGTTGTTGTGTTGTAATTATAGGGCAGCAGTATCGCTGCCAAGACCCAAGAAAACCAAAAACATCCAGAGGAATACAGAACTGAGGACAGGGATGACAAAATTATCGTCGATACCGGCAGAATCTCCCAATGCTTCGGAAACACCGGCTACCAGACCACCATACAATGCAAGAAGCGGTAGCGACGCAGCACTCTGGGCGGGATCATATGATATACCTTGAAGGTGTGCGTAGAACCAAAACGTGACAACGGCGCCTATCACGATGGCACCCAGGGTGCCCGCGAGTGACTTTTTGCCAAACTTGGGCGTGTACCGGCCCCACAGTCTGCCGCATATGCTTGCAGTCGGGTCTGCCCACGATAGATACACGATGGATAGCGAGGCAATGTCCTTTGGAAATAGATAAAGTGCAAATATACAACCTGAAAATATATATGTCAATTTTGAAGCTAGCATGAATATGCCCATGGAGTCTTGCCAGCCAAATAGAAAGCTACACCGTTGATGCGAGACGATACTTCTGTTTTACGCATCAATGGGCCTAGGACGTTGCAGTACAAGACATTGAAGCTCGGTACAGAGAAACGCAGCGCTTCGCCTGTCAATACCAGGCACAAGAATGCAGTGAGTGCAGGGTATATATCTACAGTCTCGAATCCTTCCTTGTACAGGTATAGCACGAGAAAACCTATTATTATTTATAATATGTATATACATATACATATTGTGTTAGTTTGTTTTGTTGGGACAGGAACGTCGTCGTCTTCGTCGTCGTTGCCGTGGTGCTTTACCGATCGAATAATGGAATGCTTTCCGGGGAATCTCCCAGCTCCCTTCTGGCTGAATGTGGGCGAACTGTTGGGCCAGACCCTCGCTAATCTTCTCGATAGGTTTAATTTCTTTTGCCATGCGGTTTAGAAAACAAAAGGGAGGAGAGAATGAGCCAAGTGGCAGACCCCGCCGATGCTGTGGTTGCTGCTGTGTCAGCGGCTAAACTGTTCTGCCTTGCAATAAAATGCACGTGATTTCATTGAAGTTGCAATATTCAAGGGCAGCAGTCGTTGATACATTTTGCCACGAAGTCTGGTCATAGCAAATGCAGGTTGTACAGAAAATTGCCTAGTTGGTTTGAATTACTGACGCCATGAAACTTCTTTTTGAGGTTCTGCAGGAGCCCATTCTGCATATTTATAAACGTAAGGTCTCCATGATAGAATGAATGGAAGGGACTCTGCTCCGGATGTTCCTTGATCAATATTTTTGAAAGAACAAGAGATAGAGAGCTTCAAATGCTCAAACGCTTCACACAGCCTTTTCTGCATTTGAATATTTTTTGCCTTTCTTTGAGAATTGAATCTCTGTAAATGACTTCAATATCGCAATCTCCTTGACATTCTTGTGGAGACAATGATATCGTAAGACACAGTTTTTCTCTCGATCATTGTTTACGAACCCAAGGAATGTACATGAGTCGTCTGGATCGGTAGCCAGACCTGCCTAGTCCTTAGACTATATAGATCAGCAGTAATATTTAGGCGATAGGAACTTTGAAGCTACTACACAAACTGGCATCGATCGTGATGTGAACCGAACAGAACTGTGTCCCCTTTTCTTCTTGCATACTGAGTTTGCACCGTCCCTGATCAATTCATGAAAGCCTAGTTTCTGTTTATTCATGATGTATGAGTCATCCCAAAATGATCCCTCGGTTATGCAAGTGATGGCACGGCTGTTGGTTCCTCCGATGCAAGTGCGCGGAGAAACCACCGTCCAGAACGGATCCCGTATGACCTCTTATTACCCCCCAGAACGATCAGACGCCTCCAAGTTGCCTCTTGCTCCCATCTTGTCTGCTTTTTTTTTCAAGAGCAAATGAAGACGATGTCTGCAGCCTCGCTGATACCCTATGTGAACAAACTGTTTCAGGTGTGGCGCACTGGCAAGTATAGCAAATTGATCGTTGCGCAAGCTCTTGTGCTTGCTGCAACCGGTTTGTACCTATACAAGACTTTGGTACCGCCTGCGAAGCTCCGGCAATATCCGTCCGTCAACTATTTCAAGCTTGCGTACTATTTTGTGACAAAAAAGGACCCATCCCAACGCGCCTCTGAACTCATCATACCTTTGTTACGCAAGAATAATGCAAAGGCATACGTGGTAAAATATATACCTCCTTACACTACGCTTTAACAGGATGCTAAAAACCATTCTTTGAAGGCCAAGTTTCCAGGTCAATGGAACATCATCATTGTTGATCCAGTTGCTGCAAAGGCTCTCCTGATGAAAACAGGCAAGTTCTAGGAGTAACGAAAAAGTAAACAGAATGTGATTTTTTAATCTTGGAATAGAGTACTTTCCCAAGACATTTTCACTCTTCAAAATTCTTGGCGATTCACATCCATTTGTAAAGTTCTTTGGACGAGAAAACGTGGTCTTCTCCAACGGCGATGTTTGGAAAAGCCAGCGTAAAGTGATGAACCCTGCTTTCCGACGTGCTGTTCCTGTCCAGCTCTTTGGCAAACTTATGCAAAAAGTCTTTGGGAGAGTTGATGCTCAGCAAGGAAAGCCAGTGGTCCTGATTGACCTTTTTGAGCGCATGACATTGGACGCCTTGTCCCTAGGTCTTTTTGGTAAGCAGCAGCTGCTTAGCTATTATTGGTTCCAAGCTATGCACGATGCAGGTTCTCATGTACTACACGCATGTACTTAGCTGTCGATTTCCAAGCCCTGAGCGATGAAGAGTCTGAATGGATGCGAACGTATACATCCATCCGTCTTAGTTTCCGCGACACGACCGCGTTTGTTCTGCCTCGTCTGGAATCGTTTCTAAGGCATATTTTACCTTCTCGAAAGCAGGTATCTCGGGATGTCGATCATCTAAACGCAAAGCTTATGGACATGGCTTGCAAACGACGCGAAGAAATCCGTGCCAGAAGACTACAGAGCGGTGATGCAACAGACAAGAAAACAGACGCTGAAAAGGATTTGCTTACCATGATTATGGAGGGCGAAATGGATGGAGTTGGTGGGCTATCAACAGCTGAGCAATTGAGAGTAAGCATCATGTCTTTTACTATATTGCTTTTGTTGTCCGCCAGTACTCAATCAAACAATCATCAAAATTACAATCTAGTCGAACCTTGCTATTTTCTTCTTGGCAGGTAAGAATCAAAACAGATGCATATGATGCGGCGGTTATGTTTTTCATAATAACAACAGTACTTTAGGTCACGATACTACTGCAAATGCATTGTGCTTTGCTCTGTACAATCTTGCTGTACACCCTCACATACAGGAAAAGGCGCGGCAGGAAGCATTGCGAGTACTAGGAGATGAGCCAATCGATATCTGTCCCACTGCAGAACAATGCAAACAGCTCAAATACATTGATATGTTCATCAAAGAGGTACCATATACTACTTTAGAGACCATCGCATTTTCTACTTTGCAGACTGTTAACCTTTCAATGCAGAATCTTCGTCTCTACGGTCCTGTTGGCCAGATCGGCGTTCGCGAAGCAACCCAGGATATGTTACTTGGAGATGTTTTCGTTCCCAAGGGAGCTACTGTTACCATTGATTTAAACGCTATTCACCGTCACCCTGATTTCTGGCAAGATCCAGATCAATTTGATCCAGAAAGATTTGCAGACGATGGAGAAAGCAAGTCGCACGAAGGGCTTGCATGGATACCGTTCAGCAATGGCGGTCGTCAGTGTATTGGTATGAACTTTAGCCTGGCGGAACAGCGCGTCGCACTGTCCATGATTTGTAAGTGTAATTGTACTTGGAAAATCAAAATGATGTAACAGTAATCCAGAACTACATAATATAGTACGAAAATACAATATCACACTGCCGGCCAACTCGATCCATCGCAGCGGACTGCAGATTGGCAGTGCCACTTCCTCAGCTCCTTATACTCTTACAGTCTCCTTTGAAAACAGATACTAAGAATGTACATCTCAACCCTGAGATTTATAACCTGTGCACTCCCCTCTCTCACATACCTTGAATAATAAAGATACTATGCAACGTCGTATACCTTATTCTTTTTTTTTTCAATTGCATGCCAGCTGGATAGTCTCTTGGGAATCGGCATATCCGCAGTGCTACTGATTTAGCAATTATGTAGGCATAGGCATTATTAGACAAGGGATAGGTTTAATTCTACGTTACACACTCGATCAAGACATCTGAAAAAGAATATATGTATGCTAGCTAAAAGTAAAAAGAAAAAAAATTAAGATTAGATGCATTAGGAGGAGAGTGGGCAAGCAAACCCTCCCGTTGCGGGTGTAGCAATGACGGTAGGTTTGTAACCGAACCATTCCAAGCCCCAGATATAGATAGTGATCCAGAAATGAACCTGCAGTGCCTCGCGCTCTGGCTGTTGAGTGATCGTGCGATTGGTCTTGCTGTCATGAATTGTAACAGGAGGCTGCGAGGTGCACGCGCTTTTCAAATTTGAAAACGTGGTATCGCTAGAATCACGAGCTTGATAGTCGATCACGACAGGTAATTGGATGGGAGAGATGGCCCCAGGTGGTAGGACAAGACCGGATGCATCCGTCTGGTCGTTGTTGTGTAGACCTTTACCGATTGTCAGACCTGTAAGTGCATCCTTTGCTAAAACTTCGACGCGGACGAGACGGGTCGGCACTGGGTTCTCTCTGTTGTCAACTGTCACGTTAACTAACCACTGGCTCTCGAAAGCAACGTTGCCAACCATAACTCCTTGGCGTGTCTCAGTGATGTGAGCTGGAGAGACGAGCGAGGCGCCTTCGATTCGCATAAGCGGTGTCCGTGGCCATAAGACGTAGGCAGCGACAACGATGCCGATGAATACTAGGAAAATAAGGAACACCCAGCCAGGATGCCCGCATCGTCTTGGATCTTGCTTCTGACGCAGATGCCGCTTTTGCTCTTCAAGCATCGCCTTGTTTCCAGGCCGACGGCCGCAGCTAACGAAACAGCAACCGATCCAAACACCTTTTGCCCTTTCAGAATCATCTACATTGGCCGCTGATTCCTCTGCAGACAGGTTGCGCCAGCGATGGTTTGCATCATGCTGCTTTTTGTATTTATCATTCATTGTCTCGTCATCCCCTTGCTGCGTCGTCGATGAGCCGCAGTCTTCGTCTTCGTAGCTGTAGTTGTAGTAATCATTCAAGGAAAAAGCATCAGATTTTTTGCCATTTTCGTCTACGCTTCTTATCGTCGCCTTTTCTGTTGCTGACATGGGCTGCACCAGCGTTTCCTGGCTTCCAAAAGGTCGTCGTTCATTAGAGCTGGGTGGCACGGGTAACGTCAAGTCGAGATGGAAATTCGAGTCCAAGGCGCCTGTGGATCGACTGTTTCCGAGCTCCAATGGATGCACATGCTCGACAGATGATTTGGTATTTCTTGTTTCGTTTTGATGATCCGTAGTAGAGTCCAGTCGATTTTCACTGCTGCTGCTTACCGACGATGAGCGAGACTTCATGAAAGCGTCTGCGATAGTCAGGCGCCCAGGATCCGGTGCTCGCGCTGTCGCCTGCGGAGACGACAACGTTGCTGCCGTCGACATTGATGATTTGCTGCGAGTCTCAAAGTCTTCATCGAGCAAGTCCACGCTGCTCGCACCTTTGGATGACATGAATCGCTCGGCGATTGAAAGCTGAGGTGTATCTCCAGCCATGGTCTGTCTTGCCGGTGCTGAAGGACGTCGAAAGTTATCAGAAGAGGAAAGAGGAGGTTGGAGAGAACCCGATGCAAGGGAGTGCGCTCTCTTTTGCTGTTGCCGTATCCGTAGATTTTTTACACTACTATTGCTTTGCGAGGTAGCGCCCAAGTTGCGTTCAGATTGCCTGCGGACAGAGGAACGTCGTCGACTAGTACTAGTTGCATCACGCTCGCTGCGTCCGCTTACTGATCCGCTGCCAGAGGAACGACGACGAATGTGTTCACGGGAGGAAACCATATTTCATTACTATTATACAAACACACACGCCGCTGTAAAAATTGATTATGCAACGGTGAAAGAGCGAGAATAATGAATGGTATGTAGAAAACGAGGAAAAACAAAAGAGTGTAAATGCTTGTAGCTCTGGAAAATGAGATAGTGTAAGTGAGGTCAGCTCTGTAATTAGCAACATAGGAATAAGGAGAATCCGTGTGTTTGTTCACTCTTTTCGCGGGAGTCTTCACGCTTTTTTGCTTCCCCTTTTAGTGCTCATCTTTCCCCTGGGGTCGGTTGTCATTCTTTTCGTCTCTCGAAAATAGGTGGACCCGCCAGAAATAATGCTACGCAACTCAGATCAAAAGGGGTGGAGGAAAGGGGATGCTCCATCATCAGATCTTGCCAACGATAAGCATACCGTCAAAAAGATGGCTGAACAAACATCATCTATAAAAAAGACAAAAAGATGGGTATTTGCCTACTCCTTGTCAGGTTTTCGCCGGCTGTTGGCAGGGCTTTGTTCGTTGCATATAAATGAAGATCGTTTGACGGCCAATAAAATCATATTCCCCTTCCATCCCGTATGCATGCCATATATATCTCGAGTTTGTGCACAACATTTAATAATATGTGTACCCTTTTAAGTACGACTTGACCTATCAGAGGTTCTAGCCACTGAAAGCAAGATGGTTGCTGTCATGGATTCTGAGCACCCGCTAAATTATCTTCTGTGCAACGTATGGACAATTCATTCTTCTCATCGAATATTGCTTAGCAACATAGGCCGTTACAATCAATTGCATCAAGTAAATGACGATATATTCAACATGCTAAGTTCTCGCTCACAACATTTTAATGCTATCATTTACACATGGTGATAAGGTTCAGCTCAGAGTGCGTGTGTGGGGTAGCGAGAGTGTCACCAGCTGGGTAGAAAATGGGCAATGCAATGCCAATTTCTCATTTTGACTCACGTTGACTCCACTCTTCTTTTCACATTTCAACTCATGTCGCGAGTCAGCGATGAGGACGAGAATCCCGCTGAAATGCTGGACTTAACGCGCAAACTCTACGATCGCTGCAACAGCATTCTACAGGATTGCGAAACTCGGGCTAAAGAGCAGCCTATAGAAGGTCTTCACCGATATACGTATTCCTTGAAAGCCGAGCTTTCCTTTCTCGGCAAAGTAAGGAAGGAGTAAAGACTATTACAAAGATTGTGATCTAATTCTCGCCTAAAGTAGCTACTAGAAGACCCATCAAAAATCAAAAGAAAGTACGTGGAAAGCTCCAATTTGAGCTACCTCGAATCTGTGCATGAAGCAATGGCTGAGACACGGCATATCAAGGAAGTCATGTTCCAAGCAGCATTGCCTCCAGAGGATAGCGATGTATGGGTGCCAAGAGCAAAGCTGATTCGCGAAAGAAGCCTCAAGGTGGATATCGTTGGCGAGGAAGGTCTGGTCTGGATCAAGGTGATTGCACGAAATGCAAAGGCACTGCGCCACGATATGGCGGGCTTGGAAGAAGACGAAGGCGATTTCTCCGAGAGCAGCGACGACGACGATGACGACGAAGAGGAAGAAGGGCACGCGGCAGGCATGCTTAGCAACGATTTCAATGAATTACCGATATTTAAAAAAGCAAGAAATTATCTGCAAAGTGCAGAGGCACATCAGATTCATTTCAAGAAACCAGTTGTTGTGTTTGCATTCACGAGAATCCAAGCCGATCAGGATGTTTTTGTCCAGCGTATCATGGATCGTCTGTCAGAACTCGGTGTCCTTGTATATACACAGTCAGATGATCAGTCATTACACGATGCCTACTCTGTAGCTTTGCAAGGTATCAACATATCCAACTTGACAACGCCAACGTTGAATATGGATGTGAGCTCAGCACTAGCTGTTCTTTCAGAAATGACCCATCATCCTTGCGCACCCGACGCTGTAGACGGCGAAGCATTGCAGATACAGGCCGAGCGCGAGCAAGTATCACCTGTATTGCCCGAGCTGAAAAGGATACTTCCAGGCAAAGAATTATGTATAGTGCAGAGTGCATACGACCGCCTGGTCAGCATCGTAAACATCGTGGGTGGACCACGCGAGCAAGCACGATTTCGATATTTATTCCGTGACAAGCTTCAAGAAGATGTTGAGTACGACTCGTCTCTTTGGAACGGACTACCGCCAATGCGAGTCCGAGTTATGCCAGATGCAATGTCTGAACGGTTCCGTAAACTACTCGAACCGCCACCGAGAAAAGCCAAACTTAACAATGGACGGAAAATTCGATCGCGTTTTTCAGAGTTCCACGCGATCATATTTGGCAGCGGCGACTACTACAAAATGACAACGGTGACTGCAATCCAGTGGATGCAAAACGCCCTGATGGATGCTGGAATGACTGAAAATTCTATCATTTGCCATGAACCACGGTCGCTCGCGGAACAAAAGATGCATCGATATCGTGATAGTGACGATTCTTTGTGACATCGGCGCTTAGTTCATCAATTTTTTCAAGACTGTATCCCTAACCTCCTAGATATGTAGTATACACAAAGTTCTTTGTTTTTCTCAAATATCATCTATCCATATTGAGCATCGCCAGAACCCGTGGCTGTCTCAATTGGCAGTTTTGTGTGAAAATAGCAAGAAAGTATACAAAGAAAATATTATTTTGATTAGAGCGTACTGACGATGCATGATTTCGGTATTGCCATCTCTTGTTTGTCACAACGCATCTGATAACTATGCACCAGCGCTGGGCGTCGAAACAAAGACGCTGTGCAACATTTAGACTTGAAACGAAGAATTGGCGTAGAGTCGTTTGCTAGATATGCAAATAAACCTAAGATCGTCTTTATTTGAAGACGGTCAGTGGATCCATACCATGAGAATATTGTTGAATGCTATTAGTTCCAGTCATCTGTTAATTAGCAAAGAATCTGTTGCTATAGCTTGCCATACCAGACAAGTACCCATGTACATTTTCTGATTCACATGCAACATCAAAGAATGTAAAGTTAATAACCGGCATGTTCTTGTACTATTTAGTCTTTGCTGCTGCAGCAAAACTTTCGGCTTTTCCGAAGCCAGGGCTGACGGCATATTTCAAAAATTCAGCCCACCACCCCCCAAGCATGCTCCTCCTTGCTTTTTCAGTCTGCATACTGCAAGGGACTGCGCACATATCAATGGTAGGGTCCATAGCTACATGTGCCATCCCTGCGTATGATATACCTTAAACAAATTTGACTATACTACCATTTGCACTGCTTCTCAACCTTTTTTACAAGAGTTGAAAGCATACCATTCCCATCATCTAACGATCTATCCAGTTTGCAAAAGAATGCCCGCCCTTTTCTGCCCTTCCTTTGGGAGACTTGCAAGTTTATCTGGTTTAAGCTACTGGATCTTGAAAGGGAATTTCGGTTGGATAACCTTAGCAGGTGATCCCATTTATTATCAGCGTTCCTGTTAACTTTCAAGCCTCGCTAAATTATCGAGGATCCACTCAGTTAGCGGTAGACCGTTTGAAGACCATCGGGCAGGGAAAACCCCGCGAAGAATGGAGCAGGGAAAAGCCTGGCAGGATGTATGTACATTCTTTCTTCTTTGGTGTCGTTGCCAGGATATCAGTGTCTACCGGGGAAGTTGATGAGTATTGTCAACTAGCGGCCTTTCATAGTCTCCGTAAACTTATACACCGTGTCTGGTCGCCCTTTGTCGCTTGGATCCTCGAACGGTATGTAAGAAGCCATTCGTAGCTTTGGCCCCCCATTTTGAATGCAACTCGGCGTAATCCTCGATTCAACAGTTACCTGTTCGATCCACCAGTACAGTCTGGTGTACGCTCGGACCACGCGCCAGTTACCTTTCAGTGGCACCGATGATATATGCCAGGCAAATTTGTAATACTAGCAGCAGCAAGCTTATCTGATGATTACCTGGACTAGGAAATCTTATCACCAAGTATGAGGTTCAATTAATTCGATGCCTGCATATAAGTAAAGATAGCATCTTGTAGAAAAAGGATTTGCGGATACGCAATGCTTCTAGGCTGCAATCAGTTATAACCTTTGGCTAGATACACTTCGTGAGAGAAGCAGCACATCGCAGCGCGTCCATTGCACCGCCACGGCGCTCTGTGCTTAGCTTTTTAACAAAGCATCTGATTTAGTGTCCTAGGGATTTTTTTCTTGCCCTTCTACTGGAGATAGTGTCTTTGTGACCAGCACTTTAAAATTTCTTTACAAAGCTGTACATAGCCCAAAGGGTTTTCTCATCAGCATCATGCGTGCACATCTCTCAAGAGCTAAGAAAATCCCAAAAATGTCCGCGACTCCACTGTGCAACTGTACACTTTCGGTACGCCCAATGACATCAACAATGTCGCACACATGGATGTTGAGCTACACGAGAAAATGTCAACAAGCCTGATGTGAATGGCGAAAGAAAACGAATTGAAAAGACGCGCAATCCCCTGCACTCTCTGTTTGCGTGTTTAATCATAGTAGTAAGATTTGCCTTCTTCTGAGCACCATACAAGAGTAAGAAAAACGAGAACAAAATAGAAAAGTATATATATCCATCGTCAACAACAGGTATCGTGGATGCTATAAAGTTCAGTATGTATAAGTCCTTCACTATCGTCATATAGCAAGGCGGAGCGAAAGAAAGAAAGTGAGCAAGGAAAAGAAAAGATAAAAAAGGGACGAGGAATATGTGCATAAGTGTGGAGTTGGAGTTGGGGGGGATAGTGTCGTATGTTACACGTTTCGACAAGCAAAAGAAGAGGATTCAGGAGGCGTGCAAAAGAGGAAAAAAAGGTGACGGTCGCTATGTATATATAAGATTGGCGTGTTGTGTGTGTCTGTGTGTCTGTGCGAGTTTGTTTGCTGTGTGTATATATATACTTTGACGTTGAGAGGATACTGGACAATATAGACATTGTTCGTTTTAGAGGTAGAGTTCGTTATCACTGTCGTCATCGTCGTCAAGCCGCTCCTTTGGCACGGAAATATCCAAAAGGCAGAAGAATGGTTGTCTGTACAGGGTATCGTCGGCCATGCTCCACTGGGAAGGGTGCACACCGTTCCGAGGGCAAGAAGACTATGCGAATAGTAAAGAGATCAGTTCGACTGATTTGTGATAAAAAAGGGCTGAGGGGATACTTACTTGATGTTGAGGAAGCCAGCTTCCGCAGAGTTCACAAGTGGCAGGCATTTGAGTAGGACGCATTGATGCTATTACGAAACGGGATATGTCGATAAGAAAAAGGAAGAAAAAAAGAGCTGAGGAAGAAAAGAGAGGAAGAAAGGAAGAAGAGGGGAGAAATCAGGTTTTTATACACTTTTGCAAAGATGTCAAAGACGTCAATTTCTGCATTTCCTGACCCCCACCCTCCTCCTTTCCTCCCGCAAAGCAAACTGGCCCCCCAAATTCCCATCAGCACAGTTCTAATTTACTTGTATTCACTTGCAAGGCAGCCCACGTGTTGCAAATCATGTTGTCGTGGAGAAAATTACTTCCCAACGTGTGCTGTTGTGACAACCCGGTGTCCTGGGGTCCCATCCCACAACACCGATGAGTGCTTCGCAGAGTAGTGCGAAAAAAAAAAAATAAAGAGGACAGCAGAGAATGCCCCGTTACACTAGCGCCACTTCTGGATTGTATCACCAACGAGGCATGATTTCCCAGAACTCATATATGAGGTATACTATACATATATGTACGTAGAGTAACCTTGAAACGCTGTGTTTCAGGATGCATGGTGGGTTTCTGTACCTAATCTCCTCTGCCGCCCTGCGTTCTCTCTTTTTCCGCACCTTGTATAGTTTGGGCACTGATGCCGATAAGGGAAAAAACATAACACAAACTAAAAATTCAGGGATTGTACAGACCCCGCGAGTTGCACGCGCCGATACAAAACTTTCAATGTGGACCTCTGAGTCACATTGCATACTGTGTGCGCCCAAGTTGGCTCACCATAGCTATCCCTCTGGAGATTGCGTTGTACTATCTTCCTCACAACCAATAATAATAATGACAAGGCAACAACTCCCAACATAAGCTCGTCGCACCAACCAGATGATCCCCATCTCATACCCTGCCCCTCACTTGACTTAACAGCAAACAAATCATGCAAACATCATAACAACAAATACATGTTATTCCTTAGCCTTTTGTTTACGATCTGCTATCCTGATGATGATCCCTTTCGGAAAAAGAAAACGTAACCGTATATCTCGTTTGTCAGAACGACGACCACGAACACGACCACGAACACGACAACAACAACAACAACAAATAATAAATTTATGTCCCGTGTCCTTTAGCCTATTTGATGGATAAGCAAACAGTAATAGTGTAAAATATGTACTGGCAGCACGGGACTTGTGTGACCGATGGGCGGAACTCGGTACTTGACAGAGGGCACGATAAGAACGACGGCTGCTAATAGGCAAAGAATTTAGCAGCATGCCGGTAGTTCGTTTGCTTCTAGCGTGATGATGGCCAACATGTTCAACGATGACGACGAGTAGCTTCCGACACTGAGCTCTCCGTCGGATGTTTTATCTCTGCTGCTGCTGCTCTCATTACCAGTAGTTGTCGTCAACAGGTTCGTGGCATCTTTTTGGACCTTTTTCCTCCAGCAGTAACCGTATCTCCTTTGCTTCACAATCTACAGCGCATGCAACAGCAGCAGCAACGAAGCATGTGGCCCGACTGTAATCATGCCATGAAAAACTTCTTATCAAGCTTGCATGGCACTACTCGACTAGTGATGGGCGTTGATCATACTGGTTATGGTTCCCACTCACATTAATATCATTGCATTTAGCCGTGATGTTGTACAATTTTACGTGGAATGTGGACCCAGAAGATAGGTCATCTCACCACATTTATGAGAAGTTCGGCCCCAGTGTAGAAGAATGGAGAGAAAATATCACACCACTGCATACGGCGCAAGATCAGTTTGCTGAGCTGATTAAAAACTATATACTTTCCCAGAGAGAGCAGGTACATTCTTAGAAAATATCCCGCGCAGCTGCAATGCTGTGTATCATGGTAGATATTGACCATCTGATAAAGAAGCGGGGTTGCTCTATCTCACTTATTCAAAGCAGGAAGCAGTCACTGCAGACACTTTCCCGTATCCACAGAAAAGAAAAAGAATCTGGGGGCCATGAACAGATGGCTTTGACTGCGACCTTTTCTGATTTGTATGTATCTATATCTGGAATCGTTGAGATAAGCAACAAGATGGTTGATTCTTGTACGCCAGTGACATGGCTCGAGCACGAGATTTACGTGGTTCCGGTAACTGAAGACGTATGTACTATGCATTTTATACGCACAAGCGTGAGTGAAAGCGCAGGGAGCCCTCCTCGTGGATCACGAAAACTTTGAGTTGCTGCCGCTGTTCTCCGCTCGCTGGAACGAGAAAATCCACAGCACTCACAGTAAGCTGCAAGACGACTATAAAGGTCATTGCCATAACAAGCATCCACACAGAGCATTCAAGTTTGGAACGGCAACAGCGCACTATTCAAATACATCGTTTCATATCTGTTACCGAATCTATGGCAAATAAGCGCCGTGTTGTTCATCGGTTTATTCCGGAGCTATTATACACACACGCGAATAAATGAGATTTGCTATATCCCATTAATAAGTACGATTCGCAGATTCCAAGTCCCAATAAACAGCTCGTAGTAGGAAAGTTATACGCCCCGTTGCACACTGATGGAGGCGATAATGAGCTTGTATTCACCTTGGACACGCATGTGATAGAATGTAAGTTGTTTTGGCTTGAGCGCGCACGTTCCCCCTTCCTCCAATGCCTTGCCTAAAAAGGCCGCCTCCTTGCGTGCTGGAATCTGCTTATTCAAAAACACGCTACATACGTTTCTACCGCCTCGTTTCCCCGAAGGAAGCTGCGACCTGAAAGGTTCCTTTTTTCTTCTTCTCTCTGCGCGCGGTGTCTCTGTATCTCCCTCCATTAATCTCAAGACTTTGTTGTATGGATTGAGGACGACGCTGGTACTACAAAATGTTAAGGTAAAATAGCCGGGATTCAGTCGGTTGTACGGGATTCTGTAAAGTTTTCGCGGATATCAATTCATCCCGCTCTGGATTATTGTTGTGCAACATGATTATTTCGGGAACCGTCGTTGCTATCTGCTGCTGTCTGTGTGTGTGCTGGTCTGATCCTTTGGACCGTCAAGAACAAGAGGGAACCTAAAGAGTAGTAGCCGTAGTGACCAATGAACACGCGACCAACCTGTTGCATAAACCGAAACGTATAGCCATATTTTAAAGCGCAACGTGTAAAAATGAAGAGTATTTCATCATTTAGCCGAAGATCATTCATGGCTTAGAGCCCCCTTATTTTTGAGACTCATCATCGCTTCATAGTAACAGTTATTCCCGTGTGCCACGGCGAGGTGTGCTGACACATAGTGGTATGAAAACTCAAGATGCATGTCCCTTTGTTGTCAGTGCAACTCCGAAGCCCTCGCTGGAGACATACATAAAAACTTGATCCCGCTCTGGCTTCAAGAAAGGAACGTCTTTACTTTTTTTTTTTTTTATTTTCCTTCCCCTTCTACCTTTGTTTTGTCCCATGAAAGCCTACTCTGTCGAAGTTGGACCAGAAAAACAGCAACCTGCCGGTGGACGTATTCGTCGGTCGATTCACGCAGCCGAAGGCGTCGTTCGCGTACCTAACACCGACGTCCATACCCTCTACGACGTTCTTCAGAACAGCGCTAAAAAGTATACCAATCGCAATGCCTTTGGCACTCGCAATGTCGAAAAAGTCATTGAAGAGGAGAAGGAAATCACGAAAGTTGTGAACGGCACCGAGAAGAAGGAGAAAAAGGTCTGGAAATACTTCCAACTGTCACCTTACAACTACTTGACCTACAAGGAAGCAAGCGACCGTGCACACGCCATCGGTGCCGGTTTCGCTGCACTTGGCTTGAAAGAAAAGGCAAAGATTGAGATTTTCGCTCCTACAAGGTAAGCGCGTTATCTCCAACAGACGGACCTGACAACGGCCGACGTGTCTAATACTTGTTAGCATGCACTGGCTCTTGACTGCACACGGTGCTTTTACGCAAAACATGACCATTGTTACTGCTTATGAAACTTTGGGCGAAGACGGCTTGTTGCACTCGATGAACGAAACCGAAGTCGAAGCCATCTTCACATCTGCTGAGCTCGTTCCCACGGTTGCCAAAGTCGCAAAGGATTGCCCGTCTTTGAAATATGTCATTTACCAAGGCGAAGCGAAGGAATCTGCACTTGAAAGCGTAAAGACTGGAACTGTAGAGAAAGTACTTTCCATGGACGAGTTGGTGAAGCTCGGTAAAGAAAACCCGAAGGAAGCTCGAGCACCCGAACCCGAAGATCTATGCTGCATTCAGTACACCTCCGGCTCTACTGGCGCTCCGAAGGGTGTCATGTTATCTCACAAGAACATTGTTGGTGCAAGTAAGTTCAAAGTTATACTGTTTCATCTTTGTATCTCTAGCCGACAATAACAAAAAACATCAGTTGCTGGCGTGAAAGCACTACTTGGCCATCTTATCACCGACCACGACAGCATGATGGCTTACTTGCCGTTGGCTCACGTGCTTGAGTTTGTAGTAGAGAACTTGTGCATCTTCTGGGGCGTGACACTCGGCTACGGATCTCCTCGAACCTTGACTGATCAATCTGTGCGAAACTGCAAGGGTGACATCAAGGAATTCAGACCTACTTTGATGACCGGTGTTCCTGCCGTTTGGGAATCTATCCGTAAGGGCATTCTCGCCAAGGTCAACTCAGCGTCTCCTCAGGCACAAAAGATCTTCTTCAAGGCGTTTTCAACCAAGGCATGGCTCATGGAACGTGGTCTGCCTACCGGCGTCCTTGACAAGACCATCTTTGCCAAGATCAGGGAACAAGTCGGTGGACGTTTGCGCTTTGCTCTCTGTGGCGGTGCCCCGCTCTCCCTCGAAACACAAAAGTTCTTATCTGTCACTGTGTGCCCTATCCTTGGTGGCTACGGTATGACCGAAAGTAAGTGTTTTATATAGATCATCTCTTATCTCTATAGAGTGCCAACTTATCTAACTTTCCTGATCTATACTTGATGGGTACTTACTTTGAATAGGCTGCGGGTAAGTTTGCACGATGCTGTGACAAGACGCGCTAGGTAACAGTTTGTGTCTAATACATATGCTTTCTTTTTCCAGTATGTGCGCTATCATGGCTCCTGAGCAATTTGGTTACGGTCACGTCGGTGCCCCAGTTCCTTGCGTGGAGATTAAGCTTGTTGATGTGCCAGACGCCGGTTACTTATCCACGAACCCTACACCGCAAGGCGAAGTCTGGGTGCGCGGACCGGCGATCACCAAGGGCTACTGGAAACGCGACGACTTGACTAAAGAGACAATTACCGAGGATGGCTGGCTGCAGACTGGAGACATTGCACAGTGGAACGCAGATGGGACGCTGTCTATCATTGACCGCAAGAAGAACTTGGTCAAGCTGAGCAACGGTGAATACATTGCGTTGGAGAAACTCGAATCCATCTACAAGAGCTGTTTGTATATTAGCAACATTTGCGTCTACGCAGACCCGCTTTGTGCGCGACCGATTGCCTTGGTTGTCCCTGTGGAAAATGCTGTCAAGAAACTCGCAAAAGAACTCGGCGTTGAATCCAATGATTTGCAAGTGGTTTGCGACGACGCTAAAGTCAAGAAGGCTGTTCTGTCAGCGTTGCAAAAGCAGGGCAAGGAATCAGATCTCAAACCGGCAGAAATGTTGTTCGATGTCTATCTGTGCCACGAAGAATGGACTATTGACAATGGTCTTTTGACCGCCGCTCAGAAACTCAAGCGACAAGATATCAACAAGCGATACGCAGAACAACTCAAAGCAATGTAAGTTGCATTGTCAACAATGATTATGCTAAACGGTGATCTAACGAACTTTGAATCACAGGAACGCTGCGCAATCTAAATAAAATATATGTAGCATACCCCTCATCTCTCTTTCTCTCTCTCTCTGTCAGCACCTGTTTTTCTTTAATTCTTGTATTTCAAAAAATCCTCTTGTTTCTTTTCTAATACACAGCAATGTCCATCTACACACTTGACACATTTGATCCTGGTAGCGGTGGAGGCTCATTTACTATTTTGTATCATGGCAGTAACAGGATCAAGATACGGCATGCTTGAAAGAGATACCGGTATTTGGACCCGATGAAGTCAGCTCTCGTTACGAGTAAAGGATTCTTTAACAAGTGCTCTTTGCTCTTCATCTTGGCGGATATGAAAGTCTATTTTTTACCGCGCTCATGGCAACGGTTGATCAGAGGAACCAAAATTGCCCTGGTTAAATATGAAGGAAACGCGGTGCTTAAGAGCTCTGGCGAATATGGCGGGAGGTAGATAAAGTAGTATCCTCGTGAAATGATATACTTATCGATATCTCTGGAAGTGCGGATGGGGGCATTATCCATAACCAGATAATGGCCTTTCATGTGCGGATATTTGTCCATTTCATCCAAAGTGTCTTTCAAAAAGCTAATATAGTGTCCCATTACAGTACCAGTGGTGATAGCATCCCCTTGTCCAAGTTTCCTCCTCCCCAGTGCCTATGGCGTCCTGAGACATACACGGATGATGCCGGCTGCAGAAATTGCCCCCAAAATGGTCGTTGTTTTTGCTCGGGTAGTAGGAGTGACGACGACCGCGTCCTCTCCTGTCCTGGACCATCCCATGCTCCGTCGCATATTGATATGGAAGGCGGACTCACCCAAGAAAACGCAATTCGACAAGAAGTCCAAGTCCGTTGCGATCCAATGATGTACCCGACGTATCGATTCCGAATGTTTTCTGCACTGTTCCTGGCAGCTGAATGGAGGTGGACACGTTTGAAGGAGAGGTTGCACTGGTTGGTCATGTAATCGTACACTGTCGTTTTTGAATGCGACTAACAGGCTTTCCATGGCTTGATGCAAGGCCAATGACGGAACCTTGTCGGCGAGTTCGATCAGGTGTTCTTTGTGATCATCTCCCAACTGCGGCTTTCGCTGCCCAAAACACGAGCCTCAGGTCTGATTAAGTGTAGTCTAAGACTTCCACAGCTTCCAGCCAAGAAAAGAAAGCGAGGAGGTCATGCCGAGCTTACCAGCACAGGAAACTGTGGCTGGACACTACCTTAGCTTCCTGAAGGCTACGATGGACGAGATGGATAAATATGAGCGCATGCAAGGCCACTGCTTGGTAATGGATAATGCGCCTATCCATAACTCCGACGAGTCTCGGGGATATCGGTGTGCCTATCTTCCATCATATGCATCTGAGCTCAATCCTATCGAACAGTTCTGGTCGGTTGGCAAGAGCTAAGTTAAGCGCAACAGGTTATTGGGAAAGGAGACATTGATGACTAGAATCAGCGAAGCATCCAATAGCTTAAGGTTGAGCGATTTTGAAGGTTTTGCCTCTCATTCTCATAAATGCTTAGATAGGTGTCGCAACATAGAGCAACTCTATGTGATTCTCGTCGATGTCTGTACATCTCATGTTGGAGATAATGAGCTGCAATAAGATCATCTGGAATTTAAGGTGACCTGAAGTCGTTCCCATAGAAATTCCAAGTCGTACGGGTAGAACAGCATCGTCACCGCAAAAAAAAGCGAACTGTTGGTCGTAAAATACAATATATAATGGCTGTTTATTCAGACATTTTTCAAAAGTCTATAGAATGTCGGGCAAACCTTCGTCAATCCTCGTCATCATGATTCATGAGCATTTCATTGTTACACAGCTTAAAGCGCCTGACTGTGCTCTTTACCACAGCCTGGGCGGAGACGGCAAAAGGGCGCGGTGTCCGCCTGGGGTTGTCGTCATGGCTCTTTCTCTTTCCAAACGCACGACTCTTTGCGTTCAATCTCTGCTGATTTATTTCTGCGTGAGATGATGCAAATGAGTATCGATTCATCCGTTTGTTTCCATATCCGCCAATTACGGCCCCAAACCGCAAATGATCAGTGCAAATGGGTATCTTGAACAGACCAAAGCTGTTAACTGATCGGCTTGAAAAACTGTATTTGTGCTGTTTGCCACCAACTTCTTCCAACCACCCTTGTCTGCTACTAGCAGCTTTCGATACTGTAAACAGCACTACAACAGCCGCTTCCCCTCGAGCTGCCCTCGATATATGTAAAGCATCAGGGTTGGAAACGGAATCGCTTCTGATGTCTGTACCAGAAAGTTGAATCGTAAAGTGTGGATTTCGAAAATACAGCTATAGCTTATTGCACGGATGTTGTCAACTCAAATGAAGCTGCTGGTCGAGATGAGTGGCTCCGCGATTTTGCAGTGTTCTCCCGCTGGAAGCACGATACAATAACAAGCAGTATTTTTAGACAACAGTGCAGCTGTCACATTATTAAGGGCGTCGGTGATAAGTATCGCACGCTTCAGCTATAATTGAAAGATGCCTCCAAATACTTATGTTTTCCGTTGTAGCACCCTGGAACTCTGTGCATACACTGGTATAGACGACGCGACGGTGGGACCAAAGCATGAAGAGGTTTGCACTGCATATTTCTAGCCACGCTTTGTGAGCACTCGTGCATTTACTCGATCATCCATTGTTACTGCACATATTTGTCTTGTAGATTAAATTCTCATGTCGATTTCTTTCCTTTATTCCTTTTTATTGCATTCCAATCATCATAGCATATATAGTCGTATAATCATCAAACAATTATCTTGTTACTGCTCTTACCTCCATCTTGTCTTCTTGACGTCGGTCTTCTGTCAGTCTTGTCTTGTTCTTGTTGGAAAGCACCTAACACCCTATTGTCCGGTCTTTCTTCTGTCTCTTCCCTTCTCTCTCTCTATCATTCTCCGTCATCCGTCCCTGAACACTTATACGCCTAGGCCTTGGAGCAAGTCGGCTCCAAGTTTGAATTTGATGATTTTGCGAGTGAGAATGCAGATACGTATGTGAGTGGTTGCGCACGTTATTGAGTGAGATGTAAATGTGGATAGGAGAGTGAACTGTGTGGACGTGGCTGATAAAATGGGTTGGTAGGATTTGGGGCGGGGGGCGATGAGCGATCAGCTAGCTATCAGTGCATGGCAACGCTTGCCAGACATCATTTTACAGTAAGCTTCGACAATTTGACACAAATGATGACATTGTTGTTCATACAGGATTTTTCTCTTCTTACACTATTTATTACCAGATGACGCAAGCCCAGTTCGCTGATTGGCGCAAAATCCACTGGGTTGCCATGCTATTTCCGCAGCTCAATAGTTTTTTTTCTTCCTTTCCACACTCTTCCACTTGTCCCTCCATCATTTTCTACGTGCATCAGATGGCCTCGCCGGTGTCGTCCCGCGAGATGTTCCTCTCACGGGTACCACAGTTCATTTTCGTTTCCCCATTTTTTCTGTCATGCGCATCAGATGGCCTCGCCGGTGTCGTCCCGCGAGATGTCCCTCTCACGGATGGCTTGACGAACTGCTGTGTATCAGATGGCCTCGCCGGTGTCGTCCCGCGAGATGTCCCTCTCACGGGTACCACAGTTCCTACTTAAAATGTCTTTTACTTGTACGCGCTTCTTTTTTATCGTTCTACTCTTATCCTTTTGAACTGTGGCTGTTACGGCATGTCCATTTCCTTTGCTCGCTCGTTACTTCGTGTATATACGGCTCCCCAGGTAACTAATCCGTTGCTTTACTTCTCAAATTCTTCTCTTTTCTTTGGTTTTAGAATGAGCTGTGTGGCGTCCTGAGGCTCGCTCTGGATTGAGGACGGTTTATGGCAATGTAAAATTTTGTCTTAAGGTAATGAGTTAGACGGCGAAAATACTCTCATATAATATTTGGCAACTGACAATTGAGTTAGATATTGATGTATGGAACGCGAAATGGCAGTGGCTACTATCCCATCAAGATTATCCTTTGGAACCCCAAATTTTGCCAAGGAGTGTTTTGGATGAGCTGCTGCAGTTGTAATTGAAGCTTGGAATCAATATTAAAGCAGTTCGTAACTTTGTCTACTTTGTATCCTCTCTGATCTGCCGCATCAAAAACAAACGGCTTGAAAGATGATTACTTGATTTCAACGTTTTGAAATAAAAAATCAATAGGTTTTAATTACATCTACCAAAGCGACAGTAAGTGGTATGATTCATAAATCCATAACTTCTATACAAGACAATACTTTTCTTTTTGGATAGACAAACAAACGCGTCAACAATCATTAAAATAATGGGAAATTTGGTAGCTATCATTTTGAGAACCAGCATGCAAACCTGCGATCCGAGGACCACGACGCACACTCTGGACAGACGGAATCCACTTTTACAATTAGGCCCGAAAAGCAAAACACACACGGCGAAGTTTACATTCCATAAGCGATCATTTACTCCCAATCATGAGAACTCGTTATTCAACAAGCTGGTGCGAAACATGAAGGGCAGAAGATGGTTTTACTTCTTATATTCGACTATAAATAATAAAAAAAAACTTTGCTCTGTTGACTATTGCTATGTACGTTACGCAGTTACCTAAGCAAGAACTAGATACTTTAAATGACAGAATGTAGGTATATAGAAGGCTATTAGACCTGGTAGCTTGCAGTACCCCCTTAATGCGATTTCTCTTAATAATTTGATCAGGTAAAAAGAGAAATCGGCAAAACGATCCTGATATGTATAAAATGCGTTGCGGTCGAATAAAAGAAAACTTGAATATTTATGTGCAAACTGGTCAAATTTGTGATAATAAAAAATACAAAAGAAAGATATGTTAATGATAATAAGAAAATTGACAAAAGAAAGATGCGCCAAGATAAAGATGATAACGGGCATGTTGGTTAATTTTTCCGCTGGCACTTTGAAGATGCTGATCGGGAAGTGGATGCGGAGGAAGAAGATGGGGATGTTGATGGTTTAAAATTTGATGGTAAGCACCAGTGCGTCTTGCCGGTAGAAACTGTTATAGGTCTGCGAGTTTTGTTAACCAGGGCAAGGGTACTTTCCATGATGTTTTTGCCGATGAGAGCCAGCTCCAACAGCGGTAGCAATTTGCTTATGAAGTTTTCGTTATTATCTGGGAATTCGAGCGGGTCTGTGCGTCGAATGCGCGTGATATAGCCATACGGCACGTCGACATCCAGTAGTGAAACATGACCGCCTGATTAAGAATTGTTTTTAGTTAATATTATCCATCCCGATTATAGACCTATGAAATAATACTAACCATTCATGCTATATCCGAGAACATGACATTCACGTAACAGTTCTGGTGTGTAGGTTACCATCAGCAGCATGTCACGCAAGACCGAAGGCATCTTAATGCTGCTGTCTTTAAATGCTTTTGTTTGGTCGACGACCGCACCAATTTCGGTACAGCCGAGCTCAGTGCTGCCACTCACGTAAACAGTGTCTACTTTGCGACCCATTTTTCGATTTTCAATTTCATCAACTGCTGAGAGTCGACGTTTTGAGTTTAAAGCTGCGGCATTCGCTCGGCTTGATTTCTCGGTTCTATCAGATGAAGGAAAAATCAGTTTGTTACCCGGTCAACTTATTTCTAATTAACTCACCCGTACGCCTTGATACCGGTTCCTTCGAAAATTGAATTAAAAAAGCAAAACGGCTTATACAGCTGATCTGTTTCTGACATATCTGCGATGTTAAAGGTGCCGTTTACAAGAAATCGACGAGCAGTGTTTTGTAGTTCGGTGGACAACCAAACTTTTAGTGGCTCGTTGATCGGGTCGAGGGGAATTTGGCGAGCGTAATTGAATACGTCAACAGGTTGTCGCTAGGACAATTGAGTACTTTTCGTCACATTTTTTGTTGGTATACTCACAAGGCCTTTTAAATCATCAAGGACCTTTTGCATCTCCTGTGGTAAAGGGCGCAACATAGGCCTTCCCGCCGTTCGCAGCTCCTCCAGTTCATCTTCAATAAACATACTTTCCCAGTTACCATCATCAAGGTCGAGGATGAGGGATTGTGAAGGACTAAAAAATAATAATTAGTGAGCAAGCTAGCAGGTTTAAAATGATTTTATCCTTACTGATAATAATTGCAAGATAGAGCGAACTCTATCACCTTTTGCTCGACCGAAATGGCCTCTATTCCTTCTCGCGCGGCCTGTGCGACAGTTGCCTCCAAAGTCCAGAATTGGAGACTATCAAGCTTTTCAAAATTTGCTTTGATAGCTTGTTTGTCTGTGGCGGTCAGTTTGACTTTTAATGGTGACGATGAAGATTTAGAGACCTGGGAACGGGTAGTATGATTGTTGGACGTAGAATTCGCTTCTGAGGTTGAAACTGCTTCTGTTTCAGAAGGCGTGGTGTCAGATTTGAGTGCGATCTTTTGTTCGATATTTCTCCACGAAGGAGTGCCGGTGGACTTAAAAGGTCACCGTGTTAACACCTTTATGACCAGGAAAAATTCATTTTTAACACTAACCAAGTGTATGTTTAGCAGACTCGCTGCTGTGGTTATCTTTTTAATCCAAGAGCCTTTGAAAGAGCGCATTTCAATTTCGCCATCATACGCATCAACGATCTCTTCTTCAGGTTCATCGAGTAAAGTTGGTAGCTTGAGATTATCTTCGCCTTTATCTTTGAGCTTAAGGATCAAGGGGCATATAACTATCACCATAGAAATTAATATCTGTATCTAGGCTGGAGCCTTATTTACTACCTTCTTTTGCAAAGGGATCAGCAACTGCCATGGTGATGTACTTGGCTGATAAGGTGGGCACGGAGAGATACTCTACAAAATGAAATGCTGTGCTGCGGAACGCCTCTGATGCCTAGAACGCCGTGTAACGGTGTCACGCGCCTCAGTAGGTTTTTGTGTGCATGCGAGGTCGTAGCTATTCCTGCACAGTAGCTGTAATTAACAATCGCATTCTCTAAGCAACGGACCTTGGGCTATGTTTTAGGACACTTGATTCATATTTTAAATCACAAAGAAGTGATGTCAAATGAAACCAATTCATTGTTCTCTCTATTCGACACTATCTTCTTCCTCGACTTTTCAATACTCTTCGTCTTAAACAAATCAAACTCTCCAAAACGTGTACACATTTAGGTGACAATGATGAATATATAGAAACGATATGTACGTCGTCACGACTCTCTTATTGACAAGCAGTAACATATATTTTTTCTGCTTGCAGGTTCGACGTATATATTGGTGGAATTGCTGTGAACGGCATTTGATAAATCGATAATCGCTCATTTTATTTAATATGTACAATTCGCCATAGCCGAAATGATACAGGATATGTACTTATTGGGCGAAACTGTTGCTTATTGGATGCATGATAAACACGCGATTGATTTGAACAACATATGCCATATCCTTCGAGAGCTAATACGAATAGTATTAGACAAGAGTATCAAATGAGCGCTCGTTTGACTGTCGCCGAAAACCGGATTGGATGAGTGGAAAAGAGGCCACATATCTATTTGCAGCAACTAAGCAAGAAAACACTTATGGATCAACAGGATATAGACGATTTTGATAAGTGGCAGTTTTGACGCTTATAGATTATTATAAAGTGGGCTAAGTAGTACCTGAGAATTTTTTGCCAAACGTTGTCGACAGGTTTATTATCGCCGGGTTCTTTGCTCATGCTTTTCCGAAGAAATACCTGCTGATGGCTTTCTGAGCACACTTGTTTGATCCGACGTCAGTTGCTTAGCAACAAATGCTGTACTCTTTATTTCTTTCTGTATTGATTCCGCATTTGATCACTACTAAGGTGTTCGGTAAATATAAAGGTTGCGCCATGTTGGCTAAAGAAGCCAAGCAAAAATTCAACGGATACCATAGTACTTTTTTTCTTTGCGCCAGCATGAAAGACAACAGCTGCCAGATTCGATTTCACATCACGCCAAGGTGAAAAGACCTAGCCACCAATCATTCGGAAAAATCCTGTATGATTGTCGCCTGCTTAGAAATCAAATGTCGCATGCCCAGAAACAATTCTCGGCGGCTTGGGGTATATAAATAGGTGCTGTACTATTTTTCTTCACACAGTTTCTTTTTCATTACTTTACGATTTTAAAATGACACAATTTCTGTACGAAGATGGTCTAGGAAATGTAGTTGATGAGGATGGTAGACCTGAGCCCATGGACTACATCGTTGACCAGAAGCAATTTACTCTCGAAACGATTACTTCTCACACTCAATACTTGCAACAAGCGGCTTCTGAGAGACCTTCTCAAACCAAACAAATCGAAGTAGATAAGCCAAGAGAGGAAGATTCTCGTATGAGGGAATCGACGGAAAAACGTGTATATACTCGGTACACTGCTCAGGATAAGGCTAGGTTTTTTAAACTGAAGATAGAGAAGTGTATGAGTGCATCGGCTGCAGCGAAACAGTTGGAAATTCACATTCGTACAGCGCAGAGATGGGCTAAACAGTATGATGAACGTCCGATAGCATCTTTGATAATGTGAAAAGAAAGGTCGTAAACGTATTCTGAGTTCTGAACACAAAAAGGCTGTCATCGATTTTATTGATACTAACCCCTCTGCTGTTGTCGTCGAAGTAACCGAGCATTTAATGAACCAGTTCAAGGATCTTAAAGTTTCCCATAGCACTGTTCATAACTTTATGAAAACAGAATGTAACCTTTCATTAAAAAAGCAGAGTTCCAGTCTGTGGAAAATAGTCCAGAAAAGATTTAGGAACGGTTTGATTGGGTTCGCGAGTGGGAAAAAACAGACATGAACTTCTTAACGAATTGTGTGTTTCTTGATGAGTCTGCGTTTCATGTAAATATGAAACGTACAGGGAGCTTAGTCCAGGAAAGGTGATCCTGCTGTTGTTACTGTGCCAACCACGAGAGTAAAAACCACGACTATATTGGGCGCTATCTCTGCTGCAGGCTTAATCAAAGTTAGCGTAAGAATCCCAAAGCCTAATAAGAAGGGAAAGGCTGACCAGAAATCCGAGTATATAAGCACCGGTACTGTCACAGGCCACTATATTAGCTTTTTGAAAGACACGTTGGATGAAATGGATAACTATCCACACATGAAGGGCCATTACCTTGTGATGGATAATGCACCCATCCACAGATCTAAAGATATAGCCAAATATATTGAGGTTCGAGGATATCGATGTGCATCGCTTCCCTCATACTCTCCTGAGCTCAACCCAATAGAGCAGTTCTGGTCTGTGACAAAAAGCAAAGTTAAGCGTCATAGGTTTTTGCAGCAAGAGGTTTTATCGACCGGAATCCGTGATGCATGTAACAATGTGAAGCCAAGTGATTTCCATGGTTTCGTTTCCCATTCGCACAAATCCTGGGATAAATACCGTAATAAAGAGAACATGTAAAATGCTGTATGGCTCCACTAATAGCCAAAAGTATATATTAGTGTAAATAGGTAAGTATTTCATTTCATTTAAACTATGTGATATGTTTCTGCCGAAATAAATGCTGTAAGAAAGACTATATACAATAAAAAGACTATTATATACAAAGGAAAAAGCCATAGAAAAGAGAACATGAGCATTGAATGGTTCCACTAATAGCCAATATAGATAAGGTAAGTTGGTAGGTATATTACACTATTTCAATAGAGTATGAATGCTGAATGGCAGGGTTCGAGTATAAATATGGAGCTTTCTTTTAAAAACTACTCACGATTGCACAAACAGTCATCAGAAGTTTTGAGCGCATTCTGATTGCAAGTGTTTTGAGTGCTTTCTTTCCGATAGACGAATAATGATGGGATCGACTAACGTCTCCAGAGACTTTGGTGGGTTGTCTGGCTCGCTGGACTCTTCTGGAAATCGACATGCAGTAACCGTTGCTTCATGACTATCTTTAAGCTCCTTCAGAACACCATATGATTCCTCCACCATCGCCTATTAATCGCTAGTCAGTGTATTGGAATCTTGATCAACAAATCATAAACAAACCTCAACGTTCATGAGCATTTGCAAATATGGCAATATCGTTTCGATTTTGGTTGACCAATTGTTTGGTACCGATGCACGCATCAAGACGGATGGCGTCACCTATAAAATAAATACATGAATTAGAGTCGTTATCGTCGATCAAAAAGAGTTTTACATGCCGTCAACGTGAACGAAATGGATCTTGAGTTTTTTTTTAAAAATGTTGAAATCGACATATTTGTATTCAGGACAGCTAAAAGGCCAAACGTCCCTTTGAAATGCTCGAAGTTCGTCTTGACCGTCGTTGCCTTGCTCAATGCCCTTGATGTCTCCAAAACTAAAGTCCCGGCGGAATTCAGTTTTGTAGCTCTCATAATGCCATCAGCATTATAGCGGGAACGGGCATATTGCACAAATATTGCGTATGCGAGCTCACTATTTCAAGAGCGTACGTCTCCTCGTCCACAAGATAGCCCATGGGTTCAGGCCTGCCATATTCATCAACGACGTTGCCGTGCCGATCTTCATAGAAAAGTTGGTTATCCATTTTTGAAATGTGGGTGGTGTACTACTTTGAGTGCGTGAAACGGGAGGAAGAAGGAAGATAAAAGCTGGAACGGCTTACAATTTTCACGGGGGGAGGCGACATTATTTCATTGAGAAAGGGAAAGAGTAAACCAACTCAAAGAAGGGTAACCCCGAATGTCCCTAGAATGGTAAAGCTCGAGCGCGTTAATTTTTTTCATATGGTGTTGGTGAAAGAGAGGAAGGAAAAAAAATATAGCCCTGGAACACTCAATTAACGGACTCTTTTCCTTTTATTTCCTTCCTTCTTTCCGTCAGCACCATGTTACGCACTGGTGTACTTCTTACATTCCTTTTTATTACATACTTCCTCGCATCCGTTGCATCCGCGTTAAATATAATTCTACCACTGCCACATACACTGTGGTTTGCAGATACCAACGTCCTGGTGACTTGGAACCAAGTTGGGATTAACCTTACCCAGCTTCAAGTCAACCTCGCACAGGGCCAGGACGAGAACGCACTGACGAACGTAGCAACACTTGCATCGAACGTAAATGCAGCCGATGGTTCAATTCGTGTACGGTTACCCAGCAATGTAGCCAGTGGAAGCAATTACTACATTGTGCTCGAAGGCAACGATAATCCACCATCCAGAGCGACCAAGGGTCCTTTTATCATTGCATTTGGATCAGGTTCTTCGTCATCCGCGCCGCCGTCTTCATCGTCGCCACCTATCACGACTGGCGGTGGTAGTTCGACTTCAAATGCTACAAGTAGCGATAGTAGCAGCAGTGCGAGCCAACCGTCGTCAACTTCCCCAGCATCCAAAACTATCACGCCGCCAAATACCGCATCCTCATCAGACGCATCCTCTGAAACCTCGACCGCTGGATCCGACGAGGACGGCTCAAACGGTTCAGGAAATGGTAGCGATTTGAATACGCTGGCTGGCGGACAAATTGCAGGCATTGTCGTGGGTGTAGCCGGTGCGCTTGGAGTGGTGAGTGGGCGCACAAAATCATGTGCTTTTCTTGGGAGGTTGACAAGTACTTTTCACAATACATAGACTGCTGCAGCGCTTCTCTGGGCGCGCCGTCGTCGACGAAACGATCAACCATCAAACGACGACGCCGCGGACTATTTTTCGCAACCGGCAATGACGTCTCATCAAGATAACATTAGCGGTGGCGGGTACTATGTGGATAACAATAATGGCAGCGGATTTGGTATGGCTGGTGTTCAACCGCGGTTCGCCCCTACGCCGCCACCACCGCAAGCTTCGTATTATCCCCACCCAGCACAGCAACATCAGCAGAGCTACTACTACAACGGCACAGGCGCCTACCATCCCCCTCCAGCCGCTGCTGCTGTTGCTACAGGTCAACCAACGCAAGCATACAGCGACAAGCCGCATTCCCCGGAATCAGATAATACCGGTTCTCACATCTAATCCCGTGTACCTACATATACATGTATTACTTATCTACGATGCTTTTTTGACTATTAAACGAAAAGGAGAACAATATCCACCGTATTGCTTTCTTTGTTCGAAATTGAGCGACAAAATTCGTGATCTCTTTAGAGTCGTCGCTCTCTGGTTCCTTTGGTTCCTCTAGAGTCTTCTTAATACGATCTTCCGCTTTGGATAACTATCTTGACATCAGTACTTTCGTGTTTTCAACGACCATCCATTGTTCTTCGAGATGTCATTTTCTGCGTGTCTTCCACCATGATCTGCACTAGATGATGCTCCACCTAGACTCACGTTAACAGCCTTCGATGTTGATAACCTCTGCTCCAACGTATGCGGTCTTATCGCTCCCGACTAGAGCGCGTCCCTTTAGTTCTAGCCCAAGACAACCCATTGAGTTCGAAGAGAGAACGCTTTCGTGATCTTATGCATTGTCCTATAAAAAGATGTTGAACCTGCGCACTATTGCTAAAAGACCGCTCAAAATATATTCTCGAATTTCTAACAATCATATGGGCCACCTTTCCGTACAAGAATTGCATAACAATGTTAGACTGATATATATTAATCTTATACTATGTCTATCTTGACTACTACAGAACGAAAAAATATATTGATATTCAGTATGTTACTTTTCGAATGATAGGATAGGTGGTACCTTTTTCGTGATCTACCGAAAAAGGTTTTATCCGAGGCGAAACATTTTAAGTGCGGGGTTCCTGCCCCACACTACCATTCGTCGGAAAAACGTTCCTGTCATTTCCCGCGCGCTGTGATGGGAACGGTGCACAATCACCTGGGCTCTCACTGTACATTGCGGCCCATGCATTCAAAATACTTTTCTTCTTCTCTTCCTCTTCCTCTTCTTCTTCCTTCCTCTTTTAATCTTTATCCCAACCCACTAATTTCTTATCTACATATCTTTTCTGTTGTCATGTTGCTATGATACAACTCACGGCGTACGGTGAACGAGTCGTGGATCGGCTCAATATGATGGGCATGTGGCTCGCTGTCGTTGTTTGCATACGGAATTTTTGTGTCTGCTTTGGGCAGTACAAGCGAACTCGAGGAAAAATGTAATGCGAAAAATTACTGCGATCCCCTGCTACCATTTGCTTATTTTATCTCGGCTCTTTAGACACTTGCTAAATCTGGGCCAAGTCACTGTTTTTCTTATCCATCGTTTCTTGTACGGTATCATTCCTTTGTTCGAAGTCTCGACATGTGCATACTTTCCGTTGCTTGTATCGTAAGTCTTATCTGCTTTGTCCACGAGTCTTATCCAAATTACTCATCATGTTGTTTCGTCGCATGTAGATTATGGCATATTAGTAAGTACCAATCTAAAAAAAATTCTTTTTGTCCGGAATTTGCTGTTGTTGTACTAAACTTTTTTTAGCCTACATTCTATTCTATGTGGTTATGTTTATGCGTTTGATCATCCTAGAATCTGATCGACATTCACTGTGGATCAAGATTGTGGGAATTATACTTATCGCCATCCGCTTCGCCGATTGGCCCTACGAATTGGCGTTTCAGTCTATACAGCAGGATATCATGTCGCAAAAAGTGGCTGAAGGTGCCACCTGTTGGGCTACTTGGTACGTTGTTAACACCGCAAAATACCGCTTACACAATTTGCAAACGTAATGCGTCTTTAGGGGAAACGGTGTCATTATATTAAACTTTGTGGGCGACGCTCTAGCGAACTTATTTCTGAGCGGAATGTTTGTTAGAAGGTAAAAATGACGGAGAAGTAGGAAAAGTGATCTACATACCCGGACTAACCTTACACAAACTACACAAGACTATATCTTCATATTCGAATGTCAAAATCAATTATTAGCCGGCAGAATCAATTGATTGAATACATTGCAAGGAAATCTTTGATATGCCTAATATTGACATTCGTTGTCAACCTCGCAATGAACCTGCTCAAGGTTACCATGTTCATCGGTGACAGATCCGACGTAAGACATATCTCACACCAATTAAGAAGGAAGAAATGTAGCACTAACCTTGCGTTGTATTTACATAGGCATATACTGTATACTTTGAGTTGATTGAATCTACTCTGCTCGTCGAAGCTCTACGTGTGGACTATACAAAGATTCAGCAGCAGGCGATCTGTGAGAACTGCGGCATGGTAAGAATGTTGACATAATATGCAGGAATCCAACCACTGAGATTTCTTGCTTCACTGTTAGGCTGTGAACGTTGATTACAACGGAGAAAACAGCACCGAACGTAGTAAACGAAAATCATTCGATGTGTTTCGCCGCAATAGCAAGCGCCTCTCGGATGCGACCGCGGGGTCCAGCCGAAATTTCGTTATGCAGAACATGAACGATCCTCACTACCAAGACAATATCTTGCGTACCATCGCACTCTTCGATAGCAGCAAGCCTGAGTGCGTGAGCGAGGATAGTCGAGAAACGATGTCTGCGCCGGCGTTCGCTCTACGCGATAAACCCTTGACAACGACGAACAGCAATGCTGCTAGCAGTACAATTGACATACCCGCTCAGCCGCCTGCCGCTGCTGCCACCGCTGCAACTAATCGACGAAAACCGCTATCCCAACGCCCGGAATGGCAAAATAATGATTATCGTATGTTTTAATGTTGTAGATTTCCGTACACATTTCCCACTTGCGTGCTTTGCCGGACAAAGCAAGTAATCCTGTCGATAATAAATGATATGCATGCAGAAGCGGATGTATATCCCGGTCTGTCCGTCCTCGTTATTGTCCAACAAATTGTCTAATCTTTTCCCGTTTGACATGTATCCTAATTCTCGAGTAAATGATAGTTCTCCGTTGCAGCTATGTTATTCACGTTTAATCGATACTCTTAAAGCCTATACAAACAAACGCAGTCCAAATACGCGTACCACAATGAATGACTTTCGAAGATAACAATGAATGCAACCAACCGGGAAGGGAGAAGCGAAATCACAGAGCTTAAAGTCTCAGTTTTCATGCCACGCACCAGATACCGCGCTGCTTCTTTCTCTTCTCCTTCGTCTCTGATATCAACGATTACACAGCAGTTCCGTGAAGCGCTCTTTGGAATCTTCACGCACTAATCCAAAGCGCACAGCTAAACGCCAAGCACGAGGATGCGAGTTACAGGAGAAACGACAACCGTTGATCGCTGAAAACAGGGCGATACGAGAAAGATATTTAGAGCAAAGCAGGTAACGTTGCATATGTACTTTGCAGACTACCTCGCGTTGCTCGTGGCTCCCGACAGTTTCAAGGTCCCAGTTCCCGGAGTTTGTTGAAAATATGTAGCGGCTTTCCACTGTATATGCAGTTCGTTCCAGCGGAAATCGCCTTTCCACGGCAACAGCAAGCTTAGCTTGTAATCCGTTACCCAGGAAGCGCATCAAAAGAACTACTTTGCTCAATTTGCAAGTATCAAGTTCAACCTTGCCAATCCACATGTAAACGCAAGGTAAGCTGCATGTGATTTTGCGTAACTATGACTCGGTGACACTAAATTTCATAAGTTCATGCAAACTGTCGGCGCGAAGAGCAGCAAATGGAAACCAGACGGCAAAACGTTATGCTCGAAGCCGACCAGCAAGCTCACGATTCAGATGCATCGATGGGTATCAACGTGAAAGTTTGACATGTCCAGGGCTATTAACCAACGCTCTGTCAATGCCGTCAATGCAAGAAATATCCCAACCAGATCAAACCGCTTGGAGACTATGTACAATGCTTTTTGAAAGAGTAAAAAACACATCAGTAGGCGGCAGACAGTAGCCACCAGGCTTTGAAATCAAAGTAGATTCACTGAGTGGCCGCTGAGGCTTGCCTTGCCTTATGGCAACGCAGATTCCAGACATATTCAAAAAGATTTCTTTAGAAATTGAAAATGTATTCTGCCAACAGCGCATAAAAGGCTTTTACCAATGGTTATGGTACTGCTGAAGGAAGCCTCAAGACTAAAAAGAGCACAAGAGCAACGAGCAGCTGCTCTGGAACGGTAAAGGGCAAGACCAGTCTCATCTTCTCTGCTGGCTGTATGTCAGACTATGAGAATGGTACAATCTACCTGCCAGCTTGGATGTCACAATCGAAAGAGGAGCGATGGATGCATGGTCTGTTCGCTGATAAGATAGGTAGTCGAACGTGCCCATCACCACGGTTGGCCAAGTCGAGACAGAAGACGCGGTGAACCACTCAGCTGGTTACAGTGGCCCTCCACCTTCTCGGATGCCGACGCAATTACAGGAAAAAGTTGACCTCTGCTTGCTTGGAAGGTCTAAGGAAACAACAACAGACGAAAAAACCTTTTTTAATATAAACAGCCCTATGCCAAATGCGCCAATACTTGTCGCTATTGCAAGAAAGTACCTTTCAAGTTTGGGCATACATGCACCGAGATGCTAGAAGGCAAGAAAGCTCAGGATATTAAGGCACGCATGGCCAAGACCGAAATTAACATGGGATTTTAAAGCATTGATGACGACCAGTTGGATGGGTATGCACTGCATGTCTAGACGAAATAAACAACACACTGATCAAAATTCTATCACGGTACCTATTAGTGTACAGAATGAGCAAACATTGGTGTTACTATATGCAGGCGAAGATAGATCCTCTTTAGACATCCGTTTTTTGCAGTCAAATAAATTATCAGTTGAATCAGTACATAAAGGACAGGTTACACTTGTTGCAGGAGATGCCATCACTGGTGAAGATATTACTATGATGTACCCATCAAATATGGTGCTAAGGAGCCCAAGCACACCTTTGAAGTTTTAATTCACTCAATAGGTACAGTTACTACTATCGGCCTTGGGTTGCTACACTTCGAACGAATGGTGTAATAACGTCGTGGGAATGTGCACTTTATCCCTCTTTCTAACCTCATCATCTGCTGAAGAATTCGATAGTTGAGATTTAGAATCACTTTTTAGATGTGACATAGGTTTCCATTCTAAAACGGATGTGCATGCACTTACATGTGATATGTGGAAGTATGCAGGGTTGAATAGAGTACGTTTGGATGGCGGTTTTGAGTGGAGGGGTATATTTCAGTCTTTTGATTCTACAGTCTTTTTCACTTGCTTGTAGAGTTTAAGTCTCTCACTCATATCCTGTTCGACGGCTTTGTCGATATGCGGCTGCGCTTGCCAGTACCGTTGCAATTCATCCATTTGATCTGACGAAGCTGTGTATCGTGGCAACAGGCTGATCCAGGTTTGTTTGTATCGTAGTTCTTGCGTATACATGTAGCTTATACTTGATACATAATCGTGTACTTGATCCGGAGGAATAGCAGCGACTTGGATCAGCGATTCTGACGACAGCGCTGGTGGGTTCTTATAATTGGATGATGATGACTGCAAAGTCGCTGCCTTTTGAAGATGCTTTGCAGCATCCTGTTCTAGTTTTTGCAGCTGCGCCGCAATATCTGACATGTTTTCGAGTACCCTTGATAACTGCTGCAGGGTTCTTTCAAACGCTTGCGTTTGCTTGTATGCGAGACGTTCAGGATCAACGCTGTGACGCTCGAGTATTTCTACGTTCTCCGCTGCAGCCGATCGTTGAGCGAGTACGTTGGATAGCGATGCTAGTAATGCTTCGGAAATGGACTGTTGCTTTTGCCATGCCTTGCATTTCTCCTCGGTCTGTGCAAGTAAATTGACGCTGCGTGTCGTCAACTGCTGGCGCTGCTGCTGCTGCATGGATTAAACAAATTTTTCTTTAGATCGGCCGAACTGAAACCTTTTGCCGCCACGGCGGCCGATGACAATGGGATATACAAACAGTTAAGTACATAGAAAGCTATGCAGCTACTATATTCCGGCCAGAAAAGCAGAATAGGTATCCAGAGGTTTCCACGCATATGCTCGATGACGACATGGATTGCTTTTTGACAGTTTAATGTTGGTGATGAGATATTTGTAAGCTTGCGTTGCTAAGCATCCGAGTCCTAAATGCGCAGGACACGTGCTTTGTGGAAATGCTCCCTTTGGTACACGGATTTTCTACTGATTTCCATATGACCACCGGCCAAGTAAACTTTTGCTCCACGTAACTTCGAGACGGTTCACCAGGATACCCTCCCCGGCGGCAGACTCCGGTCCGTGCTTGGGGCAACCTTGAAGTGAAGTTATAATCCTATCGTAATAAAACGTGGGTATTTTTACATTATGCATACACCATCCAACAAGAATAGATCAAAAATTTTTGCCATTGTATTATCCTACCTACAGTACATTGACGCGCTAGACTGAATCGTATGAAACTCTTTTTTTTTCAGTTTGACATGATCTGAAACGTTTCATGAGACTTTGTCGATCAATCGACAATTGATGGAGTGTGTATATTTTCGGTATTCAAGATGGAGAGAGGAGTGTTGCCGAATTGGCTACAATCTCTGCTGTTTCTTCTCACAAAGCCGATGATATGATGCAGAAAACACAGAAGATGAGATAAACGGATGATGATGACTTCAGTGGACGGCTGGACGATGCCGAGGATCCCGTGGCGGCCGAAACGGGCTGGAGTCATTTTTTCGTTCTGACTCATTGCAAGAAAATTGAAACGGCGACCGAGTAGGGAGGGCCAACGGTTGGGTGAACGGGGGAGAACGATGGAGACTCTCTTTTTTCCTTTCTCCACAGGGAAACACTTGCTTTATAAGCAGTGAATATTGATCAGCTCTTGTCTGCATCTCTCTACAAAGTTTTCCAATATTCAGCAACTCAAGGAAACACCAACTTATTCTCACCCACTAGACCATGCTTTTTATTCTCCCTGGACATTGTAAGTTGTGAATGTCAAACCCTTTAGGATGGAATGTAGCAAAACTGACGAATTATGGAACTTCTGACAGGGGAAAGGATTTTAATTTACCAGTAAAGCAATGCGTTTTGTTTACGCCTCACCTCCGGTGTACACCCACCAACAACAACCACAACAAGAGTGTAATTACGCGGATGATGGTTTCGGCAGTCCAGCATCGGTGTACATGAAAATTCCATACCAGCGTCGAATGTCAGCATCCGAATACGTCAAAAGGCTATACTCTGGGCACCATCATCATCACATGTTTGGTACCGGAGCTGGAGAAGATACCTCCTCCATGTCGAGCGTAGACTCTGGCGACTCGCTTCGGTCGGACTCTCTATGCAGCCGTAATCAACCCAAACGCTCCCGCCATCTCCTTCTCCGCGAAATTCGCCGGCTCCGCGCCGAAAACAGCTCCCTCCGGAGTAGCGTGGATATGCTCAAGGAAGATCTTCGCATCGAGCGTGAATCCCGTCAGATTGCAGATGCTTGCCACCAAAAATATCTTGAAGAATCTGCAGAGCAGCAAGCCAAGTTAGAGCTGGACATTGCCGATATGCAGGATATAATCGATGATCTCAGAGATCGCCTCCAATATGCAGGTGGGCACCCGCCAAGCCCTGCTGAGCCGGTTTCCTCCAAACTTGCCAGGTTAAATTTCGACAATGTTAACGATAACGCTGACGACAACGACGACGACGAGGAGCCAGCGCTTTATCAATCGCCGTCAGAAATCATGCCGTTTGAACATCATATCGGATACCCGAGATCTTCCTCCCGAGAGGAAAACGAGAATTCGGAAAACGATGATGATGACGATGAAGACGATGAGCAAACAATAAGCGACGATGAACAGTTTGAACAATTGGCAAGGTCGTACCTTCGCCAAGCCATGGTCTCAAAATTGACCAGTGCACGGGCCAATTTAGAGCTTGACGACTTAATGTTAAAGTATGATCCCTCTCCTTCAACGTTGCTGCGTACACTGGCGGACGCATTCATTGTCTGGATCAACGATGTTATTGCTGCTGCACCTGGATCGCTCACCACTAGCGAAATCATAAAATCCAAAGTCCAAGAGGGCTTCCTTCAATTTTGGAAAGCAATCTTGGCTCAACATGTTCAAGACGACCAAGACCAATACCAATTTTTAAACGAAGCAGAGCGCACACTCAATCGGCATGGAGTCAAATCAGCTTCTGCGCTCATCAATAATTTCCATTGGCTCCTTGTCATGCTTTATAGATTCGACATTGTAGACGGGGATGCCATCAGCAGTTGGTGGCACAACAGCAAGACAGGCACAGAGCCAGTTGCTGTCAGCTTGCGTACAGTCACTCGCAAGTTTGTTGAATGGATGGATTCTGAGGAAGAAGAAGGAAATAACGATGGCGACGATGATGACGATGTGGTCGGGCCCGACGAAAGTGACAACGATACTGTTATTGAACAAGATGAGGATGACATTGACAACGAGGATGTCTTTCCTGAAGAATCTAAAGTTGTCGATCAGATGCTGCTAGACGACCAAAACTATTGCATTTGCCAGTTTGATGAAATCAACTGCAACAATTTACTACCACTACCTAGCAATACAATTACTACTACTACCACTACCACTACCACCGCCTCCACAACAACCACTACCGCAAATACTATCACACCCACTGCACATAACGATACACGCGCACCGGTCTTACAAGAACGGCATTGTACATGCAAAATTACACCTACATCATCCCAAACCGCGACGGACACTAAACCGAAAAAGTCTGTCCGGATTCTCTTGTAAATACCCCCTTCCTCGCTTTAAATTCGTGTTTTGATAATAAAAATATACGCTATCTATCGTCTGCGATAGAACAATTAGATAATTTTTCTTTTTCGCACGGAAAGGGTAGGGCCCGATTTTTTCGAGCCAGAGAATACGCGAAAAGCGCGGAGGTCAAGTGGATTGCTCCCTGTCTGGCTTGCGCTCAGCTGTTAACGCACATGCCGATCCGACATTTTGACAGTAAGTTTCCTGTACACGCGCGCCCATCTGCACACACCTTCGTCTGACGATGCGGCCACGACAGTCTTTACAGGCGAGCGATGTCTCGTGCAGACGTCTGCGGTCTCGCAGCTCAAGGACACGAGATTAGGCATTGAAGGCAATCACTGGCTCCGCAAAATCCTCGCAAAGGAGCCTGCAGTGGCAGCTATGGGCGGTACGCCGTTGAAACTGGTCGAGTCTATTGAAAGAGAAATTAATGCATTCAAGTGAGTGTAAAAGGTTAAGAGAAAATGCGGTGTAGATTATTTTTTTGACAAGTTGCGCACGTTTGTCAGGGCCAACCACATCCAGCCGATCATTGTGTTTTCTGGTCTATCGATCCTGAGAAAGGACAAGCCGTTCTCTATCAAGGATCGACGACCGCTGCAGAGAGCGACGGGATGGGATTACTACGAGCAGGGACGTCTGGAGAAGGCACTGAGCAGCTGGAGCGACAGTGGAGGGGTACCGCCTGCCGATCTTTTGAACTTGGTATTCCATGTGCTCCACAAACACAATGTCGAATTCATGCGGGCACCTTATTCAGCTTGGGCTCAGGTATATACAGCATATGTCACATCGAAAGGACACAAATCACTGAATTTTGTCTACATTTAGCTCGCATACATGTATACACATCCCAAGCAGCTTGTGAATAACGTCTATGGCGGATCTGAACTCTTAATGTTTGATGTTGACAAAGTGATTACAAACATTGAGCTTGAGGTACCGTATGTAAATGTCAAGTAAGCGTATCCAAGCTTCTAAATATTTTGTAGAAAGGAGATTATCACTGGATGAGCAAAAAGACTGTTCTGCAGGATTTGCAAGTATCCGACGAGCAATTCTTGGACATTTGTTTACTTGCTGGCTTTGAGTACTGCAGCAGTTTCCCGCCACTGAATACGAATGTGATAAGTTTCACCTTTAAAGGTACGTGCGTACGTGCGTGCGTGCGTCAGAAAGAGAGAAAAATACAAGAGTTTTACTGACCTTGCTTTTAGCCGTACATGATTTAATTAAGCAAAACAAGACAGGAATGAACGCAGTGCGATCGCACGCTGATGATCCTAGCATGTCCAAAACCAACTATGGCGATATCTTTTGTCGCGCTAGATGTGCCATCAAGTTCCATCCCATCATGACAGACGAAGGCGAAGTCAAGCCATTGAATGCAGATCAGGCTCCAAACGATATTCACGAATTTATCGGCTACCGCTTACCAGATGAATTGTACTATTACTTGATGCGAGGACTCGTTGGACCACAGGTAACGAGAGTGGGGGACGCTCTTGCAAAGATGTATATATGATGGAAAATGCTGAAGACGAATTGTGAAACAGTCTATCAACACACTTGTATCCGGTGTGCTTATCGAAAATGCTCCGTTGGATAACGGCGAGACCTCTGAATACACCAACTTTTTGCTGGGTCTGCTCAGCATGCGCACGCAGACTTTGAGTCTATTGACGCAACCTCTTCACAAATTCTACCAGTCGCGCAAGGTCGCTAGCTACTTTTACTTTGATCCTTCGACCGAGCATATCATGCACCATCATCCCAGCTACAACCACGCAAACTCTGGTAGCACGCTTGGCAACAACGCCAGCCCTCTCAACACAGTCTACGAAAGCACGCGTTCCTGGAACGTCACTCACGAGTTTTTGGATGCTGAAAAGGCATCCCAAAAGGTAACAACAGTGTATACTAGGCGACGAGCATTACGTACTAAGTATTGTTGTCTTCCATACAGAGTAACGATATGGATATCGCCTTTTGCATGAAAGCGACCCAAGACGAATCGAACGCAGCGAAAACCATATCCCATCCTCCTTCAGATAAGGTAAATGAGAAAAGTATGCAGAGAGTCGGATCAAATTCTAAAGAAATTGTATAGGTTTTGCGACAAAAAGATGAAATCGTCGCTAATGTACTTTGGAAGACACTGGAAATCCGAGAGTAAGTTGTTTCGACAAAGAAAGAGTAGAGGATGTATTAGTTGTTGACACATGTTGACAGCTTCTTGACCTCGTCGCGACACATCCATACTCCCTGGGGCTGCGCTCTAGCTCGGGCCATGTCCACCATCGCACCCGATGGCAAACCGCCCTTCCATACCCAGGAAGCACTGCTGACCGCGCTTGAACTCATTCGATTCGAAGTTTTGACGGATAAGCCGTATGACAAGACTTATTCCCGCATTGCTGGCGATGGTAAGTCTACCATGCACAACTTTGCGATTTTTAGCCGTTTTCTAACATCCTTGGCAAAAAACTAGAAAAACAACAACGACGTATCCGGATCCTGACCCGTACATTATCTCTATTGCCCATGGAATTGAAGGTAAAAAACAAGACAGAAAGGAAGAAAAATATGATCGACCGGTTTTCTTAGCAAAAAATCATCATCATCAGAGCGAACAATGGAAGGGACCTCTCAACAGAGATCTGCTTGTATTCAACAGCTTTGTCAAGGCATTGAACCGCAGCTACCGCAACCTATGCGAGATGCTGACGTTATCGCTATTCCTGAACAATCACGTTGAGAAGGAACGAAAGGATTATTTTGAAATTGCTGACAGGTAGGTATTTACGTGTGCCAAGGCAGAAATCCGTCTACGTACTTACGGCTTGTTCCTCTATCTATAATTAGCTTGCCATATCTAACCGATGTCAACGTTGCACTCGGTTTGGTTGCCAAGCACTATCTCGAGCAAACTGGACCGGACGCTCTACAGGCAACCGAGTCTGCGTTCCCTACTTGTGCATCTGTAAAGAATGATTTGGACAAGGGCTTCCAGTTCTGGAAGGGTCTGGTGACAGGACTCGAGGCCGTGAGAGACGCAAAGTACTTGTCAGAAGAAACGTATGCCATGTTTGTCGAGGCTGATCAGTGGCTGCAGACTAAGAGGAAATAAAGAAAAAGATCTGCGCTCCCGCCTGCACACTACAACATTTGGCACCAGCCGGATGGGATCAAAATGATGATATGTTCTTCTCAGTGTTCCCAAGGGGGAATGTTTATTTTTTTTCTTGCGGCTGCGCTAAAAAAGTACCATCCGTATCACACATACATACATGCGAGAATGTTCGAACCTTGCGGTTTGCAGCGCGGGGATGTGTATATTCCGTAGGGATCTTGCATTCAGAGGGAAAAAAACCAAGATAAAAAGAGCCGTCTAAAAAGATTTTATTCCTTCATTATTGTTGTATCATACCACCTCAATTGCAACAAAGATGAAAAAGTTCTTTCAATCGTTTATTGTCAAAAAGCTAACGAAAAGACCGCCTCAGCAACACCAGCGACGAAAGCAAAAGGAAAAGAAGCAGAAACAGCAGCTACCGCTATCCTTATCGTCGTCGTCGGTTTCTACCATTGTGACGACTGCTCCAAGCGACTGGTCCCGTCCCGCGACACCAAACGAGCTTGACGCTACTTCACTTGCTGCTCCCCAATCATCCTCGTCGCTGCTCTCGGCGGCTTCATCCGTGGCAGCGTACTCGAACGAATATTTCAAGCTACCGGATGGAAACTATCTGGTCAGGTTGCGCACTGCTGATCGACAGATTATCGAATCCTACATGGTCGAAGGCCACAAAATTTGAATAATGACTGCGTCTACGTGTATATACATGCATGAATGCATCTCGTCGTCTCACCTAGTTAGTAATAGCAGTAACTATGTAGTAGTCCCAGAGTAGTGGTAATGTATAATAATAATCAAGTAAAAAACAAAATGCTCCATTGGCAATTCGTCAGATCAAAAAGTTTACATCAAAAACTCTGTCACAAAATTTTGGTGCAGAAATAAAGTTTTAAATCGATCAATTGCCGGGAAGAAGAAAAAGAATCATATTGAGATGCTATCAACTTAATCCAACTGCATAGAAAACCGTAGTCATACTAACTCTAGGTATACCACAGCAATGTTGACCAAACAAAAATACAATGCTTCACACCGTATATCTCGAGAAACAAGTAGATTAAGTGCTCTTTATTTGCATGCAATTTGAAGAATCTTAGAACTTTTCAAAAAGCTTGCTGGCAGCCTTAGCTTTCTGGACCTTGAGGACGTTGAAACGGACGGTCTTGGAGAGGGGACGGCACTGACCAACGGTCACAATGTCACCACTAAATAGAGGCGGAAGAATAAGTAAAACAGATGGACGTCAAAGGCTTGGTAAGCCGCTACCTCACCAACTACCTCGTCCGGACATTACAATGGGGGCATGGACGTACATGCCCTGTCCCTCACACAAAGGTAATTGCAGCAGAAGGAGAGGAGGACTCAATTAGGTTAACGATACTTACTTTTCAACACCAATGTTGTCGAAAGCGGGGGACAAGTGAGCAGAGATGTTCTTGTGGCGCTTCTCGTAACGGTTGTACTTGGGCACGTAGTGGAGGTAGTCACGGCGGATGACGATGGTGCGCTTCATCTTGGTGGAGACGACGACACCAGTCAAGATACGGCCCTGGATGTTGACCTCACCGACGAAGGGGCACTTCTTGTCAATGTAAGTGCCGTGAATGGCCTCAGCGGGAGTCTTGAAGCCGTAGCCGACATCCTTGACCCAACGCTTGTTCTTGGACTTGCCGAACTTGTGGGCCTGGAAGATGTGGGGTTGCTTTTGGTAAGCCTTCTCGGTCTAAACAAAGAATGGAGTGTTAATATTTTCCTGCTTTTGGAGTTGAAATGGCTAGGACAATGCAAACACATACTTGGTGATCCATTGCTAACGAATTAAGCTGGAGGAAGAGGAGGAAGCACTGGTTTGCCGTCACTGAAAATTCTGATATAACTCGCGAACGTGGCTTACCTCCCCGAAAGACGTCACACGCTGAACAATGGAAGCCACAAAATCTGAATCAGCGGGAAGAGCCGCCTGCTGGCTCTAGATGGACAATTCTTTTCGCATGGTTCGCAAAGTGTATCCTCATATAATGTGGAAGTTTTTATTCTATGGACCACCTTTTGGATCCAGTCTGTGATCCTTGTGCATTCAAAGCTGATACGTTTAGAATATTTGACATTGATGCTACGCTGGTGCCCCGAGATACTAGGCAAATCAAAACAATATTAGCGCTCGTTGATCCACAACTGGTGCAAGGATTTCTTACTGTGATTGATTAAGCCATGGTTGAAATTTCGCATACAAATGATAGAGATAGGTACCGAAATCTACATTGTTACATAATCTGTGAGCAAACGATCTCGTATCTCGCAGTGCAATGACTTGCCAGAATTAACATCATATCCACGCACACTGCATAAAAAAGAAGATTAACAATGATGAATTAAATACAAGTGTATGATTGAGAAATACTTACGAAAGAAGGTTAGAAAATATCGTGATCCGATAAATCTTTGAGGTTGCTGCCATATTTGGAGTAAAATATATACAAAGTAACCCATACTTGCAAAGCAGAGGACGCAGAATAGGTATAGATGGACTTCAAGTTCTTTCCTCAACTAATCGTTTTACTTTAGAATATACGGACAGTTTAGAGACAATAAGCAGAAGGCACTTACCCCCCAATATGCAAGGATCAACATGATGACGCTGACCACGCAGCTGAGGCCAATGTGCAAAATAAGCGTATGCACTAGCTCTTGTTTCTCCTGGGCTGTAGTCGCCTCTGGCCACCATGCGACGATCAGCAGAGCAAGATATTGTACAGAAAATCCAAGGAAAAAGAAGAAATCAAACTTGAGCAGCATCATGAATATTTGGTACATTTTGTATCTGTCTTTATTGTTACAGGAAGTAACTATTATCGTCATTGCTCCATGCTAGAACCTCACTTTTCTTCACTTACCGCGCATGGCAAGGTCTGCACCAATCTTTTGGTATATACACCAACCGAATTCCAGGTACAGCTTGTAGCCGAGAAACATGAATACGGCGCTGCTACCAAACATGATACCAATCTGCGCCATTTCTGCCCAGTTGGATGCATGCAACGCGTCGCCGAGAAATGCAAGTGCAAGAATGACATTCGGCGCTGTTGTATCCGCAAACAGCGTCATTGTTTGGTGGTACTGGATAACTGTGTAGGCGCTCATACCGAGCTCGAATGCGACCAGTGCAATTAGCTGGATGGTATTCTTTTGATAGACCTACATATGCACAGAATAATACGTTAAAAGTTGTTCCACTATAGAAGAAAATTTTTCTTTAATCTCCCACTTGCCGCATCAAATACAAGAATGACCGTGAATATTTGAGCAAATATGAACAGCACAAAGTAGACTAGGAGCGAGCGTGCATTGGCATACGCAGTGACAAGACTCTCGCCAAACTCGGGTCTATCGAGCCGTTGCACCCGGATAATATCTACTGCATTTGAATGGTAGTCAAAAATAATCGATTCGAAAATGATGGCTACGATCGCTTGGAGGATAATATTGACAAAGACCGCGTTTGCCCAACGAGACTCTCCAAACTTGCGCAAGCAGCAAAGGAAAGATATCGAGATGAATAAAATACATTATTATGTGAAAATGAATTATATATATATCTTGTTTGTAGGCTTACAGAGAGTCGCATTTTACAATCTGAGGGGGAGGTTGTGGAAGAAAAGCAGTTATGATCTTTTCTGCCTCTGCTGTTAAAGATAAATTGAGAGAAAAGCGAGATACAATGTGTGCAAGTGCGTGCGTATGTGAATGTGCTGCGTTGTGGTAGTAAAAGGGAAAATTGAATACATGATTTAGGGGTAGAGGAGCTAGGGTGTAATTGCTTTAATCTTCAAAGTGAAGTCTCGACTCGTAGAATCGGGCAAGCTGAAAGGAGGGAGAGGATCGTTGGTTAGTTCAAGTATTCAATATATCCTATTATTTCAAACTTACGATGTCAGGCGCTTTCTGGTGTAGTTCTTCTACTGCATGCACTGTCTTGTGCCCGTTCGACCTGGTGATAAGGATCGCTTTAAGCATATGTAACTATATTCCACACACATACGTCCATTCCTCTAGATAACATACCATCGGCAATATACTAACAGCTGTCCGGAAGCGTCATGTTTTTGAATTCCAAAGATGCTTGTCATGTTTTTGTGCCAATTTGTATTTTGTGTTGGAAAGTCTTGATCGTATGCAATTTTGTAACCTCTTTCTCGAAAAAATGGAGATAAACTTTCTTCGGTAATGTCTGCCTCCCAAAGTCGGCGTGCGTATGGATTGGTTGGTGCTCGTGGTTGGTCGGTTTTCGTTGTCTTTTGTAGCTCTTTTTCGAGTGTGGAAGTAGGCAGATTGATGGGCTTTATCTTTTGTTTGTCCCAATATTGCAGGCATAGATCAGGAACATCTCTGCTGGGCATGTCAGAATAGAGCGGTCTTTTCGTCGATCAATTTTACTCACTCGTGCAACTGGGTTGCTGGCTCCCATGTATTATCCTCGTCTGTATATCCTAGCCACTTGACATGATATTTGACTACTCTGCTCTTTACAATAGTCAATATCAAGACCCTCTCTCTGCGCTTCCTCTTTTAATGTTGTAATCCAAGCTCACCCTAAAGATCTTATGCCCAATAATAGCTTCCACAGTGTATTCAACATCGGCAAAATCTTCCTCTTGCGCCAATTGCATCAATAGAGCTTGTGTTTGCTCATCCTCTAATTGTTTCCTTTTATCATCCTCTTTCTTCTTCTTGCTGTTTTTCATGTGTTTGTCTGTTGCGCTCACTGCGCGCTCCTGATCAGATCCAGGATCTACTTCTGCAGTTCTTCTCTTGCGACGAGACCCCATTCCAGAGCCAAAATTATCCTTTAGAGAGTCTGAATCGCTAGTAACAATGTCGTCGAAGTCAAGTGAATCACCACCAAGCGTTTGACTGCCGTTGATACACGGTGAATCTAAATCGGGCGAAATCCTTCTTCTGCCGCCGCGAACGCCGCCGCCGCCTCCGCCGCTTTTTGCACCGAGATACACGACAGAGTCCGTGTCGTCGTCGTCGTCGTCGTCGTCGTTGTCTTCGTCTGACACCGAAGATTCACGCAAGGTGCCAAGATGGTCGACGACGACATCGCCCACTAGCAGGCTGTCTGCATCGCCAGGTTCGAATATATGATTCGATACCGTTTCTGAGAAACAAATAGGGATAACATCCTGAGCTTCTTGCTGGTGACGACGCGGTTGCTGGACTTACTTTCGATCGCAGAATCGCCTAGCAAAGATTCTGCAGACTCAATCATTGACATTCTGCTCCTGACAGTCGTTTCACAGCTGGTTCGTGAAACGCAATGGTTTTGAACAAAATGCAAGTAGTCAGTGGAGGTAAAAAGCGTAGCAAGACACGACGCTATGTCAATGCGGAGCACTCTCAGAAAACGAGGAGGAGCTTGAATGAAAAGAGTAACTTTCTGGTAACTGTTACATTCCTCTCATAAACAGTAAACGCGAAGGTGTATACTACTCACAAAGTTTCGTGATGTACAAGCACTTGACTCGCATTGCCCTTCTCGGCTCTCTTTGGTCGTTCTAATTGAACTAAGACTATCAATACGAAGTTACTTACTTGGCCACCAGAAGGTGTCAAATAAATTTTACATGTCTTGCTATACAAACATCTCCGTATCCATTGATGCAATTGCTACATTTGCAATTCAAGTTTTCATTTTTTAATTTGGTTGAGGGCAGATACACTGTTTCCAACTACTAAAACTGCTGGTGCTACAATGGACTTGTCTTGCACCAGAGTATCCATTTCTTCCAATGATCCAAAAATGATCCGTTCCTGCGGGCAGTTTGCATTTTCGATCCAGCTGATTGGACAATCCGATGGATACCTTTTATCATCCAAAAGGATTTGCTTGAGTTCCTGAGCCCGTCCAACAGCCATAAGCACAACCAGTGTTCTCGTGGGACTATACTCTGGCAAGTCCGGCATCGATCCCTTTGTACCACGACCCGTCGTGATGATAACTTGGTCTGAAATTCCGCGCATAGTAACAGGTATGTTGGCCGCCATGGGTCCTGAGAACGCGCTTGATATGCCGGGTATGAGCTCCGGTTCAAATCCTCGTTCGCGGAACCATAATATTTCTTCGCCGCCGCGACCGAATACCAATGGATCACCAATCTTGAGACGGACGACTCGCTGACCCTTTTGTAAACCTTCGTAGCACCATTCTAGTAGCTCGTCTTGAGCTGGATCTGACTTTCCAGTAGTTTTGCGGGCAATTCGAAGTTCTCCTTGAACAAGATCAAGCATTTGCTGAGGTATTAACCGGTCGCTAACTACTAGATCGGCCTCCTCCAAATAACGCTTTGCTTTGACTGTAATGAGCTCCGGATCGCCTGGACCTGCACCTAACAGCGCTATGCTAGGCTTCTTTGTAGCAGCTTCTTCTGCTTCAACAGGAGTAACATCATCCAGCGACGGAATCTTATTTTGCTCATAGCATGCCTTCAATGTGCTGTACATTTCTTGTTCATCCTTTACCTCGATGAGGCGAGACATGTTTTCGAGTCCCCAGGATTCGCAGAGTCTTGTTACCCAACCCATCCGACGTTCAGAGTTTTCAATGGCAGGATCCCACTCTCTGACTTTAGTTCGAAGTGTTCCCATACGCTTTACAATCTCGCCGATATTCGAAGGCAGCGCCTGGCTCACTGTCGTCCGGATCATGTTTGCCAGCTTTGGACCTTTTCCATTTGTTGATACTGCAATTTGTACAGGACCGTCTCGATGCTGGCTCATGAAATAAAAGTCGCACATGGATGGAACATCAGCTACGTTGACTGGGATGCGTCGCTCACGACACAGACGGCCTATCCGGAGCGATTCTTCGTGGTCGTCTAAGGCTGTCAGTACCATGTCGCTGTCGTCTAGGTCCTCGTCCTTAAATGGCCGGTCGATCCACTCGACTTGGTTTTTGTCGATCCGGTACTTTACTTCTTCGTTCAAGCCTTCTGCTGGTGCAACAACGACCACGCGTGCATCGGCGATCTTTGCTGACTTGATTCGCTGCGCGGCAACGTTGCCGCCTCCTACGATCAGAACCTTCTTGTCTGCGACGCGGTAAGCGACGACAAGCGATCCGCCTCCTTCGATATCTTCAAAGGTTTGCGATTCTGACATTGTCGAGGGTTGTGGCGGTTATCAAGACGAAATGGAAAAGAGAGATAGATCTTTGATTTTTGAGTAACAGCAATCGCATCTATCGATTTCTTCTTATCATATCAGCCCGTCCCCCAGCACAAGGGAAAATCGTACAATTGGCTGTTATACAGTTATCCTCATCCTGTATGGATTATTACGAGCAAGCTGGCGCATGGTTTCCCTAGTGAACAAACCATTATCTTCTACATGTAGTGGCTTTTCTTGCTATCCATTACAGCGAAATAAATAATGCAGAGCAGTGCATTTCTCCTGATGTAACGGAGGCAGGGTCAGATGCATGAAACATGCAATCAAACACTCGTCGGCAAGCTGGGATTTTCCAGAGCGGGCTGCTTTTTCTGACACGCACGGCCCGCCGCCCTCTCGTCGTCGCCTTTTCTTGCTTTCTGCTGGAACCGCAATGTCTCAGACATGGGACTTGCTCGATAAATTACGTCCAAAGAAGGTACGCCCATTTTTCAGACATTGGTAATAGCTGCCCTGCGACGACTGATCCTTTTTTCCCTGCAGCGACGAATCACAGGAAGGACGGATGCCGACGGACGGCCACCAAAGACTCGCAAGCACAGCGATGGCGCCAGGTCCCTTTTTGATTCGGACGGCAACGTCAGTTCCGTCAATATACTGGTACCTGACCGTGGTCCAGGCCGATCAACCCGCAATGCAGTCAAAGAACACGAACGGCAGCAACGGCTAGGCATAATTCCACGGACAACCATCAAGCGACGTGATCTCGGCCCGCGATCTCGAAAATCTGGCAACGCAGAGTATCTAAAATTTCGAGAGAGCTTTGTACGGGATGCAGAGCGCGAGCTTGCAAAGCTGCTAAGCGAACATGAATTCACAACAAACGAGTTCAATTGTCTGGAAAGTACTCAAGGAGTACTTGACTTTAGGCCAAATGTAAGATGTATTACATCTCTGCGAGGGCTGGACTTGAGCTTGTACTCATGCTATCTGTAGAAAAACAACAATGTCGGTGGAGGGAGCACAGCTGGCATATCATCGGCTGATCCGTCATTTTCATCATCAACGAAACCATGGATGTCAACAGGGGCAGGTGCTCAAAAGTATTTCGCACAATTCAGGACAGTCAGAGAATATCTGCAGTCTCATACGTGCGTTGGCGACGGCGAAGAAGCACCAGATGAGGCGCAGAGGATCATGGAAAAGGAACTGGAGTTGCGGAAACGAATTAAAGCCGTAGCCGACCGCGGTGCATTTTCGCTACATACTCACGCAGAGTCATACCAGTCACTGCCAGGTGAACGCAAGAGGATTAAAGATACCGATGACGATATTTTGGTGCAATATCCACGGCTTTACAAATTGAAGATGAATGCAGCGAAAGGACGTGTGAATGTGGCTCGCAAATGTGCCAAAGCTGTCGATAAATATTGGAGTATACAACGTTCTCAGAGCGAAAAGCAAGCCAAGATCGAAGCTCGTCGCTTGGCTCGACTTGCCAAGCAAACGGCGCAGCTCGTCATGAATAAATGGAAAGTCATCGAGAGAGTATGCAAAGCAAGAGAAGGAGAATTGGCGCAAGAACAACTGTCTCGAAAAGCGCAGCGGCATTTGCAAGAAATTCTGGAACATTCAGAACAAATGCTTGGAGCGAGAATGGAGGAGTTGAGCAGGCGAAGATTTGCCAGCGAGGATCGAGAGACTTCAGCTACACCCTCGCCTCGTTCGAGATCCACGAGTGTAAAAATCGATGAAATACATGAATTGCAACCAGCAAATGGGTCAACGCCGGGAGCTATGTCAACACCTGCAGATGCTGTCGAGGCTGAAACAGATGATTCATCTCAAGTCGCTATAGGAGTCGATGATGATAAAGTATTTGTGAATGGTGTTAGCAGAGAAGAGCCCATCGATCAAGACGATCAACATATGAAAGATACGAGTGAAGCGCCTCAAGAAGATGGCACTACACTACCCCTAAATACAGCTGATCTGAAACCTGAAAGTGAAAATATCGCCAACGATGTGGAGATGGTTGATGCTACCAACGCTGATGAGAACGAAGCGCCAGAGGATCTAGATATGCACATAGCGGAAGAGGATAATGAGATGCAGGCTGAAAAGGACGAGGATTTACAATCTGCTGACGAGACAACAGAAACCGAATACGGCACAGATGTATCTGATGTTGAATTCGACGAGCATGTTGCTATTGAAAGCAGGCAGGAGAAACAAAGTACTCCTGAAACAACCATGAAAGCAGTCGAGACTATTGACGGACTTCCGTCCGAAAAGGAAGCTGCAGCCGAAAAGGAAGATACAAACAAGGCGCCTACTACTGGAATTACCCAGCAGCCAACAGGAACGACTTTGTCGACAACAAACGTCAACATCCAGATACCATTTCTTTTGCGCGGAACTTTGCGCGAATACCAGCATGTTGGTTTGGACTGGTTGGCAAGTTTGTATAACAATGGTCTGAACGGTATTCTGGCTGATGAAATGGGTCTTGGCAAAACGATCCAAACGATTTCGTTGCTGGCGTACCTGGCCTGTGAAAAAGGTGTTTGGGGACCACACTTGATCGTCGTCCCTACCAGTGTGATACTTAATTGGGAAATGGAGTTTAAGCGATGGCTTCCTGGATTCAAGATCCTCACCTACTATGGTAATCCAAAAGAGCGCAAGGAAAAACGACAAGGATGGTCAAAGCCAAACGCTTTCCATGTATGCATCACGTCGTATCAACTGGTACTCCAAGACCAACAGGTGTTCCGAAGGAGACCTTGGCATTATCTCATTCTCGATGAAGCGCATCATATCAAGAACTTCCGCTCTCAAAGATGGCAAGTTCTACTAAATTTCAATTCATCAAGACGGTTACTGCTTACGGGTACACCCCTTCAGAATAACCTTATGGAGCTGTGGTCTTTGCTTTACTTTTTGATGCCGAACGGTGTTTCTGCTTCTATGCCCGTTGGATTTGCCAACCAGAAAGAATTCCAAGAGTGGTTCTCCCATCCAGTGGATCGGATGATTGAAAGTCAACAGGGCATGGATGAGGAATCTCGCGCAGCGATACAAAAGCTTCACACTGTGTTGCGACCCTATCTTTTGCGACGACTCAAAGCTGATGTCGAGAAACAGCTACCTGCGAAGCATGAGCATATCGTTTACTGCCGATTATCAAAGCGACAACGATTTTTATACGATGATTTCATGAGTCGAGCGAAAACTAAGGACACATTAGCTAGCGGCAATTTCCTCAGTATCATCAACTGCTTGATGCAGCTGCGTAAGGTTTGCAACCACCCGGATTTATTTGAGGAACGACCGATTACGACGAGTTTTGCCATGGATGATTCGGTGCAAGCTACTGGACGGCACATTGAAACGTTCGTTCGAAAGCGATTATCCATTCCTGACGACTACGAAACTCTTCAATCTCTGAATCTTGTTGTTACAGGAAACGAGGAGTTGTCAGCTACTATTTCCCAATCATACGACATGCTGAACGCAGCGAAATTTTTCCTTGGCGAAATTGCAAAACATCGATCCGTTGTTGCGAAAGCCGGCGTTCGTGGCATTAATTCCACCAAATACCGAGATCTTTTGAAACATGCATGGAGTGAATGCAGTAATTTGACAAAATACCGCAATCTTCACAAGCTTGTCCAAAGTGCGGCTGCGATCGAGCGGTGGGAGTCAATGCATCGCATCAACTCGTTTCGATGCGCAAGACGTTCGATATATGGCAGCTGGTTAATACAACATTGCCAGAATGCAACGTCATCGCTTTATCAGCAGTTTTTCCCAAACCATCATGATAACCGAACATACATGCATCGCAGTGATTATCTCCGTGCAGCTGTACTGAGTTATGAGGATCGAATCGAGAAGAACTTGGATATCATTGAGCGATATGGTTTTGTCACACCTGGAGTGGTTACGAGGCACATAGCAGCTGATCAGCATTCCCTTGTGCCAGTCGACCTTCCGCCGACGCTTCAAGTCCAACTTCACAAAGTACTCAAGCACGACATTTTCCACCCGATTCGGTCAAGATTATCTATTGCATTCCCTGACAAGCGCCTGTTACAATATGACTGTGGTAAACTCCAGAAACTTGATGTTCTGTTGCGGCAATTGGCGGCTGGCGGTCATCGCGCACTTATTTTCACCCAAATGACACGTGTGTTGGATGTTCTTGAAGCATTTTTAAATATACACGGTCATCGATACCTCCGCTTAGATGGTGCTACGAAGATTGAACAGCGACAAGCGCTGACAGAACAGTTTAATAATGATAAGCGAATTCTGGCTTTTATTTTGTCGACGAGAAGCGGTGGTCTTGGTATTAACTTGACGGGAGCTGACACTGTCATATTTTACGATTCCGATTGGAACCCATCAATGGTAAGGAGAAAAAGGGGAGTTTAGAAAGGATTGCGGGCTCATAAACGGGATTTAGGATAAGCAATGCCAAGATCGAACACATCGTATTGGACAGACTCGCGATGTGCATATTTACCGATTTGTCACAGAATACACCATTGAAGAGAACATTTTCAAAAAGGCAAACCAAAAGAGGTACATTTGTGATGACATACACATTGATAAAATCTTACTAAGTGAAACAAAATCTGTGTAGGATGCTGGACAATGTAGTTATTCAAGAAGGCGAGTTTACCAATGACTACTTCCACAAGGCCGACTGGTGGCGGGATTTGCCAGAAGTGACCGGGAGCAGTACAAGTGTTGCAGCTCCTCCTGTTATGGACATTGAGCAGGCGCTTCTGGAAGCTGAAGGAGATGAAAACGATGCGCGGGCTGCGATTACTGCACGGAACGAGATGGATATGGACAAGCGGGAGTTTGACGAAACGCAGCAGCGACAAAGTGTTTCACTATCCTCTCAGTCACCTGGTCCATGCAGTGGCAGCAAAGAAACACCGTTGGTACCACCATCATCTGAAGCAAATAGTCCGTTCGAAGATGCAGCAGCCGCGTCAGCATCAGCTGTGGTAGACGACAAAATGTACGAAGCAGAGGACGAAGAAGTAGAAGATCCGGCGATGAACTTAACTGTTGGACATGTGGACCAGTACATGCTTCGATTTTGGGAGCGTGAGGTTGTGGGAACGTATCTAGGGTTTGGTGGCCTTGCAGCGCCTGCTGCTGCTGCAGACGAATATACCCCATGATTGCACGAAAAATAAAATAAAAAAGAAGAAAAATGGGCGAGCGATGTACTAGGACGTCCGCGCGCAGACGATTTTTACCCATACATGGTAAACCGGGCTTTTCTGCTTGATATGAATTTTCGAGCGAAAGGGATGATCGGCAAAGCCTATCCTTTCCGTACGACAAGCGTGGGTCACGCAAAATAGGCGGACCCAACGCTTATGACCAGACTGCATATCAAAGATGATGGCCTTGTTAGGGGTTGGTTTCGGGGTGCAAAGCCAAAGAAGGCAGCAGTTGAAAAAAAGGTTAAGCCCATTCAGTGTCTAGGCCCTGCGAAAACAACCATTGTTCTCTCTCTCCTTTGCCCTTTCCACAGGGAAAGAAAAAATAAAGCAATGATCTCCGTGAGTGCTTACGTAGGCTATAGTGACACAATGCTTGCTGATCGTTGTGACAGATTCCTGTGGTTGAAATAGCAAGGTGGTAAGGATCAGGACCGGCCATCGAAGATTTGGCTACCGGTTCCCGATGGGGTGCCAACCCAGGCATCCAAGCTGTTGATGATGGATTGACAGACGGCAAAGTAAACAATCACATCTCAAAATAAAGTGATCGATAAAGTATATCGTTCGTCAATGAATATGTGATTATTTTTCGTTGTAAAATAATTATTCTTATTTTCTTTTTTTCTTTCGTGGTAACAAACAGTGAGCGGCGATGCATTAGCGAAATGGACAAAGGTAAATTGCGAGGGAGCGCTCAGACGGATGTTTCGCTGTGTGTAACAGATGAAGGATCAACATGCGTGAGCAACCCAATAGAGCAGCAAAAGCGAAAGGGAAAAAAAGTATAAAAGAAAAGGACTTTTTTCACCTGCTGCGCTTTCCCTTACACTTTCTTTCCTCTACTCTTTCCTCTCCAGATGCCTTCTGACAAGTACCGACTTTCGAACGCTAGTCGTTCTCTACGCCACGCTGCCCACAATTTTTTTGGCACTTTTAACGTCGGATCATCTGCGACGTCGTTTTCCTATGGTAACCTATCATCGTGGCGTTAAGAAAGAAGAATACACTTTTCACACATCACCCTGTCTTTCTAGCTGCACTCAACTCATCACAGTCGCTGATGCATGCTCTGGATGAAAGGTAAATCCACCTACATCATCATCAGGTTTAATAAATCATAGCTTTGCATACTAAGCAAACATTTAACAGCGATGCTGCCCTTGCTGACCGTCGCTCGGCTCACAATGCTCTGGAGCGCCAACGCCGTGAGAACTTGAATATCAAGTTCCAAGAGCTTGCGCATGCTCTACCTTCGCTTCAATCGGTCCGTCGTCCGAGCAAGACTATGATTGTTACAAAGTCACTCGAGTATGGTACGATTTCCATTGGGTACACTCTTGCTAGAAGCTGCGTGCTGACAGAAAGAACTTTTACAGTCGCCAGCAGTATCCAACGTGAGACAAAATACATGAACCAGATCCTTGAACTTCGCAAAGAAAATGAACGTCTTCGCAACCAGGCAACGGCTTCCGGCAAGATTCTAAAGAACAAGGCACCGCGACGGGCTCGTTCACCGCTTACAGAAAAAAATAACAAGAACTATAATAGTGCAAAGCCTGTCGCAGTAGAAGACGATAGAAGCCACGTTACTACGCCCTCACCTGTCATCAGCACCGTCGAACAGGAACAACAAGCGGCGCCATCTTCTTCGCCTCCTACTTCGACCATTGCTAGCCACACAACTATCAACGTCAGCACTCCTACGTCTACTTGTAGTACCTTTAACACTGCAGTTTCCGCTGCCTCCTCTGGTATTGACACCACTGTTGCTTCCATGTCGGTTTCTCCAGAATCTTTCTTATTCTGGAACTCACCACAACAACAAGAACAACAAGATTTTTTTGCCATGATGTATGCTTATCAACGCGACCCACTGTCAACGCCCGTTCCGCCTTCTTACTACTATGCTCAACAAACTACGATTGATCCATCTTGGATGTTGACGTCTTCACCGCCGGATTACGCTGCTGCTGGTGGAAAAATGGTTGCGGACCCTTGCATGCTGTCGTAAAAAGCCCAGCCGACCAGCCACATGCACGCAAATGCGCTTATACTTTCTCTTTCTCTCTTTATACCCCGAAAGAAAAATAGTTGATTTTGAGCTTGCTCGTCCTGTTCTAACTGTACATATTATAATCCTTCTTCCATATTGTTGAACCCAAAAGAAAATATATGTATACTTTTGTCCCCCTCGTCCCTTCCGAAGTCCATTATTATTTAGCTGCTGAGAAGATGTACGACACACGCTAGAGATCACACACTTGCAGATCATTGAACCTTCATATGTGTTGAATACCCCGCTTAACGAACTTTTTTCTTTTCTCTAGTCCACCCTCATTACTACCTCCTGATACCATAAACTCAACAACAACAACGACCTCATCGTCGTCATTACCTCGTTGCATCGCATTTTGCATACTGATGCATAGTGAATCTAGATTACCTTAATCGGTTACTGTTTTGCGCATTATTATTGTCATCGAGAGGAAAAACAACTTTACGTTTCGTTCGGGTTGTGCAGGCGAGCATTGTTGGGGTTGGGGGTTTTGCGTGTGTGATAGATCAAGATCTTGGGGATGGGGGGCGCTAAGAGAGAGATGAATACTTTGCAGTAAGCTCAATTTAGTTTATATTTTTCTTTAGAAACAAGAAGCAGCATGTTGAGAGCCAGGAATTTAAGACAAGTTATCCATAGGTCCAAAAGGTGGTACATGTCCATAAAAGGGAGGCAAAATTTGCGAACAGACATTGCTCCAAATCGTCATTGATCGTCATCTATATATCTCAGAACAGATGAAGTGTCCTATTTTCTCCTCTTAAAGTAGTACCATGTACACAAAATAATATATACGGATGTAACAAAGACTCAGGTGTGGGGACGGTCGTCGCTAGATAGTAACTTTTTACCTTTCTAGCGACATTGGCCCGAACCTGCATATACCCACTAACCTTACCAGAGTTGCTCCTCCGCTGCTGCCAAGGAATGATGATGACAGTGAAAAGATAGATAGAGTGAGTGAGTGACAGGTACATGTGCAGTTACTTGCTATCAGTATCAACAGCACCGTTGCCACATGTTAATGCAGCGATCATTACCCCGCTGGTCCTGTAGCAGCGTGACACGGATGCTGGGGCCTAGAAATATTTTTTTGCATATACTCTGACCGAATAAATGATGATAATTACAGCAGCGACGATGATGGCTAGCAAGCGGTGATTACAATAATAGGATCGATCTAGGCCCTCCCACCCCCGATCTCGGCCTTTCAGAAGAATAATCAGCAGAAAAGGAAGGATGTGCAAATAACGTACGATTTGGTTCTTCCTGGGCGCGATGGCGATGTCGTCGTGTGTTTGTGAGAAATGCTACATAGGCTTTATTCAGGTTAGGAAAATAAATGTCTACATACATACACTAGGTTGGCTTGTGCATATCCACCTGCTTACAATGCGTGCATAGCCGACAGGTCACGACCCTTACGGCATTGATGCTACACACTTTGAACTTTTTTCGGTGCCTCTTCCGTCATGCTAAAGAAGAAGCGGCAACACGCGCTGCCAGCATGTATGCATGTCACTTTTCTTCCTCCGCCCGATAGGGGCACTTGATCGTGTTCGGTGAAAAACTGGCCAGCGCGGTCCTTGCAAGTTAGGAATGAGAAGAATTTTTTTGAAAAAGAAGCTTGTTTGAAAATAATAGGGATGCAAATTGCCTCCACTGCAGCTATCATTTCGTCATCGTAACAATAAGCGGATGTGTGTTTACCCGTCGTCGTCATGGACAAACCACCTCGTCCTTTTCGCGCCTTATTTATCTGTATGTATAGCATGTCAGAGTTGTAAGGTTTAGCAAGCAAAGAAAAAAACATTCTGGAATTCTGTCGTGGCTCTCACACACACCCGTGTCTCTAACCTGTGTCCGTCTTTAACCTTCTTTGCGTTAGAAGATATGTAAGAACCTCATTGTCAACGCTTCCTCTATTGTGCTCCCAAACAATTTTCCTTGTCGATATTATTTTTCGCCATGTCCCATGATCGCATTAATGCATCGGCGGGCTGTCAACATGAGCATGTGCCAATGTGACTAGTAGTGGTAGTAGTAGTAAAGGACTCGCGCATTCTCATAACGATAAATTAAATTAGCAAGGAGCAAACGTCGGATGCGCCATCGTGTGTGTCTCCCCCAGCAGCTACAGACAGTGGCACCTATTTCTCCTACACGCACGACAGAAATGACAAAAGGCGCCCTTTTGTTTCCTTGTGGGGCAAGTACTGATTAACCCGCTCTTCCTTAGCATTCTTTAATTGATTTGCAGAACTAGCTTTGCGATTTTTGTGAACGAAATCATTAGATTAAACTGCATGGGACATTATTGCTTGGACATATTGGGAGCCTTGCTAGGCACCTTACTTATGATCCCTAAGCAAAATACACTGAACGATTAAATATCCCTGTAGCCAAACCTGTTGTTGCTTTATACGCATGGTTATTGTCGAGTAAGGCAGGAAAAGGTAACTTTGAGCATAATTGTTTTTAATCATCAGGCAATATCTGATATCCTTCTTCTCATCTAAACCATGTAATACTAGTACCAAGGCATGTTCTTTTATGCGTGCAGTCCGCTGCTCTTTCGATAATTGACAAACTTGGACATCATCTACAGAGAATGCTAATCGATAATGCTATAATCATACGACCAAGAGGAAGGTATCCTTCGTTCCAGAGATTCGCGGGTGACGACGGTCGTTTTGGCTAAACACATAAACAATGGCAAAATTCCAAGCAACGTGGATCCTCGATATCAAAAGTCCCTCTATCCGTATCTCGTTATTCTCTCAGGTACAGCAGCGATTGAAAGATCTAAGATGTCGCTACAAAAATCGTGGCACGCTAGAATCATCCACCCATCTGCTGCTGTTGCTGCCATCGGACCATTCCACTTTTGGGAAATGCTACACCTATGTATAGATATCATACAGTATGTGTTCATGATTGTGGCTAGCAAGCTAACTGCACCCGATATTCCTGACGAGATGCGCCAGATTGCAGCCATCTGCCTGCAAAGAAATCTGCATTTTGAGTAAGGCGTATGGATGCACAGCATTTTGCCCAATTGCGTGCATCTTGCCTGGTCTTTCTTTCTTTTCTTTCCGCGCTGAAGCATATAACTTTTGTAAACTTCTGATACCCATGTTGTTGTTGGCGTGAGCATTGCTATTGATGATCTATTGTGCACACCATAACAAAGCGTAGCAAACTACTATATTCAAATGGCGGTTTGTGTCAATTGGGTCACGGGACTCTTGCCACCACAAAGATTTTCGCCGCTGTATTCCTCGGAATACCCATCGTCTTGGTCAAAGCTTTGTTTACTTCATGTCAGACTATGCAGAACATGGAAAAATTGCATACATGATGGAAGCATACGCAGACCCGACTAGACCTTTGTACTTAAATTTATCTCTTCTCTAACAAATGTTGCCTTTTTTTTACCCTCTCTCCATCTCTTTCTCTCTTGTACACTCCATTTCGTCAGGCGTACAAGAGAGACGCAATAACAAAGCAAAAAAGTTTCTATAAACTCCCAAACCTTTCTGTCTATGTATTACTTTCCTTTTCTTTCTTCTCTCTTGATTTTGAAACACGCTTTGTTGGATGTTGTTGTATTTCCATTATCTTTTTCTCTTCGCATTGCATCCAATAATTCTATATGTATTATTATCTCTTATTACTTTCCAGAAGCGCGTTCTGTCATAACATAAGAGCTGCTTTGCAGCGAACCAACATCGCATCCTATCTGATACTGGCAGTGTTACTCATTGCTTTTGTCCTCGAAAATGCAACTGATGCAGCACCTGTATACATTGGCAACACAGCGTCTTTCAGTTTCGACATGTACTACGGCCTGCCTCATCGAGATCACTGCGCGTTCAGTTACAACAACTCATTGTATATTTTTGGAGGGCAACCGAACGACGTTTACTTCAGCCTAACGTTTCCTTCTTTTTCCAGCGGTAGAAGCGGACCAGCTGTAACACGACTTGGCGCTATGCACCCGCAATCTGCGCTTGGCCATATTGGACACGGCGGCGGCTGTGCTGTCACCAGCTACGGTGTGTCCATTTTTTTACCGCCGCAGTCATCGAACCTGACGCTCGACCTGAACACCTCCGCGTGGAAAGTTGTCACGGCTAACGAATACGGATCGGGGGTGGCAACGCGTTCGTTTGGTGGTGCTAACGCTAAGCCAGAGTTACCTCGTCGGGATACGGCGATGGCTTTGTGGAACGATATCCTCATTGTTTACGGTGGAGCGGTGATGCATCCAAACTCATCGACGTGGACTTTTGACAATACGACGTTCGTGCTCGATATGCGTGTTCCCACCGCTTGGACCTGGTATCAGACGCCGGTTACCGCGGATACGCCGCCGTCGCTGGTTACTACGAGATCCGTAATGGTCAGCACTCGCCGTTGGATACTATACTTGATGACAACGCCATTGAACAGATCAGACGATACAGTCTTCCCGGATTACAACGTGGCCGTGCACTGTTTTGACCCATACATCATGTTGTGGCGGGGCCAGGTCACGAATTTCACACTGGACGGCAGCATAGCCGACACGGTGCAAGCAGCTGCGATACCGCCGCCGCAGACCGACGACAATCTAATAGACTCGGTACTGATCACACCGGCGTTGTCCGGCGATGTGATAAATGGGACGTTAATCTCGGTGATTGATATGCTGGCACTACCACAGTCAACCGTGTGGAGACTCGACATGTCTACCGCGGAAGCAAAGGGCACCCTCACGCGGATAACGGACAATTTCAGACCAGTAGCGGCAGGCGGCACAGTGACGACAGTTTCCCATGATTTCATCGTTCTGTACGGCGGATCTCCTTTCAGCCACGACAGTTTTCGGTTTTACAACGCAGCAACGTCATCGTTTTTTGAACCCTCGTGGTGGCTCGATACACCACTGTATCCCTCTAACCAGCCATCGCCATCAGCAGATCAAGAATCTGTCGGTGATGGAAACGCGATTAGTAGGCTTGTCGCGATTATCCTAGGAACCGTTCTAGGCGCGCTAGCTCTCGTCGCTGTTATCGCCATCGTTTTTTGCTGCTGTGTTCGCCGGCGCAGGCAGCAACAGCACGATGATGGTCGACAAAGAAACGTAGCAAATCCAACACAAAGAACAACAGCGGCGAGAAGCTCAACAATCAGACGAGTTTTGACCCCGCTTTCACTGCGGCTAGGGTCAACGTCGCCTGATGGCAGCGAAAGTTGGGGCGAACAGCTGCGCCGTGCTCTATCCGCCATCGGTGCAAGATCGTGTTCTCCTCCTTCTCCTCCCCCTCCACAACAACAACAACAAACGATGACAGAAACCGAAAGTCCTGCAGCACCTATCGCTACGTCAAGCCCGCAGCAGAGCGCAGCATTGCCGCTGCAACCGGGCAAGGATAACGATGATGATGGAACTGCATCGAGAAAACAAAAGATACTGAGCTCTAGCCGATTCAACGAACACTTTGATCTACTGATCCCATCGTCCTCCCTGACAACGCATTTTCATCCACAGTAATTTAACCATCCAAGAGCATTGTGGTCATATTAATTGTTAATAAGTCTACCAGAGCACTCCTTTACATTACACTGTATTAGCTGCTATTTCATAAATACCCAACATATTATTATTATTCATCATCAATTCATGCCTGATGATAATTGGACGTATTGGGCAGCATCAGGTGATCTTGTCGGTTGTTGTCAGGTACAGTACACTTTGGCCAAGCACAAGGGGTCAGTAACCTGAATTTGAGCCATTTGGCTAGAGATTACACAAGAGTTTAGAATAGTCTCGTTCATCGATGTGAATATTTATACTCTATATTCTTAGAGCTTCGACGCTAACACGCAAGATTGTTATATGTTTCTCAATGACCGACAATGTACTTCATGAGATGCTTGAGATGCCATTTTTAGACAATAAAATTCTGCTTAAATTGCTATTATAAAAAGGCTCAATGAGTTGTGGGATATGCTTTAACAATTTCAAAATGAATACAGTGCTTTACCGTCATCTACCAACTGGTAGAATAATGCGCGACATGTCCCGATGAAGAAGACGTGGGATCAGCAAAATCGAAAACTCAATTGTCCGCTCGTTGTATAGAATGGAAGAACTTCCTGACGACGTTACTAGTGCCGACAACTTAGATCAGCAAGTGGATGAGGCCACACCCATGCAGGAAGACGTAGCTGATGCGACAACAAACGGCATCATACGCGTTAATGTCAATGAAGATACTCTGTCGCAAGAGTTTGACGATGTTTTCAGAATGAAAACCGTTGCCTCGGTCGCTAGGATTACAAAACCTTGGTTTTATTCTGGCAGAACAGTAATTGCACATTCGTGGTTTGGCTCACCAACGACGGTACGAGAACTGAAAGCATTCGGCTTGTACTCCATTATGCAACTGAAAACAAGGAGATATTGGGCAAGAGGAATGCCTGAAAACGATACCTTAAACGATCTGGGATCGACGTTTGGCAGCTTTGTTTGCAGCAACTCTACCGTAGACGATGTCTATGTAACTGCATTGCGTGATCGTCAGCCAAAGGTTGTAATAAGCAACTGCAGTGCTACGACGCGTAGTGACCGAGAGATAAAACGAGATCTGCCGGAAAGCAGTATGAACACAATAAAAAGGCCAATTGTGTTCGATGAATACGAAGCAAACAAAGGTAAATATAAGTTGTAAAGGTAACGTGAGTCTATGCAAATAATAATCCTTCGTGTGTTACAGGAGCCGCTGATATCGCAAACAGACGGGACAATCTTACTTCTTTTCATAATGTAATGCGGTCTTATAGACGGGAAGTCAGAGTTTTGGCATTCTTTGGCTATTGCATTTTCTGCATATACTCTCTTCGCTCAGGACGAGCATGACACCCTTCATGGGGATTTCAGATTTAGGTTGGGCATTACATTACTTTCGCATGCCCAAACCGTTCAGCAAGGCCATCAACTGGCATCAGATATCAGGACCGAACCTGAGAGTGGTCGGATCGATCACAAACGTGTCTCTTTGGGCCAAAACAAGAAAGGACATTATCGAAAGCGCGTCTGTCTTGAGCTTAGATGCCGCAAGAATCTTCGCTCAGGTGCGCCTGTGGCTCCGACATGGTCTTTTGTCGAGAACATATGGACAAGCACTTACTAGATCGAGGCAAAAGACCCTTAGTCATCAATCGATACAAGCTTATCTTACAGTACAGTATTTTTATAAAACAATGTCGTAGGCCAATGAAAATTGATGTCGTTAGCCAATGAAAATTAATGTCGCTGTTTTAAAAAAGCATGTCGCATTTTCCAAAACGGATGTCGCGCCGGCAACAGTGGTCGCAGTGGGTTGCGCCAATGTCATAATAATTGAACAGC
>NW_027192146.1:1189838-1191774 GCF_041956525.1 Rhizomucor pusillus | reverse complement strand
ATCAATGGCCATGGTCTGAAACGCGCTGACACCTATATTGACTCAACATGTATTACACATACAGTGGAATTTTTCTTTGTTGACGTTGTTTTAAAGAAAATGTTAAGCAGTTAAGCATGCATAAGTTATTCTCTTTACGCCAACCAAAAAATAATAATGACGTGTTTGACTCACCTACGATCAAAAGCGCGATTATACTGGTGCCTACTCCATTTTTCCTGTCCTGCGAGAATCATCCACCGTCATATCTATGTATGGTTTTTTTTTGGATCCATCCACTCTCAAAAAATCAATAAGTTTTTTTTGTTTTGTTTTCTTCATAAATGCTCATGTTTCCGTAGAATGAAAGCTTCTTTAGAGCGCTTGCCTATTACGACACTTGTCCAAGCATTTATGAGAATGCCTAACAATTCCTTTAAAATCACTTATTTTAAGCTATTAGAAGCTTCACGGATCCGGGTCATCAACGTTTCCTTCTCCAGAAACTTGTTGCGTTTCACTTTACTTTTGACCAGTGACCAGAATTGCTCAATTGGATTGAGTTCAGGAGAATATGAAGGCAAGTAAGCGCAGCGGTAGCCGCGAGATTCTACGTATTTGGCTATGTCCTCTGATGTATGGATAGGAGCATTATCCATCGCGAGATAGTGGCCTTTCATGTGCGGATACTGGTCCATTTCATCCATTGTAGCTTTTAGAAAGCTGATATAGTGTCCCGTCACTGTCCCTTTGCTCACTTGCCCAACGCCATCTCCCCTCTTTCTCTTTTTATTGGATGGAGGCTGAGGAAGTCTAAGGCTGCATTTGATTAGACCCTCAGCAGAAATCGCGCCTAAAATGGTTGTTGTTGTTGCTCGTGTTTTGGGAACTGTGACCACTGCCGGTGTACTTTTCCTTGACCATGCCATACTACGTTTCAAATTAATATGGAAAGCAGATTCGTCAAGAAAGACACAGTTTCTCGTAAAATCCATATCTGTTTTTTCCCATTTACGAATCCAATCCAAGCGCTCTTGAATCTTTTCTTCGCTATTCCGGTCTATGGGCTGAAGTTGAGCTTTTTTGAGAGACAAATTGCAATGTTCTTTTACAAAATCAAACAAAGTACTTTTAGATACTTTTAATTCTGTGAATATTTGCTTTAACTTCTTCATTACTTCGTCTAGGACGACGGAAGGATTCTCATCAATGCACTCGAGAATAACGCTTTTGTGTTCTTCATGGAGAATACGCGGACAACCGGTCTTTCTCCGTTTCTGAAAGATACTGTCAGGATCCTTCTCGTACTGCGCAGCCCATTTTTGTGCTGTACGAAAGTGAATCCCAAGCTGATTTGCGGCAGCAGCTGCACTCAAACACCTCTCAAACAACAGCTTGAAGAACCTCACCTTGTCCTGGTCAGAATAGCGTGTATAATTCGCTTCACTGATGCTTCCCTCATTTTAACATCACGATTAGGCTTTGCCTCCTTTTTCATCTGCATTGCCTCTGTTTTTTTCTCGCTCTCCAGAGGCAGTTGAGCTAAATATTGCGTATGAGAGTTCAATGTTTCAAGACGAAACTGCTCCTCATCAACAATATAATCCATTGGTTCAGGTCTGCCATATTCGTCAACGACAGAACCTCTTCCATTTTCAAATAAGAATTGAATGTTCATTACTTGCGGTTTCTGGTGTAATTGTGAAAAAGAAATAAAACAGAGACGAGCATTTTGATGTGCTTTTATGTATCCCAAGATGTCAAGACTTGTCCTACAAAAGCTTCTTGGCAGCAAGACATCTGATTTGTCAGCGAAGACGAATTTGCATTTCGTACAGCACGACTTTTGTTCTTGCCTTCATATGAATTGATTTTCCATCTGGGCGAATTTATTTTTCGTACAACCTGAATTTTGTTCTCGCTATTGGGCGAATCTACTTTCCGGAAAGAGTGTACA
>NW_027192146.1:1137372-1188609 GCF_041956525.1 Rhizomucor pusillus | reverse complement strand
CCCGTAGGCAGAAACCCGAAGGCTAAGTCGAAAGAGATGTGAAAAAAGAATTTTTATTTTGAAGTAATGCCTTTTATACAGCTTTCTGGGAACAAGTCACAGTCATTGGCTCCGCTCCTTCCTGCGATGAAAGACCGCCAGTGTGCCGATTTTTCGCCTTTTATCATGCCCGCTCAAAACTGTCAAATCAAAGTGAAGAGCATCGCAATAAAAAATGTGTCAGAAAACGAAGTTTGGGAGAAAGTAGTTGCAACGTGTAAGCCGACAGGCTTACGAGTCATTGTCAAGTTCCTAATGGCCGAGTACGTTTTGCCCAGAAATTAGTATAACATTAACTAACGTCTGCAATTAGGTATGGCTACTTTCACTTTGACAATCATTTACATGCGTCAGTTTTCTACAACAGTCACCGAGGCCTAAATCCGTCGTTGTTTGGACTGGAAAACGTCGAGGTGCTGCCGGTGAAGGAGAACGGAAAAGACGTTATATATAGCCAAGCAGCAATTGACTTTCAGCCACCACCACCAACGCCAGTCTCCTTGCCATCACCACCACCACCACCAACGCCATCTTCATGCCATCACCACCACCACCACCACCAACGCCATCTTCATGCCATCACCACCACCACCAACGCCATCTCCATGCCATCACCACCACCGTCTTCGCCTGTCCCCGCGCCACAACCACCACCGTCCACCTCATGGAAAAGGCAAGTCTAAAATATAGCCGATAGTGTTCTTTTCTCATTCAATTCAATTTAGGCCGTTTGAAGAAGGGTTGACTATGCTTGAGGCAGAACTACAGGACAAGCTGGAGAAACGACGACGGTTGGACGACGAGATAGCCGCCATTGATGAAAGAATCAAAATGGCCAAGATCATTCTGAGCAACTCTCGTTGAAAACACACACACCCCATATTCCCCGCCTCATGTACAAATAAAACAAAAGTTATTCATCTTCATGATTTCAAAAACATGTCGATATGCTATACATGATAAGACTGTAAAGAGAGATTCCTGCTCTTCGTGGATGAGCATTCTCTCCTTGTTAGTATATATTGCCTATTCTTTTTTTGACAGGGGTTTGTTTTTTTCCAAGGACTCCAACTTGAATTTTTTCAGTCCTCTTTTTCAAGATTGGCACTATATTATGCATTGCCGTTTCCCAACCCCACCCTTCCGTCGCCGTACGTGTGATGTCGCTGGACAAAATTACTTTTAGGCGCAAAATGTTCGGATCACGGCCATTGCTAAACCGACAATTTTGTTCATCCCGCTTATGAAGGGTAAGACTTTCATTAATGGTCATGAAAATGTACTTTCGCTTACAGTCCTTTGTAGGTGAGCAAACTCGTACTGGCCTGTCCCTTTGCGACTGCTCTCTCTTCGGTGGGGTTTGCTTTGTAACAGTCTACTTGCCTGCTTGCACGTTATTGGCTAGTACTAGAGCCATACATATTTTCTCTAATGCTTCATGTTTTTGTGCTGTTGCAAGCTTTTAATATTCTCTATCGTTATCTTCTTTGATACATTTGATGGTCTTCAAATCTGGATCGCATTCTCTACAAAATTCATTAAGTGTTTGAAAATTGCACCATCCACCTGAAATCGTCATTGTTCTTGTATGATTTTTCATCGGTGTATCCAAAAATTGGCTTTGATCCATCCAATTTCTATATCTTTAAATGCAAATCACTGTATATGGACACAAATCCATATCTAAATATCGGCATAATGATTACAGTCAAGGTCTACTTCAAACCATCAAGGAAAATGGTCAGATCAAGTCTACTGATCCTGGTTAAATTACTACTCCGAATGGCCAATCAATGGATAGCAAATAATAATAATAAACGCGTAAACAAACGTAACTCTCTCTCTTACTCCAAATAGAGAAGAGTCTCAAAGGATTTCCCTTGTCTGCTATCCAAACACAACCGAAATCCACAGAGCGAACTATCAAAGCAAAGCGAGCAAAACTTGAATTTTGGAGAGTAAATTTTTTGTATCATCCTTGTATGGCATCCTTGTTTGTCTGGAGGGCCAGAGTATGGATGAACTACCGGCCCGTCGCGCGTTCACGAAACAAATTCACAATCTAAGAGATATAATTCATCATGATGGAAATACAGCAAGAAGTAAAAGAGCAAAAAAGGCACACTTGAGAAAAAAAGCACACTCTCAAGAAATAAAGTGCAAGAATTATCATTGAAATAAAGAATGTGGTCAGATGAATGAGGATGCAGTGTTTCCCAAATTGGGCCATTTTGTGCAATTGATGTCCCTCGATCGGACGACCTCTTTTCGAAAATGCGTGTCCGTTATTTTTTATTTGTTTTGCCATATCACTATAAGCTCCCCTACCATTGACATCATTACCCTCTATAATATATCCTCCACCATTGCTTATATTTATATTTATCATAACTTCAATAAACTTCAGTTGTTTGATTAGTGCCGTATCAGGCTGAAAGGACGCGACACCAAAAAATGGGACTTGCGTGTTCGAAAAAGAGGCCGTCAAAATAGAAATGGAAGGCCATCTCAGCTTCCGACTGAGGGACATCGATTTGCACAAAATGGCTCAATTTATTTGGGAAACACTGTACTTATCTGATTGCATATTAGTAGCTATTATTGAAGCCATTCAGTTACAAGTTCTCTTTTTTACGGTATTTATCCCAGCAATCGTGAGAATGAGAAACGAAACCATGGAAATCGCCCAACTTTACACTGTTACATGCATCACGGATTCTGTTCGATAAAGTCTCTTGTTGCAAAAACCTATGACGTTTAACTTTACTCTTTGCCACAGACCAGAACTGTTCTATTGGGTTGAGTTCAGGAGAGTATGATGGAAGATAAGCACATCGGTATCCTCGGAACTCAATATATTTGGCTATATCTTTAGACGTGTGTATGGGTGCATTATCCACAACGAGGTAGTGTCCTTTCATTTATGGATATTTGTCCATTTCATCCAAAGTGTCTTTCAAAAAGCTAATATAGTGGCCCGTTAGTGCCAGTGTTGAATAGCTCGGATTCCTTGTTGTCAGTCTTTCTCTTCTTGTTAGGCTTCGGTATTCTCAAGCTGACGTTAATTAAACCCGAAGCAGAAATAGCTCCCAATATGGTCGTGGTCTTTGCTCTTGTGGTAGGCACTGTAACAACAGCACGATTACCTTTCTTGGACCAAGCTCTTGTGCGTTACATATTTATATGAAACGCAGACTCATCAAGAAACACGCAGTTCGTCAAAAAGTTCATGTCTGTTTGTTCCCACTGGCAAACCCAATCATATCGTTCCTTAATCTTTTCTGGACTGTTTCTTTCCACAGACTGGAACTCTGCTTTTTTCAATGAAAGGTTGTATTCTGTTCTCATAAAGTTATAAACAGTACTATGGAAAACTTTAAGATCCTTGAATTGCTTCACTAAATGCTCAGTCACTTCGACGACAACAGCAGAGGGATTAGCATCAATAAAGTTGATGATAGTCTTTTTGTGTTTCCGAAGTCAGAATACGTCTACGACCTTTCTTTTCACCACTCTCAGAGATGCTATCAGGGCGCTCATCATACTGTTTAACCCATCTCTGCGCTGTACGAACGTGAATATCCAACTGTTTCGCTGCAGCCGACGTACTCATACACTTCTCAATCTTCAGTTTGAAAAAACCTAGCCTTATCCTGAGGAGTGTACCGAGTATATACACGTTTTTCCATCACTTCCCTCATACGAGAATCCTCATTTCTTGGCTTATCTACTTGCATTGCATTGGTTTGAGAAGATCCCTCAGAAGCCGCTCGTTGCAAGTATTGAGTGTGAGAAGTAATCGTTTCGAGAGTAAATTGCTTCTGGTCAACGATGTAGTCCATGGGCTCAGGTCTACCATTCTCATCAACAACATTTCCTAGACCATCTTCATACAGAAATTGTGTCATTTTAAATCGTAAAGTAGTGAAGAAGAAACTGTGTGAAGAAAAATAGTACAGCACCTATATATATACCCCAAGGCGTCGAGAATTGTTTCTGGGCATGCAACATTTGATTTCTAAGCAGGCGACATGATTTCTTAGCAGGCGACGTGCATTTTGAAAATACTGTATTCATATTGCCACAACAGATGGTCCAGATTTGGAAAATAGTTACATCGGTAATATTAAGTTCTTCACTTAATATTATTTGATATTCTGCCTATGTTGAAGTATTTGGGCAATGAAGTCGTGCCAGAAATCAGGTCAAGTCGCCATTGAGACGGGTTACCTGCTGCAGCTGCGCGCAAAGGCGGAAATGGGATCTCTTGACGAGAGTATTAAAAGCCATGGACATATGTAAGTGGGCTACCTGGAACTTAGTACTAAGATACTCAATAATCATCTACTAACAGGTTGCAGCTACTGGCGCATCATCCAAAATATCTCTCAGACTCCAGAAATATTGATATCACAGAGCATGACTATATGCGAGTTATCTTGTCTCCTCTGCTCGAATATTTTTTCACTTCATCTCTGCGAATAAAAGCGTGAAGTATTAGTGTTATCTTTTAGAAGCAACCAATATTTACAGAAGCTCTGCCTGCAGAGGAGAGAGCATCTTCAACAACTACACTACGACAGCCGAGAAGGAGTTTTATGATATCCAATCCTCTGTAAAGGCTTCAAGATTGATCTACGTTTTCTGATTGACCAACGAGGGAAGGAGTACGATTTAGAAGCCGGAGAGATAGCGAGAAACGACAGCAAGGATATGCTTGTAGGGGATGAGGGGAAATTAGCGCGCGAAGCCGAAGATGTCCTGGACCATCTACTATGATCTCTTTGGGTTTATGCTTCAAATATCCTGTGAGTCCCAAGGAAGGATATTCACCACCACGAACTGTCTCTAATGATCAATTAATAGCCACCCACGCCGAGGTATCAACCGTACACCTAATAGCAAATGGGGTTATGTCACCATTCCCCAGTTCTCGTTTGATATTCCTGCTTCAACAATAGCATTAGAATCATTTGAACAAACACCGACCGCACTTTTGACGATGAGAGTAAATGGATGAAACCATTTTTTCCTCACGGCTGCCAAGTATTGATGATACTTCTAGAATCATATGTTCAAAATAGGCGAACGACTTCCTACTATTTGCACGACTACTAACCCTATGTCGCGCCTCTTCAGCAGAAACTGCCCAAAAACAGACCAGGACACGATTGAGAGCTGGATGAGAGATACACGGTAAACGCCTCCTACCAACAACCTTTCAGAGTTCCATCAAGATAATTCGGATCAGTGAGCAATTTTAGCGCCAAATTACTCAGAGTCTATCATAGTGAAAGAGAGGAGAACACGAACGAGTGCGGCTGGGTCCTCCGAGGAAACAAGCATAATAATTTGATCACCAAAGCGTATGCTGACAAACACCTGCTCCACTGATGATATATCCATCATCATAATCATATAACTTGGCAAACTCCCTTGCTAGAAAGTCTATGAATAAATCTCCTAGCAGGTTGGAGCTTCAATTGGAGGGCATCGAGGCCGTAGGAATACCAATCGGGGTGACTCGTAAAACTAGTGAGATGGGGATTATACCATACCTCGAGACAAAGAAGTGTTCGGTAAAGCAGTGAGAGAGCATTCTTCGAGAAATAGAAAAGGGAGACTCAGGAAAAATCAAACGAAGAAGTGATCCGTGGATTTGAAGTTAAGTTTGTGTTAGATTGCACCTATTTCAATGGTTACCAGTAATAAACATACGGCTAATTATTATTTAAATACATACAATTGAACGTAGTGTACCTGGCTGCATACAATGCTTAACAAATGCTCTTGATCGCTTAATTGCTAATAAAAAAGGAAATAAGGCGCACTGTGCGGATGCAGCGGATTCATCTTTGACATTTGGGAATTTAAGCTTGAACTTTGCTTTTCCTCGAACTTTTCACCCCTTCTCCTTGTCGAAAAGTTGATGAGAATGCGCTTATTTCTTGTCAAGTTAACTTTACTCGCTCTGGTGTTTAACCTTTGTCGTTCTGCTCCATTTAATTTTACAGGGATAAAAACTTTGTTTTCTTTTGGAGACTCTTACAGTACCCAGAACCTGAATCTAACGACTTTGACATATCCGTGTCGCGATTGCACGTCTGCGGGCGGTCCAAATTGGATCGAATACTTGGTTGATATGCATCCCATGAAGTACTGGAACTTTGCATACAACAGTGCGCCTATTGCAAACCATCTTGTTGGCCAGGCAAGTAGCTGTGCAACGAGGATATGCATAAGGATTAAATTGTCGTGAACGTCCTGGATCAAGATTATACATATGGACTAAACTGAATGGTTTTGTGTTTTGTAGAGTAATTCGTAAGCATAAGGAGGAGTGCTACAACATGAATATATCCATTTTTTACATTAATGTTCTCATGCCCACAGCAAAGTTATCGATGTGACGACGCAAGTGACAGAGCTCTTTCCTCAGCATTTTGTGAATAACACCGTTTTGCAATGGACACCACCGACTAGTCTTTTTACTGTTTGGGTCGGTATCAATGACATTGATTTAACGTCGGACTGGAACAATAGCATTCCTAGTCTGAATGAAAAGTTGATGCTCCAGCTGTCGACGCTCATGGTAACGTGAGAATAGATCTAGAGTTCATTCAAATGTGAGCATAGAGCTCATTTCCTGCTTTCATAGACCAATTTGCGTCGCTACGGTGCAGAGAATTATATAATACTTAACGTGCCACCTATCGACAGGTCGCCTTTATGGATTCAGCAAGGCCAGCAACTCGCAGAGAGTACGCGCGAACGTGTCATTGGTAAAGCATTGCGATGCAGAGCGATATATGCAGTCTGCTGATCAGGTTTGCTCCATAGAATACAATCGCGGACTCGACAATCTCCATAAGGAATTACAAGATGCATTCAGCCCTGGTCACGTTTATCTTTTCGATGCATGGTCTGCATTCACGAACATCTTGGATAATCCAAGTAACTATGAGCTATCTATCACCCATGACTACTGTCCCGATTGGAGCAACCCGACACTCTACAACTGCAGTTCTATTGATCAGTAACGTGCCACGGATAGTAGTCACTTTCAACTGAGTTCTTACTTTACATCATAGATATTTTTGGTACAATGATTTGCATCCGACGTTCAAAATTCATCATTATGTAGCACAAGCTGTCTTCGAGTTCCTCGAAGACCAGTCTATCTAACTAAATAGCGCTAACATTCCAATGGAATATTCGTCTTCACCATAGAAAAGCATCTAATATTACTACCAGTATTGTTATCCTTTAATATTCGGTATAACGCTTCTATGATAAAATTCCTTTCGTATAAAGAGCAGATGGTCCAATAGATCATGGATATTATCGATTGCACCGAGTATTCCGACTCTGATCCTGTTACAATGATAACAGAATACAGACTTTTTTTATCGTCGCATAGCTTATCTGGCAATATGTATCCAGTAAAATACTAGGATATCCAAAGTAAAATGCTATGGCTTGAGTTGCACTCGTATCATCTTATTTGCTAGATTAGCCTTGTTAGCAACGTGTTCCGCGCTGCAAGAGCAGGATTCCGTGGCCATTATGGACATCGGTGTTTCAACTTCAATAAGCAGTGATGCAGGTACGAAGCGTTTGATAATCCAGTACACGACACTGCTCGTAATGAGAATTACTGGCGATTTACGAGAAGGCAGATTGCTCAAGAAGAATTTAAGACGGTCAATGAGCTGGAACAGCTATAGGAAAAGCAAATCGAAAATTTGCTGAGCATTGGCATAGACATGGTGGACATTATGCAGATTGACGTGGAAGAGGAATCGGAAGACGAGAGTAGACAGAGGCGTCCATTTTCTTCACCGTCCGCAAGGCCAAAGGCATCCAAGAATAGCGGGGGAAGATGCAATACTTCTCTATGTTCAGCTATTAGATGATAAATTTCGAATGTATTGATTTCCTCCTCGGCCCTGAGCTTGTTCTGGTGATGGCGTAGCATCTCGGCATGAGCAAACATGAAGATGTCCGCACTGCCTTCCAGAAATCCGACTCAAAGTTCTTATCCAGAAGAACTACTTCTTCTGGAACGTAAATTGACTTTGTGTCTGCCACAGGTACTGCCTTGGACCACACTGTTAACGTGAGGCGAGGAGCATCGTGTCAAAACGGATGTATATGTGTAAAGGCAGTCCTTACAGAAGATGCCAACCTTTGGGTAAGCTGGGGCAACCTTTCTCTTTTTCGTACCATGGCAACAATTGCTTTTCTAGATTCGATGGTTCGTCCGATGGTCGTTTGCTGAGCGTCTCCGCTGCATGATGGATCTGTTCTCTAGCTGGCAGATATGCGCAACACTACCAATGAAATACGTGACACAATTCATTTCTGCTTCCGAAGATGAACGACGCATGGGTTGCGTAGAAGGAGGAGAAAGGAGGAAAGATCGACATCATCGTCGGGAAGCAATCTTGTGTATGAAACAACATCAGTGAGATCCAGCAGCGGATGTTGAACTGAATTGCTGGTGATGAAATGTATCTGAATTGTTGTTGAAGATCCCACGGCGGCGGCGGAAGGCAGGATTTTTTGGCAACTCATTTCCCTTTTCCAATGACTCGACCAGTTGCTGCAAGGGTTTGAACTTTTGGACGTCAGTGTATATGCATCATGACATGATTCGTTTATGTGGGAAAGGATATCTTGATTGGAGACAACGGGATTGATTGGTAGAACCACGGTGTTTAAAATTGCCAACAAGGGAGCGATGCCCCGGATCAGATGTAAGGAACGAAATGAACGGCAACGTGGTCGCTTGCCTTGTACGACACACGTAACGGAAGCTCGTATACTCTCTGCGTTGTAGCTTCCAAGTCTGTAAACTACATCTCCTCGGCTTACCGTCCGTTTTTGATATACGGACACAGCAAGCATCATCCGTTCTTTTTTTCGAAACAATGTCCGTGGGAGCAGCATTACCGATTGGTCCATCCACCAACAGGGTATTTTTTGCAGAAAAACGGTCGGAGAATCGAGTATCTTTTTTTTGAGTGTGCGGTCGATCCAATTGTTGGCAAAAATAGCTGAAATCATCCATTTTGAGTTTGCTTTAATGGCCAGGTTCTGGACCTGATTTTGCCGCATCGTCGTTCCATGGTGATGTTGCACCATCCAGGTTCTTTTTAAACGACTTTCCGTTATTGTTGCTTGTTTCTTTTCAGTAATTTTTGTTCTCTGCTATCTTTTTCTCTCTCTCTGTATCACGATATTATGGCCTGCTCACGGTTTCAAGAACGATTCGATCTTCAAGTATCCATAGACGATATACTCTCAACGACGTCGGTGCCAAAGTCTCCCACCATGTCCACATCCTCGTCTCTTGAAAGCACTGAATCTGGATCAAGTACAAAATCTTCCTCGAACAATAAACTCAAAAGATTGCTCGGCACCATCCGGAGATCTTCCTCTTCAAGACCGGCGCCACCTCCCAGTTTTCACTAAGTCTCATTGACGACATCAAGACCATCTCTCACTCGATCCATGTCTGTCTCTAGAATCCTGCCTCCATCTCCTTGTTTTTACTGCTATTTACGCCCATGTTTACAAACGCACAACATTTAATCACGCCACTTCTTAATACGCATTGATGTATGTACATACCCCTTATTTTCGTAGCTTTTAGTATATCCGCAATATCAGCACCAATGAAGAAAAAAAATCTTTGTTCCTTTCATCGATTGATCATGTTGTTGTTGTTATTCACAAAAAGAGAGAATGAAACTGAAACAGCAAGGTATCAAGGAAAGACGAGACAAGACATGGAACTATTTACGAGAGGAAAGGTCGCTTTTCCTCGTCTTGCTTCTTGTCCTCATTCCAGATCTGTTCGTCATCCTGGGATCTTTCGGCAACAGGCACAGCCATGTAGTCGGGTTGGAAAGAGCCCATGATCATATTACGCATGGCTAATGCCAGGGCAAATACGCCGGCAACGAAACCTCCAGTAATGAGGCCCTGGACAACAGCGGTTTGGCTGTTCCACCAGTCGACGATAGGATCCACCAAAGCACTGGCACATCCCTTGCTACCTGCATGGTCAGCAGCAAGCAAAGGAGTAGCTATTAAACACGGGATTAGAGTGTGTGTGTGATATTTTTTTTCTGTCTGATATAATCGTACCTTGCTTGTCAACATAGATCTCCTGAGCTGGTTCTTCAGAGGTGATAGCAGGGCCAGGAAGCAAGAATCCACTGAGCGGGTCGGGGTACCACTTGCGGACAGCACCGTCTTCGAATACATCCAGGATCTGCTGGCCAACTTCAGTCTGCACGACCTCCTCGCCGTTAATCTCTACGATCTTCTCCTGGACATCAATTCGGCGGAATGTCATGCCATCTTCAGTCTTCATTTCGTCGACGATGGAAGCAGTAACCTCGACGGTTGCGAGACCGACATCGAAGCTATCTGCTAGCAATGAGGCATCTTCTTCCGATGCAACTGTCAATTTTTCGGGATTGGCAGCGATTTGGGCTTCTACTTGAATGTTGTTGACACCAATTTCGACAGGAACACCGTTGCAGTGAAGCTAAAAAATAGAACCAACTTTGATTAATTAACTGTGCATCTACGGAATGCATAGTACAAAAATTTAACTTGCCTGGTTTTCGATGACATCGAAGGTCACTTGAACCGCCATTACACGCTCCGCAACAATAGCACCATCATCGTCCACCAAATCGTCTGTGCGGCTCACTGTGACGTACAAATGCTCGTTGCTGCCTTGGCCAGTGGGTGCTTCGCTCAAATCCACAGAGGTCACTGAGATGTCCTCCATAGGGGCCGCGTAGACTCCAATGGCTAAAGTGACAAAATGAATGCGCAGTTTCAATCATCACAAGCACAGACCACGTGAGCCCGGTGATACCAAAAGCGTCATGCAGTGAGGGTAGTGGGAGAGGAAAAAAAAGACGAAACAAAATACGGAGGGATGCCGCGTCGAGAAGAAAAAAAGTGACAAAATGAGTGAATATTAAATATGAAAAATTCCAGCAAATCCAAGGAGGTAGGTAGGTTGGTCGTCGGTAGATTGATAAGCGAAGGACAAGCATTCGTCAGTCCCGTCCATTCCGTTACATGTGTCAAGAATCGTTACGGCAACAATGACTTACCGGCAGTGGCCAAAAGTCCCGCTAGAGACAGTGCTTTCGAAAACTTCATTGTGTGTAGTAAAATCTCTTTCTTTCTGGAAAGGAAGAGGGAAAGAGTGAGAAAAGTAGGGAAAAAGGGAAAAGTGAATGCAGCACTCGGCACAGTTGAGAGCTGCTTGAAACACCTCCTCCCTTTCCTGGGGTCGGAACAAACTTGCCTCAATTGGGCTTGGCATCAACAAACTGGCAAGGTGCCCAATAGCAAAACTAGTCTTTATTTTTTTTCTCTCTCGCTAGAGAGACGAACTATCTTGCAACGATGGATATGATAGACTCAAGGTTAGCGACAAAATCCACTGTCTTCTTGAGTATCAAAAATAATTCTCCTGGACTCCAACATGCGCAGCGAGTTAAGTGACGCATACAAATTGGATGGGAAAAGTTTATATCCTTTGACTTTCAGACATATGATAAATGATGTCTGTAAAAGCTATGGAAATCTCAAAGGGCGAAAGCTTAGTGATGTACTTCGTACAGTTTTAACATGCAATGTTTGTCTGTGAAGCTGATAAGCAGCCTTGAAACGATAAGAGATGGAAATAATTTTCTCTGATATGAAAATCTATTTATACAGTAGATTTGTAGTGAAAAGAAATGAAATAAACAACAGCTCCACGTCAATATCGTTGTTTTGGGTTCATAAAAGTAAAATCTGTATCACTTCCTTTTCTTTTCAGATATCCCTCAAGTAGTTCACTGAAATTATCCTTTGCTTTTTCTCCGGATCAAAACAGCTTCAAACATTCCTGCGAGACCACGCAGTTGTTGTTCCTGGATAACACACATAAGAGATGCCCACATATCTCTTTGAGTCGTTCAAAATCTGCTGCCAATTCAATGACATCCATACGGTATTCAATCCGAGTTCCATAAGTTTCCTCGTGTAAGAAGTACAATAGCTATAAAACGTCACTCTAATTCGAAAGGAAAGCGTTTGATTGTCGATTTGTAGCAATTTATGAATGATTGATTATCTGAACCTACCAGGCTGTTTGCTGAGGAAATCTAAATTTGTCGCTACGAGACAAAATGAATTCTTTGCAGTGCGACAAATGAATTTTTAGCTGCGCCTTAAAACTCTAGAAAGACTGTACAAGTTTACAATATAGTTGAAGCGTGGTGGGATGATAATGATTAGCAAATTCATAAGGAGGAGGCAGGATCCAGCTGTACTAGGCCGCCCGAACAGTCGTCTTTTCGAGGCTTCATAGGAGTTGGCTTCAAAAACTTACTCAATGAGGTCCTTTTTACCCTAGCCTCTCCACCTTCAACCAAGCCATTGCTACTTTTCAGCTTCTTCAGCTTCAGAACCAAAATTACGTAGAACATACTTTCAGTTTCCAAAGAAATTTGATCATTTCCAAAATACTTCCCACCTCCGTGAGGCTCGTATTGTTTTCACATATTAAAGCCCTTCGAATGACAGTATCTGTCCATGTAAAGCCGACCTCATTACCCACGCTCGAAGACAGTTGTCTGCAGTAAAAAATAAGGAAACGATAAGTAAACAGACAGAAGCTTCTTTGCCTCAAACGTAATCTTTACCGCTGGCATGGAGAAAAATTACAGAAAGAGTTTCCAGGAGCTTGGCGTCGGCATATTCGTACTTTTTCGAGATCGATTGCGGCATGCTATAACAACCAAAAGTATCTTTCACATGATTAAATACATGTCTTGCCAGGTCCTTAACACCATATGGACTTGAGGCTTCCATCAAAAAAGCTGTATTTCCAAATTTGATGCTTCTAAATAGACAGTCGCATCGGCGTTGTACTTGTTGTAACCATTTGTGTCTGATTGTCGTATCCGATAGTGACAATCACTAGTCGTACCCACATACATGATCCCTCGCTATAATATTCTAGTCATTAGGACTTAGTACAAAGACTTCCAATCTATGGTGACACTGCCGAGAGCGGGATCAGTAATTTACATTGCGTGTGGCACACTTAGAATTCGAGTATAAATATGGAGCGCCGTTGCAATCGTAATAAAGCTTTGATTCAGTCTCACTGGATTTATTCCTGTCGCCTTTGCTGTCACTTTTCTTGTTCCAAACACCCGCGATTGTACAGTGATGCTGCTAGCAGAATCGTTTCACCGACATTGAAGTTCAGGTAAATGTCATCTGGAGTCTCAATAAACTTGACGACTGTTAAGATGAGAGGCCATAGAACGAAGTGGCAATAGGTGCTTTCAGATAGGTGTAAGTTGGCGTTCATTGTACTGTCATGGATGTTTTCGGAACTGCAGTGGAAGAGCAAATCAGTCAGTGCCATGCATATGAGGAGTCAATTATGCTCAATACGTTGGAAAAATCATACGTCCTTCTTCTTCCATTCGATGGTGGAGAGTGCTAATTCTGAATCGCGCATAACTATAGCAAGGTCTACTTTTCGACCGTACATGCACTCTCCTGCACTAATTCCGTACTTTTCTTTTATCGTTTCTCGAGCTTTCTTTATGCAACCTACTGTCGTCTCGTCCCTTTGATATGATGCTCATTAACTATAGCCTTTCGTGATAAAGAATATTCGAGATGCACTTACGTTTTGATTTTTAGCTTTTTTCTCCTTTTGGAATAGATATCTTATCTGACCCTTTACATCTTCGGTAAACCTCATCTCGGATCTACTGCTTGTTTGAGCGGATTGCCAGTGTACTTGGTGTTGTTAAGAAAATGGCTGCGAGACAAGGCCGAAAGATGGCACAATTAGTCATCGAAACCAGGAAGTTCATGCTGAAGATGTTTATAACATCTAACGTCGGCAACAAAAGTCCATCCAGCTCCACAATGATGAATTCGGCACAACTTAGAAATGAACAAAGCACGGTCATGTCATCGGAGCCGGTGTATAGAGCGCGTCGCTTCGAGTTGTCTCCCAAAACGCGGGATCTAGAGTCGTCGAGATTGATCTCAACTCTTAAAGATGTCCAAGTACTTGTAAAGTTCATCGATATAGGCAAGTATATCCTGAAGAGATAATGGGAAAGTAACCGAGCGTAGCTTGATCATAGCATATACTCGTACATCGACGAGCGCTTCCGTAAAGAAAGTAATCGTTCGTCCTAGCAGATCGTCAATTAAGAGAAATAAAGATATAACATATTTGTGGAAATATACCAAGCGATTGGAAAGTATTGCTTAGTTAACTTTTGAGACGTCAATGCAGTCCTTTGCAAAGACAACAAGTCGAATCAGATCGATTACTTTTTCTTTGATTGATGCATCCTCTGTCTTTACTTCACCGAATATCAGATCGTTGTTGATATTCGGTGATCGGTAAGTATTCTGGTCTTGTCGTTACAACCAGGCTCGTTGCTTCTGACCTTCGCAATCGCATATTGCCATGGGCGTAAGAAAACCTGTCGTCGTTTTTCAGGCTCTGCTGACGTATATAGTAGATCTGGCAACAGTACGCCGTGGTCTCATCCTTTCGTTGAAGTCTGCAATCACTAACATTCTCCAAAGGATATCCATCATCCTGATAGACTGCGCCGATCACATCCTCCGGTAAAATCCATATCCTCCAAAAGCTCCAAACTGTCTTTCATGCAGATATAAGTAGAAGTAAACAACAAACGTCCACTCCGCAATGTCTGCACAGTCGTTTGGTACGGTCTGGTCCTCATCCAGTACATCAAAGAAACTCATTGGTAACAAATTGGATTCCGGAACGTATTCTTCCAAACAAAATGGCAGGTTTTTCCATTGCGAATCCTTTGCCGAAACAGTATGCAGGTGTTACGTCTTTTGCAGGAGGAGTAATAAAGTGACTGAGACCACGTTCGATTTTGATGGTTGTCCGAGAAAAAAAAAAGATAAAAAGAACATTGAAAACTCTCAATCTTTACACGCCCCTATCAGCGGTTATATGAAAATTATTTGATTCTTCGTGTCTTCATGGTGCTGAAAGATACACAAACCCATCCTCTGTTTCTAGCTCAGATTTTATAGCCACTTAGAAGGAGGTGGTAAGGAGCCGAGCCCCTATTTAACGGTGACTGAAAATAGTAGATTTCTCAGCCTTGTAACTTGTTTGTATAATGTATTTTCGTCTGCACATTACTCGCTAGACATGTGCAGACAATAAAACCAGCATTTGCTCCAAAAACTGTTTATACAACATTTCATTGAAGCGGAAATGGCAGTTAGAGAGTATCCAAGTTATCAAGCCATTGTGTTAAGTTACTCTTCATGCTAGCTGTAGATCATATGCAAAGTCTAGTATCGTGATACGGTTATCCTGCCCAGCACTAACGTGGAATACACTCATTATAAGTTATTCACGGGAATTATACTACCTTCATCCATTTTTACCTGATGACCTGGGTCTCCGAGAGCATGGCATCAAAGATCCAAGCTTCCTGATGATTCTCGATACTTAGAATGCACTGCCCGGTGCGCTTATCCCAGATTTTCAGCTTGCGATCGTAGCTTCCTGTCACTATCCTGTCCTGTTTGCAAAATTAAAAGTTGAGAGACAGAGTTTTTCGTCGTCTGGAAACATTTGATATCATTTTATCATACCTTGTGAGAATGCACAGTGCGGACAAGTTGGTCGTGAGCATTCACAGTAGACAAGCAGGCTCCTGTTTCGATATCCCAGATTCTGAGGCATGTGTCCTGTCCGCCACTGTAAAGATATCGGCCATCCACTCGAGCGCAGGCGAGCCCTTGCTTGTGCCCCTCGAACGTTCGTAGACATTTGCCCGAGACGACGTCCCAGAGCTTGAGCGTGCAATCACCCGATGCTGTGACGACGTAACCGTTGTATTCTTGCAAGGCGTTGACGGGACCTCTGTGTCCTAGGAGTTGCCTCGCTTGTTTACCTGACTGCTTGTCCCAGACACGAACGCTGCTGTCTCGAGACGCGGTGACAATCCATGTGTCCTGTACAATACATACGTCTAACACACCGCTTGTGTGCCCGCGAAGCTGAGCAACCATTTTTAAATCCGGCAGATCTTGCCAGATGATGCAAGTACTATCTGACGATCCGGATATCATCCACGGCTGCTGCGAACAAGTTGAGACAACACGCAGGCACAGCACACTCCCAGTGTGGCTAGTGCGGGTAGCAACGCATTCATTCGTTCGCAAATCCCATACTTTGATGGATGTATCGCGGCTACCGCTAACGAGGTAGTGTTGATATCGAACTATGCAGTAGATGCCGTCGGTGTGTCCCGTCAGGTATCGTGTCTTTGCCGTCCCGGTCTTCCATCGTTTTGAGAGCATCAGATGGTTCCGGTACAGCTGGAACGCGTCTGCTTGTGGATGGCAGGTTTGCGTGAAATGCATCTGCAAAAGCAGCTTCCACAGCCGGCTGTTGCCTGGCGTGCCTGGCTCGCACAGCAAATGGAAATGTTTGCATGTTTGTGACAGTCGCATGATGCTTGTACAGTCAAGCTGCTGCAGCACCAGATGCACTAGCTCCAACGGTAGTTGTTCAATGTGACACGGTGCTGTCGGTGCAACGGCTGCTGGCGCTGCTACTGCTGTTCTCAGACAAACAATGTTTACAGCTTTTGACTTATCAACAATTCACTTACAAGCACTGCATTGCTGCTGTTGCTGCTTCTGCGACCTGAAATTTATTACGCTGCGGAACTTATTAAAGGGGAATCGTCCACGTAGCAGTGCTGTGCGTAGCGTGCATCTGCTGCTGCTGCTGTTGTTGTTGTTGCTATTGTCGTTGTAGCTGTCATTGCTGCTGCTGTTGTTGCTAACTGCTGCAATGGATTCTTGTTCGCGGGGGATGATTGTTACTGAATTGCTCTTGTGATAACTGCAAGCATGATGGTGGTGCTCGCTTTTGAAAAGAAAGGAAAACATTTTAGAAGCTTTTCTATGGACGAGCGCGGGCATAATATCGTCAGTAAAGTGGAAAGAAGGCAGCACGAGGAATGATGTAAATTTTCCGAGATTGCTAAGCGAGAAAAACATCCTTGTCGCGCATATACTGTTATCTTCAAGACCAACATTCACCTATATTCTCGACAAGATCTACGATGAAGAATTCTTTTGAAGAAAACCGCAGCATATTTATGTACAACAAAGCACCATGTTTGAAACGTACTCTTCCGTTCTCCTTTATCGCAAACAATGTAGTTTATATAATAGTTATACTAATCCAATCTATCCGTTTGTTTCCGTGATTTATTACGCATGTTTGCAAAACGCGATTTTGTCGATTTACAGCATATCAGCTACCCCCACTAGGTGGTACATGATTGAACCTGAGCTTGTAGCGGGCTAAAGAGAAAATTTTTTTCGCGCGGGCAGTATAAAAAGAACACGGTGGCTTTATTTCCTTCTTTCAGTCCTTTCTTTTCTGTTGTCAACAACAACCGTAAAAGGTAAATATCTAACATCTCTTTGAAAAGAGGAGGAGGATATCACTTGGAGGATGAGATTATGCTGGCACCAGTCCGAGCCAAGATATGAAGGACAGCATAAAGTACAGGAACTCACTTTAACTGCAACACTCGAGTTTCCCTGACTTGTGATATGTGACTCTTGAGGGGTGGATTTTTGGGGGAGACAAACCATGCTTTAAAATAGCAAGTACTTACCCACTGCTTTTTCTCTCACTAGCTTGTTATCTTCTCTCTATATGCTCACGACTTTACCGAGAGAGACCTTGCTCCACGTTTGTGACTATCTGGGAATGGACAGTGTATCCAGACTGGCCCGGGTATGTCGATACATGAATGAGACGATGAAAGACTATAATGTATTTGATTCGGATCGGTTGGATCGTGATTGACGATGGAGTCATTCGATAAGGTATAGCAAGATGTTTGGTGAGGAATTCAGACGTGGTGAATCTATCCCGTACGCAGGTCACGCATTGCGGTGCTTATTACATTGTACTATCTTGTGAGAGGGTGCATCGCGTGCGGATCATCAATTGCGCGGGAATGTATGAGACGGAATTGACCAGGATGTTGGTTATCCTCTGCAAAAATAGCAGCTCGCCAATCCGACCATTGACTCTTTGAGTTTGGTCGGTCTCGTAAACCGATGAGTGATCAGTTCACTGAGACTCTCAAACGCGTCTACCCATCATTGACTCTACAAAGATGGTTTTGCCGCTCACATCCGCCCAACCTGGAAGAATTTCATCGCATGAGTATCAATGATCCAGATCAAGTAACTTGCCATGAATGTTTTGAAATGACACGCAAAGAAGCTTGCATTGATTGTCGTTTGGCTACCTGCTGTCAATCTGTATCAGGCGATAGAATGTGTCTAGGTTGTGTTGATGACAACTCTGTTGAATATCTTTAAAAATGGAATAAAAAGTGGATTATGCTTTTTCCAATCTTTCTCTTGTTGCCCATCATGGTTGCAGCGTCGCGAGGACGGTTAGACTGTCTTTATTACAAGTAATCAGGTCATAACAGAAAGCCGTGGGGAGGCCAATCATCATCCATATAACTTGCGTTGCTTCATTGAAGACTCTATTATATGGCAGTCCTTACGATAGCCCGTACATCGCTTGCACCCTTTCTTCCAGTTCCATATTGAGAAAAAAAGGAGGAGAAAGCTACCCTCATCTCCTCGGGTGCAAGACTTCTAGACCGCATCAAATCGAGCATGGACTCCATCTTTCCTATGCTCTACGAAAACTAGAATGCTGAATGATAGGTCTCAAACGGGCTCCCTGGAGAACCCGTTGCTAAATGTATACAGGCAGTAATTAATTGTCGCCCAATCAGGCACGCTTGTCAAACCGAGACCAGAAAGAGCGGTTCCTATTCCCTCCTATTTTTATCCAACGCTTCTCTTTCCATTCGTTTCGACATGTTGTTAAAGACTCTGGGTGTGCTGTTGCTTTCCAGTGCCATCGGTCTTGCCAATGCTCAGAATACGACCAGCAGCAACAGCAACTCGACTATTACACCGATTGCTTCTCAGTATGGGGATCAATTCAAGAATGCTGGTGGCAAAATCCTCCACGACACTGTAAATGGTAATAAATAATCCAGGTCGATCGAGTTCTGGACCGGGAACACTGAATCTCGCCTTTAGTATATATTATCTTTTATGGCGACTGGACGTCATCTGAATCGCAGGCCGAGCAAACGACGTTCATGAACTTTGTCGACAATGTATCGTCGACGCCTTGGTTCTCGACCTGTAAGTCCGCAAAAGTTGTTGGGCATTTACACAGATTGTAGTAACGGTTGCTTTGCAGTCAAGGAATACACGGATAGCAACGGAAACAAAGTAACCGGTCCATTGAACGTTGCAGCAGCCGTTGCAGACAGCGGAAGCCACGGATTATCGTTGACAGACACTAACACACACAAGCAAATTGTGCTCGATGCAGTCAATTCGGGCTACTTGTCGGCTACCAATTCGTTAGATAGCAACGGTGTCTACGTTATCATGGCAGGAAGCAACGTCAACGACAGCCAGTTCTGCCACACAAACTGCGGCTACAACAGCTACAGCGACGAGTTCCAATACATGTTCATTGGATATCCCGGCACATGCTCCGAGACGTAAGTTTTGAGTCCATTGATGTGTATATATTTGCATTCGATAGTTAACTCGCGCCTCACAGCTGCATTCCACCTGTTATCAACTCCACCTCGCCTAACGAATCACCATCCATCGACGCTGCAGTTACTATCTTTTCCCACGAGATCCAGGACCTGCTCACTGATCCTCGCAATGACGCTTGGATCATCCAGGCAAACGGCGGAACTATTGAATTGGGCGACTTTTGTGCTGGCCAGAATGTGTCCCAAGCCCAGTGGTTTGGAACGTTACAGCAGGACGAGCAAAAGAACAATTCAAACTACAACATCCAGGTTGGCGACAAAAAGTACTTGGTGCAAACAGTTTACAGCATGGAAAAGAAAGAATGTGTTCTTTCAGACGAGTAGACAGCGTAACTTAAGCACCGTATATAATATACCCAAAGACTGTGAAGCGAATTACGGATCTTTTCTTTCCTTTGTCCCCGAGAAGTATATAAAAAAAGAGATTTCATTAAAGCTGTATAGTATTTACATTGAATCGTTTTCGATTGGAGTTGTAAACGCATTCATAAGAGTGTTCTGTTGCAAATGAGATATGAAAACAAATGTCATGATATACAAATGCTTGGTCCTCTTTGCCCGTCCATGTTGGCTTGGAAGCTTTTTAAGTTGATCTATCATTGTATATACTGTAAACTTGATTGGTATTCCCGGCAGTTCTGCATCCAATTCGCTTGTATGATACCGTTGGATATCGGTTTCTCAGGCCGGTACTCACAGGCTCTAATTCAAAGTCATGATATAACAGAAGCATGATCCAATACATACATGCGCACGGGCCATGATGTCGCACAACAGGAAACAGCGAAAAGACGCAGGCTATCTTTTGAATATAAATACATCATGCGCAGTTTCAAGAAACTCATTAAAGGATTGCATGATGCACATGTGCACATACATACATACATACATACATAGGAGTAATCAAATTGTGCTTGCTGCGGTGCGGATGATGACTGGATAGAATGGGCGTTAATATGATATCTCACCGTTAACTGCAACTTTTCGCCCTTTGTGCTACGCATGTGGTCCCATTTTGAGAACGTGAAGCGAGAGATACAGGAGGAAAAAATGCAGGTAAAAAGCGAATAGTGCAACAGCAAGCTTGTTTCTCGATCTGTATCATCATCGGCTGCAGTATAGATATTATTGACAAGGGGGATGCAGAAAGATGCCAAGATGGAAAGACAATGCTCTCCTCCTCTTCGGTATGTGCCACCAATATCCCTCGTACGTGGTATTACAAATTGCCGATCTCGCGTCGCAGTGTATTGCCACTTAGAAATCGAGATCCCGATCTCAATATGTAGTCTAAATAATAGCAGCAGTCGGAGAGGATAGAAAGTCAGATGTGTATGTAGTTTTAGCTTACAGCAAGGAGTAAGGCCAAGTGAAGAGAAAGACAAGGAGTTTATACGATGAGGAGATGGAGATTTTGGGGGTTTAGAGGATCATGCATTCCCTGTCAGTGTACACCTAAATTCTCCATTTGCTCCTCCTCCATTGATGATCTGTCTACTGCAGCTCCTAGCACAAGGTTCCCGAGATCACGAGCAGTGTATTCACCCTGCATCGGGACATACGTCGGTGCAAAGTTCGATTTTTGTCAGTGAGTTCGTGTGTTTATACAAAACGCGACCAAAACAAGAAAGTGTAACAAGAAAACGCCCTTGTTAAAACATTTTTCCGAAACGTTGGAATGTTGCCTGAAAAGAACAAGCATGAAAAATAACATAAAACGACTAGTAGTGGCGGTTTTTTTCAAAGAGGATCATTGTTTTGCGGTGGGCGTTTCGAGTTGCCAATTTTGTAACTGGGTTGTTTTTCCACCTCTGCTTTCCCCCAATGTGAATCTACCTACCTGCCCCCTTTTTCATTTAACATATTTTTTTTTCTTCTTTTTCACCTTGCTCTTCTTTTCTTTTAATCCCTGCTTCTCTCTCTTCTCTCTCTATTTCTTTCTGACGGCTTTACTTTTTCTAGTCCTTGTTGTTGTTATCTAAATCGCATCCTGTAAACACACTCTACTGTAACACCACAACTAATATGAGTACATCATCCGCATCATCGTCGTCATCTACTTCATCTGTCAGGTAAAAGGGCGACTGCTGCATTGTATCCCTGCGTTGAGATCGCTGACATATACGCAGAGTCGCTGTGCGAGTGAGACCTCTGACAGCTCAGGAGATACAGCAAAACTGCCACGATCGCATTACCTTCACACCTAATCAACCGCAGATCACCGTTGGAGGTGAACGATCATTTACATTCGATTATGCGTATCCACCATCTGCCGATCAAGAACAAGTATATTCCACCTGCGTCGTGCCTTTATTACAAAAATATCTAGATGGTTACAATTCCACTATACTCGCATACGGGTAAGCTGTTGCAACGTTTTGTTTTTCGTTTGTATCCATCCGTTCTAAAGAAATTCAAATAGTCAAACGGGAAGCGGCAAGACATATAGCATGGGCATCGGTCTAGAGTCGGCAACGCAACAGCAGGATGGCATTGTACCTCGGTTCGTCCATTCCCTTTTTGAACAGCTGACAGCGAAAAGCAATGCAATGCCCAGCTACTCCTATCAAGTGCTTGTCACGTTCCTCGAGCTGTACAATGAAGATCTTGTCGATCTCTTAAGACAGCCTCGAGTCGATGGCCTCAACCTTTCCATACGAGAAGATAGCCAGGGCAACATTTGCTGGATCGGGGTACGCGAAGAGTCCGTGAACAATGCATATGAATTACTCGAGTAAGTTTGCTTGCTTGGGGTGGTGATGACCCTAAAAATGGAAAAATGTAAACCAACGCTGCTGCACACATGTATAGATTGCTCAACCGAGGCTCCATTGCACGGACCACGGCGTCAACAGACATGAACAGGGTCTCGTCACGCTCGCATGCCATATTCTCAGTCATCCTCAAACAAAATATACCCGACGACCAAGATAACAACATTGAAAAGAGACTTGTATCTAAATTCCACTTTGTCGACCTGGCTGGATCAGAACGAGTAGGCGCCGACAGTTCAACGGTGTCAAGACATTGCAATATATCTAATTATTGTATTATAGCTTAAACGCACGAATGCAGTCGGAGACCGAGCGAGGGAAGGGATCTCTATCAACACGGGTTTGCTAGCGCTCGGCAATGTAATTTCAGCACTCGGCGACGAGTCCCGCAAAGTATCGCACATTCCATACCGAGACTCGAAACTAACACGGTTGCTGCAAGACTCGCTTGGCGGCAACAGCCAGACGCTCATGCTTGCATGTGTATCTCCGGCTGATTCCAACTACACCGAAACTCTAAATACATTAAAGTACGCCAACCGTGCACGTAACATCCGCAACCGTGTAACGGTCAACCACGAAGTGAGCGGCAATGACTCGGATAAACTCAAGGCCCACGTTCTCAAGCTCAAGGAGGAGCTCAAGGCCAATGAGGAATTCCTGCGCGCTGTCAACCACGAAATGGACTCGCTGAAATCCGAAGTCCAAGTATTGACGGCAACCGTGACCAAAATGACCCAGGAACTCGCACTGACCAAATGTGAGCGCGATATGCTAAAATCTCAGCAAGAACAAGGAATTCCATTTGATGGATTGGTAGCAGAGTATGCCCAGACAATTGAACGGCTGCGCACGGAAATCAAGCTGCAGGCGGGACGCCAGCAAGCTCCACCACCTCTACCACCATCCCCACCTGCCTCCTCACACACGCCAAAAACTAGCAGTGCTCCAGCGGCAGCTCCAACTCAACAGCAGCAAGCCGCCGGCGATCAAAAATCGCCAAGAAAGAAACGACATAGCTATCGATTTGGATCCAAGCGCGGCCGGCGCCGGGTCAGCATCAACTTTAATTCGTCGCCCAAACCTAAACCTAACAAACCGAGCTCTGCGAAAACACCCAACAGCGATGTGTATCACACTATTCAAAAGGCAAAGTCTGAACTTTTGGATGAGATGGCGTTCCTCAAAGCTGCGCAGGGCTGGTCCTCCTTCCACCACCACCAGCAACATGGTGGCCCCTGGCACCGTGCGTCGACACCTCCTACGCCAGATGACTCTGATATCATGGAATTCGCAAACTCGTTTCCAGACCAGTCTCTGACACTGACTAATAGCTCACATGAACAGCAGCTACCACCAAGCACATACAACTTGGTGCTCAAGTTCAAACAATGCATCGAGAGCAAGAGCGAGCTGATCCAGCAGCTGGAGCGCGGCGAGATGCAACGTAGCGAGATGCAAGAGCAACACGCGAATGCAATATCTGAATTGACGAGTAAGAAGAACGCCGCGTTGGTGCAGCACCGGCGCGACGTGAACGAGTTGCGGGCGCAGTACGAGTCTCGGCTCAAGAAACAGACAAGCGAGCTGAATGCTCTGAGACGCAAGCACGCACAAGCGCTACGGAGCGCCGAGACTACACGAAGTAAGAGCAACGCGATTATCCTTGGTTTAAAGCAAAAATTGGACAAGGCGAACGGCGAAAAGAAGAAGATGGCAAAGAAACTCAAGCAAGAGTCGGACCGCGCGCGTGAGAAATGCAGCCATCTCGACAAGGAGCTGCATAAACTGAAACGTCAAGAGTCGCAGGCGGTGCAGGCACGCAAGCGGATGGAACGCGATATGGTTCAGCACAAGGCCACAGCCAAGCGCGCAACCGAGGAAATGATCGAGCTCAGCAGCCAGATGAAACACGTTGCGCTAATGCTCAAAAAGGTCATGGCAAACGACAAGGTCGTCGATAGGACTGTGCTTGCCAAGGCGATGGCCTGCGCGAGCGTGCGTGGCTACATTATCCGGCAATCGCTGCAGCGCAGCAGAAAGAAGAAGTTGTCAAAGTCGAATGACTCGGCATCCAACAAGCTCAAGCCTCTGTATCGCAAGAAACGGCTACTTCAGCGTGCCATCGCGATGCACGTGCGTGCAACCCGCTGCCGCACGGATGTTTCGGATCTCACGCAGAAACGCGATCGGCTCCAGCGCGAGCAGCAAGAACTGCTTGCTGAGCGCCAGAGAGTGCTCCTGGATGAGGCACAGCAGCTCGGCAACAATGCAAGCGTGGACGCGTCTGTGCCGCAATACATGGACGATCGCATCGATACCATCACCGTGCAGCTGGACTTCTACAATGACCAACTGGCAAGGCTCGAAAAGGATAACAACAGCCAAGAGCAGCAGTGGACGGATGTGTGTGAAGAAGAAGCAGGAGGAGAAGAAGAATTGGACCAAGTGATCAAGGACGACCCGCAGGTAGCCTATCAAGTAGCGCTGGCGCTCATTCGCTCGCTCGAGCCTGAAGAAGCACGGCTTATCGCGGAAGCCCTCATGGATGAAATCATCGAGCTTAGGCAACAGCAAGCCAGTCCTACCTTGATGCAGGGCATGGATGCAACTATACAGAAACTGCAGCAGACGATCGTGCAAATGCGAAGGCAGGCTACCGCTACAGCGGGCTGGATCTCAGAGGAAAGTACCGTCTTTGACCGTTTATTTGCTCGCGCGATGATGCAGCCAGTGCAATTCTTGAACGGTCTTGCGTTGCCCGCTAAAAAGATTCTTCAAAACTCGGTCAGTACGCCGACTAACCGATCAACTCAACAGCATTATGTCCGTACACGTAAACGCTCTATGCTCCCGCATCGTTCACCGCCTCCTCGCGCTGAATCTTCGCCAGCCATTGTCCGAATGTAATCATGATACCTCCTCATCCTGCCCTATATCTTCTCTCAGTTTGTAAATATCAAGCAAATAAAATATATACATAAATTCCACGTCGACGTGTTATATATAAATTCCGTACGTATATGTATATATTTTGTATGGACAAAGGGTAAGAAAGGAACATGTCAGACGTCAAAAGATTGATGAAAAGAAAAAATGAAGAACCAATCATACACAGCAACGGGACACGAGAGTAAAAAGAAAAGAAATATAAAAATACAATAAAAAGGAAGATGTTGGGGGTAAGAAAGAGTGTGACACTTATTCATCCGCTGAAGCACTCTTGACTTGTTGCTGTTGCGGTGCAGAGTCAAAATTGCTGCTATTGCTTCCACTCTGTTGCTGTGCATGATAAGGTGACTGCTCGTTCGTGGGGAATTCGTATTGAGAAGATACAGATCGATACGGAGAAGGAGGTACGCTGCTGAACAGAGATATAAATTTTAGTTACAGATGAATACTCAAACTACGTTCTCCACCTTGCTTACCCTTGGTACACTCCAGGCGAATTGAGCGGCCCATTATTGCTGGTGCTGCGCTGATGATGTTCATTGTTGTAATAGTTGTAGTAGTATGGCGGAGGTGCGGTCATGTAAGGAGACACAGGTTCTCCGCTGGATGCAATGCGCGAATGCACGCTCCAAGGTGACGACGGCGGAGGAGGATGGTGGTCACGCGGGTAGAATGCATACTTGTAATATCCGTTCATTTCACTGTGTTGTTGCTCGCTGCTGTGATTGTATACATCCACTGGTCCTGACGGCGCAGAAATCGATCGATCGTGACCTCCTCCTCCTCGCATCACTCCGCTGTTTTCAAAGGTAGGTGACACCATTGGGAGACTACCGCTGGTATCTCTGCTCATGTATGCATAGCCGCTAGCACTTGCTGGTGGTGGCGGAGGGGGAGCTGCATGGTAGTAATCTGCGGCTGTTATGATGGACGAAGGTACACCACCTCGGTTTGTGCTGTCATGCACGTTCGTCGATGGGAGTACAGTGGGTGCTGTTGCGGACGATCCTGCTGTCTCTGACGCTCCTTCTTCCTTTCCGTTTCTTTCAGAGTAGTGACCGGGACTGCGACCACGAACGACCAACTGTGCCGATCTGTTCGATGCCACCTTGACAAGTCGTCCCGATGCCAGCTTTGCATATAATTCCACGAGTAACACATAGTACTGCTGTGCAGCACGCCGCTTGCCATTGTTAGCTGTTGCAGACTTGAATTGGATTCTTTCAAAGGTCACTACGGATTGGTCCAGAAGCGCACCAGGCGAACTGGACACGCGCGTAAGCAGATTCAGATCACCACCAGGGCGAATAGGCTTGGGTTCCGGTGAGCACTGCGGGCCCTTGTCACGTTTGGCCGTGTGCTGAATCAAAGGTATCGACTTGTCGTCATCTGCAACGCGCGCTGATATACCGACCAGGAATCCTCGAACTTCATGCAGCTGATCATCCTCACCGCTTCGCACCAAGCACCCGAGCTCGGCATCGTGCTGCCCGTGGTGATAGTACAGAGGAAAGCCTTGGATGCTAAAGGTCGCACTGACTTGGAAATAGTTACGACGGTAGCATGTCCAATCGTTATCAGCGACAAAGAACCCTCTATCAAATTTGGATTGTATGCGGACATCCAGTCTAAAAGGTGTGCGAGGAATGCTGTTAGACGATCCATGACACACACAACAAGCGCAAGACCTGACAAAAAACATACACAGTAGTCCTGTCAACGGCATAGATGTTTCCGGCGTATTTCGTGGCGCCAAATTTGGGCCCCGACTCCTCTACGCCGTAAGAGGCGGATGACTGACGAGGATGACGAGGGATACTGTTGTCGGATGAACGTGAGCTGCGCATTTTTCCACCACCACCTCTGGGCGACGTGGGCTGATCGTGGATGGGCGATATCAGTGAGGGCAGTACAGGAGGGCGTTCGACGGCATTGGTGTGCTTGACCTCTTCCTGTTGTTCCTGCTGCTGCTGCTGCGGCTGGGCGCTAGTCGTTTGAGGATGCGTTTCATCCGAGTTGTGGTTGTCTCCAGGCGAAGAATGCGACGACGAAGGTCGCGGCGTTGTTGGCTGCGAAGACATGGTGAAACTAACAAAGGTGTCAAAAATCACGCATGTGGTGCAACGCAGCACAGACTTACCCTGAAGTATAGTAAGGCTTGGTTGAGTTCGGCGAAGAGTCAGCTCGACGGAGAGGAGGAGCACGCGAGTCGGTGTAATACGAGTAGTAAGACTGTGAACTCTGTTGTTGATGTGGATGCGGTCTGCAATAGGAAAAGAGAAGGAAGTGTAAGAACCGTGAAAAAGAGGTAAAAAAAGAGAGAGGGTAGGGTTACAAAAACTCTGATTTTTTCTACACCAGCCATTTTGTTTGCACCACCACTCGCACACACCCACGCACGCACGCACACGCGTAACCGCCTATAATGTCCATTTTACTCTACTTCTTTCCTTTACTTTCTCTTCCTTTTCCTTGTCCTCTCTCGCATCTTTCCCCCTTTCCCTAAATTCAGTTCCCCAACAGATCGAACCCAGATGAAACTGATCCAACTTTTCATCGAAACCGCTCCGACACTGCACCCCACCCCTGAACCACCGCAAAAGAGAAATCCATCAAAGCCGCCCCTTGCTAAGCAACTCCTTGTAGAGCATTGTGCGCGATTGACTTACGGGTAGTAATAGCTCATGTAATGGTGAGGCATATCACCAGCCGACGGGGGCGATATAGGGGGCTGCACGGCTGCCGGGTGATGCTGCGATGGGTGAATGGGAGAGGGCAGTGGCGAATGTCGTTGGTGAGAGTACGAAGGACCGCCGCCGACGGCTGCTGGCCAAGCTTTGTCCTCCTGCACGTCCATCGTCGTACTAACAGCAACCAACAAGTAATATAGGAAGAGAGCTTGCTGCTGGCGAAGAAAAAAAAGGAAAAAGAGGACAAACTTTTGCCAGTCTAGGTGTCACAGAGCCAAAAGTTTCGACTGGTCCTTGTGTCGCCGCTCGGAATTCTCCCAATCCGAAGGCTCAGGTTCCTGGTGCACACCCACCTTTTCAAAACTCATTGAAGCACGAGGGTGAAACATGGAGATCATTTTGTAACCATGCAACCTGGCTTTACCGCTGTGCAACGCAACCCTCCTCCAATTTGCTTAACTGAAGGGGCAACTCACTGCGACCTTCTCTATTCGTCTCGAGAAAAAGCTTGATATCTTTATCAAGATATATAGAAGTACAGTTTGAAACCGTGGGTTCGCCCTCGCGGACATACGCAACAAATAAAGCGGGCGGACCTTCATGTTGTCCCATTGGTGTTTGGTTCAGTCCAGTTTGAGGACCAGAAAAAGAACTTTGTAAGCTTGAGATTATTCCTTTGTGCTGAACAAGAGGCTGTTCATTGTTGTCCACACCTGTGAATGACCAAAATGCAAGATATAGTCCACTGCAGCAACAGAGTCAAGAGACCTGACAGAGGACCCTAAGCGTGACAAGATAAATTTCGGAAATGGATCGCAGACTGCTATTACTGTGCTGATGTTTCATGTATAAAACTCGTTCGTGGATCTACTACATAACCATCAACCCACTCTAGTGACCAGTTCCAGAGACAGATACTATGTTTGGAGCGTCGGATATCAGGACTTGCTATCGAGACTATGTGAAACCGAGCTTGTACTACCGAATCGTGAATTAATCGCAGGTGCTACACTGTGGTCAGTAGCTGATGAGAATATAGGTTACAGCACAAAGGCATGCTTTTCAAATCGAAAACGCTTATAAGCGATCCATTCATGCTATACGATAACGTACAAGCCAGCTGGCAGCCTTCCGGTTCATAATGTAGGAGAGCAATCCTTTAACAAGAATAACCTACAACATAAGCATGCTTCGTTGTTCATAGCTGCTCGAACCTCTTTGATAACTGAAACGAATACATTTCCATAGCTCTTCTCAAAACACTGGATTTGCAAATGAATCTGAAGGCAACGAGACTGCTCAGGATAAGCATACAACCGATGAAGTGTATGTATTAAAAAAATAAAATGTACTTACACTCGTATACTCATATATAAAAACATAGAGAGCAGTTATTTTCTGAAGGTCCCAGCAAGCGTAGAAAACCCCACCATCAATATGTTTCAATCAAGAGACTGACGAGAATGGCATCAAAGCCAGTGTCCTGTGTTGTTATGTATTATGATTGTCATCCCACTTGAAAAAGGAATTGAAAGTCATAATCTACTAAAAATTCTTTGAAGTATATTCTGTGTCTGAAAATAGCTGTTTGTGATATTCAACGTCCTCATTCTACCTTTTGTGGCTGCACTGATAGTCTTGACAGCTTGGGTAAAATGGTAGTTCCCTTTTGTAGGGATCTGATCTCCCAGTATTCAGTGACAACTTGGCGTGTCTCTCTCGACTTTCAATGGCCTTGGGAAACTGAAATTTACTCTGTGTATTATTTCTTGCATGAATATTTTTTTCTCCAATTTTCGATTGCGCTGCTGGGGTTTACGCAAAGAATCCATCATCACGTAACATTTAAGTCAGTGAAATGTTATATAAAAATATCCCTGTATTCATACGCCTTGTATTCTTTTGCTTTCAAGCAAGCAACAAAACCAAAAAATGGGTCAGAAAACCGCCATTGTTTTCGGTGCAAACGGAGTCAGCGGTACGGCTACAATTACACAGCTCGCTAAATGCAAAGATTGGCTGAAAGTTATCAGCGTCTCGCGCCGTCCCGCGCAGCTCGACTTTGATGATCCCAGAGTAATCCATATCAGCATTGATATTCTCCAAAATACAATTCCGGAAATCGCCAAGCGGCTGTCGGATGCAGGCGCTATCGATGCAACCCATGTCTTCCATTATACGTACATTGAAAAGGAAACTCCTGAAGAACAGACTAGAGTCAACGTCGAATTGCTCAAAAAGACCCTCGAAGCCGTTGTAAACACGTGTCCTCGCCTTGAAGCATTCGTGCTCCAGACTGGCATGAAGGTAAGAAGGAAAGATATATATTCGCCGTTATTATTCACGTAGCTCATCACTCGCAAATTGTGTCAAGTATTACTCTGTGCATCTGGGTCCACCCAAGATGGCGCCTATGCCATTCAAAGAGGACGCAGAGAGACGAGAAGACCTGTCCCAGAACTTTTACTACGAGCAGGAAGATATGCTCAAGGAGTATGCTGAAAAGAACAAGTGGCGATGGGTAGTTACACGTCCCAACCTGATCGTTGGCTTGGCCAAGGGAAACTACATGAACGTCGCCATCACGCTGGGTCTGTATGCAGCGCTGCAAAAGGAGCTTGGACAGCCGTTCAGATATCCGGGCAATGCCAAGTCGTGGAATGCCATTGTCGATCATTCGACCGCGCTCAACAATGCCGAGTTCCAAATTTGGGCCGCCACAACCCCGGCCGTCGGTAACAATGCTTACAATATCGCAAACGGCGATAAGGTACGCATTAAAGACTTGTGGCCCAAGCTTGCGGAGTAAGTAACAGCCATCTGAGGAAATAAACGCTGAGCCAGCACAACATACCTTATCTATTAACGTCACTCATTTAGTTACTTTGGTCTCAAAGTATCTGAAGAGGGCATGCCTAGCGGTGATAACGAGCACATGTCGCGCGCATTTTCGTTTGCTGATTACATGGACCAGCACAAGGACAAGTGGCACGAAATTGCAAAGAAACACGGCTTGGATACGACTGCATATGATTATGGAACCTGGCAGTTTGTAGGCAAGTATAGTACCCCATGATGGTGATAAAGTGAAAAATATTGCTAAGCTGTGGCTGTGTTTCGCTTTTTCTAGATTTCACATTCGCAAGGACATGGGGCGATGAAGGCAGTCTTGATAAGGCTCGGTCCAAGGGTTGGGACAAGAGCGTAGACACAGCGCAGGGCTACTATCAAGTTTTTGACAAGATGAAGGAGCTTAAAATGATTCCGAAGTAGAACAAGATTAAGGGAAATAAAAAACTCAGAACGCACTTCTTTAACTGCATCCATAAAGCGTCTATTTCGTTTGCGTCGCACTAATTGCATCATAGCCAAGGAGATTAGATGAGTTTGTGCAGAATATCGTCTGTCTGTGTGCTGCGCTGATTTCTGGTTGCGTCTTTTATTCCGACATCTCACACATGCGCACACTCACTCACACACATACCCCATGTTTCCGACATCTTTGACGAGTGAGAATCCCGGTCGGGTTCTACAAAAGGAGGTGTTTACATTCGCCACTCAATTTTTTTCCCTGGTCCTCATCTCTTTTCTTTCCACTCTTCTTCTCTTTCTCCACCAAGACAGACGATGAAGATTGAACAGACTCCCGCCGACCAGCTCGATGCCATGCTGCGCCGAGCTCATGATCTGATAATAAACTGTAAGTAGAGATATTTTACATCGCAGCTGTCCGCCCCCCACCCCCCAAAAAAAACTGACATGTCGATCGCAATAGATGTCCGTGAGGGTCAGCGTCCCGGAAGCGCTGTTGTTAAACGTCTTGAACCTAACGACTTGCTGAACCTGTTGGACCTGAAGCTGTCCGAGCAGGGTGCAAGTGAGGACGGTGAGCTGAAAATACAAAAAAAAATTATTAATCTGCTTTGTGCGTGCTGTTTTGCTCTGCTTTGCAGGCAGATAGGCAGGCAGGCAGGGCGGGCAGCACCCATCTCTCTTGCAACATGCGTATTAATAATGTCTTAATCTTCTCCATACCTCTCTTTTTTTCTTTGATATATTTTTTGGTTTTTCAAACGGAATAGAAACATTCAACCTGATAAAGCAGACACTCGACTACAGTGTCAACTCTTGGAACCCAGCGTTCATGGACAAGCTCTATGCCTCCACGGACCCTATTGGAGTCATTTCTGAGTTGCTGCTCGGTGTCCTGAATGGCAACGCTCATGTATACCATGTGTCGCCTGTCCTGACGCTCATGGAGATTCATGTCACCAAGGCAACCGCCAAGTTGCTCGGCATGGGCGAGAAGGCCGGTGGACTCTTTTGCCCGGGCGGCTCAGCTTCCAACTTGCTAGCTATGGTCACTGCAAGGAACAGGATGTTCCCATCCATCAAAAAGAGCGGTTATTTCCCTCGTCCCATGAACCCGGCTGCCGAGTACGGTAAACTCAAGGTGTTCACTTCGACTCACAGCCACTACAGCATCGACAAGGCTGCCATGGTCCTTGGTCTTGGCTCTGAAAACATTGTCAAGGTGCCTGCCGATGCACATGGACGAATGCTTGTGCCTGAATTAGGTAAATGACATATAACAGCGGAAAACTTTAAATTGATAGGTTGCACTAACTTACTTTTCTGCATCACACCTGAAAATTGTCAGAACGTCTATTGTCCGAGAGCAAGGAGCGTGGTGAAACACCCTTCTTCATCAATGCCACCGCAGGAACGACTGTCATGGTAATAAGACTACATATATATGCTTGCTTTGGGGTTGGGGAGAGAAGTTAATCCATATTATTCTTAGGGCGCATTCGACCCCATTGCGGACATTGCAGCCGTTGCAAAGAAATTTGGCTGCTGGTTACACGTTGATGGATCCTGGGGTGGTTCAGCAATTTTCTCAAGTAAAGTGCGCGACGAGCTCGGCTTGCTCGATGGCTCAGCCTTGGTAAAAACTCACGTGAAATAACTCGATCCCATTCAACTGTCTCTAACACAAAATTCTAGGCTGATACATTTACGCTGAATCCGCACAAGCTTCTCGGTGTTCCATTGCAATGTTCCATGCTTCTTACCCCGCACGGTGGCCACAAGCTGTATGCCGAGGCAAACACGCTTGCAGCTGACTATCTTTTCCACGGCAACCAGTATGATCTCGGTGCAGGCACCATTGGTTGCGGCCGACGGCCCGATGCTCTGAAAATGTTTTTAGCTTGGAAGTTCCATGGCCGGGACGGCCTCGGCGGGCGCATCGATCGTGCCATGAAGACGTCGCAAGGATTTGCACAGCTCGTGCGCAGCACACCCAACTTTGAGCTCGTGTTGGATGATGTGCCGTTCTGCCAAGTGTGTTTCTGGTACACACCACGCGAGCTTGAAGACCAGGTAGCCGCTTGGCGAAAACAAGATGCCCAGGTTTTCAAAGAAAAGATGACCGTGGTTACGCAGCGGATTCACAGCAAAGTTCTAGAGTCGGGTGAGTTCCTGGTCGATCATGCCCCCATCGAAAACCTTCCAGTGTTCTTCCGAGTTGCCATCAATGCGCCCTGCGTTGACCTCGATAGAGACCTGAGACGCTTGCTGGATGCTATCGTCGCTGCATCTAATCAGATCAACTGGGATGACCTCAAACAACACTAAGTGTCTCTCTTTCTCTCTCTCTCCGAATCTCTACTACTCCTTTGATACCGGGAATTTATCTAAATATCGTTTTTGGAATCCAAACAATGATGCATAGATAAGTTTATCAAGATATGCACAACACAAATATGCACAACACAACACAAATAATAAATAAAAAATGTGCAAATTGAAAAAGACCAAACTTTGTTGTTTTACTGAATAATAAACACACGCGAACGATGGAAGAACCGGAGGGAATTAGAGGCTAGGGGTAAGAAGAGAGAAGGGCTGAACAATTAATGGGGTTTGAGTCTCCTGACTAGACTGGCTCGTTTCCGTCTCCACTCTTCTTCAGAGTCCTGTATGCGCCGTACGACATCCTCCTCGCCCAGCAAAGAGCCGTTGCCGACGACGTAGGATTTTGCAAATGAGTATTTCCACAGCACCCGCGCGTCGACGCCTGCACCTTCGAGCATATGCTGCAGCCTTGACAACCGCGTGTGGCATTCGTGGGTGTGCGTCTGGACGTACTCGAGTAACTCGTGCGGTACCACATCGTCATCCTTCTCTGCCGTGGGAAAGTGGCGGTGGGCGGCTACAATGTGAGAAAGCACAGGTTCTGACAATGGATCGTACTTGAAAACGCCGTGGCGAGCTAATGCGTGACTGAGATGGGTATATCGTTGAGGGTAAATCTGGGTGGGTGCGATGGCAGGATGCATGCCGGATAGGAGCCAAGCGAGCGTGACCCTGAGCCAGTTGATGCGGACAAGTGGCGGTTGCGGTGCGGGAAGTGTATTGTACGCATAATGCTGCCGTGGTTTGTGGATATTGCAAGAAGAGTGTTTGTCGCTATTGACATATGAGAAGGATAAGATCAAGCCCTTGTCGCCTACGAAGCGCTGCTGCTCTTCTTGCTGCCCTTCTACTCGATTATCATGGTGATGATGACAGCTTGTTGCATAATCATAACTGGAGGGCAATTCATATATCCGTTCAAGTGCAGGATTGTATTGCATGTGGAACATGATAAGTGCTTGATCTTGCAGACTTGTTGCTGACAATTGGACAGTGTGCGTTGTTTCTAGCCACGGCTTGAAATGGATTTGCATGCGGCGCTGGTACGGGCACCACGGCCACGAACTGCTGTCTGTGCTCGGTAAGGTAACCAGGGGGCTGCCGATTGGTCGAAACTCAATGACACGATTGTCAACGTCAAACGATTGAGCTTCCATCTCTACAGCCGCGAAGCTGCGATCCTTTCCAACCTTGACAGTGACGTGTTGACGTTTGCTCTTGACAGTCAGGTAGATAAAGTCTTCGGCCATACGTTGCCAGGTCTTACATACTCCTCGTATTCGATACAGCTCCGTCGTAGGAAGGAACGAGAATATGTGTATAACAATCTCTGGAGCAAGATCGATTAATCCCATATTAAACTTTGGTGCTGTAATGTGTATAATCAAATGGTATATAGTTGGGAGAGGTGAAACAAGGAGAATAATGACACAAGAGGGGACTCATCTTTTTCATTTTTCCACGCACATTTTATGCGCTTTTTGCGGGCGGGGTTTTCCTAGGCGCTCCATTTTAGGAACCAGCATGTTTGACGATTCCCATCATCATCAATTCATCAGATAAACCCGAATTAACAAGCAAACAACAACGCCGTCCAGAAATATATATCAAGATGCGCGCTTTCTTTCTGATGAAAACTGATACACTGATGACGATCTACAATGTTTTGATTTTCGCAAACGTAGGATCGTCGCCGCATTGAGTATTTAGACAATGCGCCAAGGCGACTTTGCAATATGCCACGTGTTGTTTGTGTGTGCGCGGTATGACCTGCCGTTGTCCAAAGCTATCTACGTTGCCAAATAGTATTCGTTTAATTTGATAAGATAAAGATCTTGAAATAGACTTCAGAAATGCAGATAATTCGTGTTCGATTGACAGACCCTGCTTGCAGGTGCAGCATACTCAGCACTTCTTCAGGTACATACATACCACTCCCTCACGCAGACTCATGTGCTGTCCAGGCTGCAGACGATGCTCACTCTTGATTCGAGCTTAAAAATGGCCCAACTCATGTGGTCAACAACCAGCTTGTGCTTCGTCTCCCAAAGCGGCAATCCCCTCTGAAAATGGGACTCGAATGAGTGTTCGTGTCACTCTGCATCGTGCGAAAAACCTGCGCTGGTCGCTTTGAACGAAGCGCGAGAATCTCACTCGGCAGGAATTGATGAGGAATGTACAATAGGATCAATGTCTGGAGCGTTCTAAAGTTCGAATGATCATGTATTCTGATAAAAGATGCCTATCTTGGACGAGTCAGTTCTTCAGATCAGAAATTTAAATTTTGCATCGGTAATTCTTTCCGTACTCACTCTTGCAGCATTTTCAATACGTATGCCATATTCTCTCAATGTGCCTAGTCACAATCTAATATTTATCAAATGCCACTCACTAAATCGAATGTTGGGATTGACAATACGGCCATATGCCACGGCTCACGTGTATAAAGTTTATGCCAAACGCCGATATCCGCATGGTAGGCTCATGTTTTCTTTCACCGGTCTAATATGTGAATACATTATATTGACGGCTTCTTTCGAAGAGAAGATCGAGCGTATGCATACATGCAGTTCAACGTAGCTGAACAATGTTTATTTAAATCCAATACCGACATCAATTAATGGAATCACTGAGCTTTTAACGCTTGTGAGGCGGTTCTGGGGAAATTTCAAGAGTACTTACGCTGCTGTCAGATCTTCCCTGCGATCATGTTAAGAGGGATATGAAATATCATCGCTACTGTCTGAGTATTATATTGCGTATAGACATAGATGCTCTGTGCATTGCTTTTATCTGGAGCTTTTTGGCGGCGTACCACAGAAGTTTCCAAGCTCTCCTTTGCATGAAGGCAGTACTTTAATTGTAAACTTGCTTTTTTCCTTAAACTCTTTTTAAAGGAGAGGAGATGAAGAAAAAATGGCAGCATGCTACTATATCCCCGAGACTAGGTTTCAATTGAGATGGGATACAGCACCATGCTAAAATAATAAATACGTATCTCGCTAGATATTACTAAACACAGACTCTATTAAAAAAACCTATGTAGCATTCCTCTTTGAGCGCTAAAATGCACGTTTGGAAAGCGTTTTTCCTCTGCCATTGGCCGGTGGGGCCCTCAAATTCGAAAAAATCGCTGTGGAAGCACTTTTTTCTGGCGGCTGTAGTGATCTGAGGAGCGGGTGGTGTGCCGATTTTTTGATGGAAGACTATAGTTAATTAATTTATTCATCCACATACGTTGGATGGAAAAGTGTATAACACGAAATGGGCTACAAAATTAATGTTCACTCGTGGAGTTTCGCAGACAAAACAGACACCAATCCGAAGAACTCTGAAAATTTTTGGGTTTCAGCATCTGTATTCCCCCAATCCTTGGTGTCTTTGCGCGAAGCGCATCGCGACGCCAGGAGCGCTCCAACATGTTCAGGAGATAAAGAGGTGAGCGCTATTGTTATGAACTAAACCGAACGCAGGAGCGCTAACAGCAAATCAAGAACATATTCCATCGAGCGCCGGTCTGAATAAACCGGAATTCGACGGCGCCTGTGCTTGCAGAAGCGAAGCGGATGCAAAACTGCCGGAGAATGGAGGTTTATGAGGGCCAAGCGAGTCGAACAAACGTCCATTTACTATTTTGCTTTGCACCTACTACTCGAATCTGCTGAAAACATCTACGTCCCTCAAGACGAAGCGAAGCGAGTCTAGCCGCAGACTAGTTCTCATGTAAGCTAAAGAACATCGTTTTGTACTACATACCTCCAAAACTGCTAATTCGCAAATTTGGAAGCTGTCAAAGAGCTTCCTAGAAACTAGCAACGAAAACAGATAAAGGAACGCTTTTTTATATTACTCTTATTTCCGAGGAAACCATGTCATCCAAAGAACGCGTAGTCAAATGGAGTAAGAAGCTCACATTCAGTCTCGATCAACGTTATCTGAGCAGTTTACCTGATTGATTCAGTCAATAAACGTGAGCACCGGTCTGAAAAAATTGAACTCATCTATGTATCAACTTATGCATCCTCAGAATAAGCTGGAAGCTTTGATTTTATATACCATGCGAGTGCTGATCGAAATAGACGGGTATTCGACGGCAGTGCGCTGTCGAATTTTGGCTACAAAGATCGGGACAAGCATCTTACGTGACAGCTAGAGTCATCCTTCCAGAAGAGAATGCATTTCGATGCATCTCTCTTCAGAGATCTTTATATTTACTTAAAGAGCAAGAAGATACACTTCAGCGAATCCAAACAGATACTTGCATTTAACCTTCGATTCAATTGCTTATCCATGTGCCCGGCTGCTGCCAAAAATTATTGAAATGATATATTTCGGTTGAAACTACATAGATTTCCATGGACAGTACTCGAATTAGCTTACAGAGTCACTAGATGACGCGGGCGGTTACATGTTGTTGTTGGCCCCGTCAGATTTCTAGTGCATGAGGTTTTTCCTTTTTTCCCTCTTCCTTCCTTTACAGCAGTCATACACTGTCAGAGCCAAACCTGGATTTCCGTGCGTAATATGGCCGTTCCTCTCTGCTCAACTTTCCAGCCGAGGGAGCATACTAACTATAATTTGATGTTACTGTTGCAGGCAGTATGGACATCGAAGACGACGATTTTCGGCCATCAACAGTTGTATGCGGGCCTAGAGGAGCAAAAAGAAAAAGCGGTAAGCTACAAAGTCTGCTATGAATTAACGGTGATGCTTTTAAACAGACTCTTGACTCTTGATCACGTTCCAGCAGTTGAGAGCCACGATGATGACTTTCAGATATCCTCATCCACAAGCAAACGTAAACCAGGGAAGCTACAGAGAAATAATGTGATAGGTACTCTATACAGATTTATTATTCCTTGGAATGGTGTTAGTAAAGTCTTGCTGATTCGATGAAATGCCATAGATACTACAAAGAATGGTGACGAGTTCCTGTCGTCATCATCAGCTGCCAATCAACGTAGTGTACCAAGTAACTGCACAGTGTATGCAAAATTTTGTGAATCGTATTGACAGAATAATAGCCCTCGAAAACGGTGAGGAAGCCGGAAAAGGTAATGCTTTGACCTGGTATTTAGAATGATAGCTGTCTTAAAACTGGTGATAAGGAAAACCAGACAAAAAGTCCAAGGCCGAAATGAAGTACGAGCTTGCGAATGCCAAACGAGCCAGAAAGTAGGAGGAAAAAGCTAAATTGCAAGAGGAGAAACAAGCAAAGAAAAAAGGCTCCGGCAAAAGGAGAGTCTGTCCGACATGCAAAAGAACTGATCACTCGAGGTCGTCAAACAAGAAATGCCCATTTTACAAGCCAATACGACGACATGCAACTGAAATTAAACGCACAAGTATTATCAAGACGACGCTAAAGAATATTTGCAAAGAGGAACGATTTGTCAATGCGGTTCAGAAACCTATTGAGCATGTCCGAGACATTACATACGTTGGCTCACTATTCGCAAATTTCTTCTTTCTCTCCCTTTTGGAACAGAAAAAACCAATTCCACCTATATCACATGATTTGATCTATGCTCTTTTTGCGACCATTGCTGGCCGAGGGTGTAAAGCACCAGAATCGGTCAAGACAGCATTCAAGACTTTTAAGTCTCAAATTCCGACCTTCGACGCAAAACGTTTCCGCAGCAAAGGTTTCATGACCTTAATCAGCCAAGCCGCACAAGAATATGAAGAAAACGTCAGAAATCATATCACCGCAAATATGGTTAAGAAGACCCAAGAGCACATCTTTGTTCGTCTCACAGACGAGAATGACGAATTTTTCATCACTGCTACGGTTTCGGAGAAGAAGGCTTTGGCAGGTCATGTTTGCGCAGTGCTGGAGATGGAACCTGGCAAGAGATCAACATACCCAAGTTCATTAAGGACAACGATAAACTGGCTGCACTCTCTGAAAGGAAAAGTCAGCATCAAGTTTCCAGTGTCGGTCACCACTATTAATGCAAACCCCGAGCGATATATCCCATGGATGTACCAAATTCTACAACGCATGGTACAAAAAATATTCATCAAGGAAGAAAACCCGCAGGATTACGTATCAAAAGGCTTCGTACACCGACAAGTCAGTGAGGTCACTATACATATACGTGTTCATTTGAAGGATTGATTACTCGCTGAATCGTCGCTAGATCTTCAGCAAAGCAAATTTGAATCTTTCCAAAAGGCTTTTCAACAGCCTAAAACAATCAGAATACGATTCTATCCGAAAACAAGAACCGCTAAAATTATCGAAGTCATTTACAAGACCTCTGCCTGAAGAAAGCATGGAAGCGCTGCAGAACCTCGTAACAACAACGCAAGATGAACTGAAAGGGGGATGCTTCAACCCACCCTAATACACTGATCCCAAAGGTGCACGCCGATTTTCGATACTACCTCTTTACACGGTACAAAAGAGACATGTTCTACTGGACAATCAAGCGTTTGCAAAGATCATGTACAAATTGGACTCAAGAGCAACCGCTCACCGTACAAGGCAGACGATCTGCACGACGCATATTTCAATCTTTTCGATATGTCAAAGATCGGACATAGCACTCCGGAATCTCTTGACACCGACACGAGCCTTTTCTGGTATTTGGTCATACCTCTTTCGAATTCTCTAATAGACTAACGCTCCTCGAACGAATGGTAGGGATAAAATCAGAACTGACGGATACGATGTGCAATTTATTTTCAAGAAGCTAAAGCGACCTCCTCCTAAAGCTCCATTGGAACCAGATGACATCAATTCCAAGTTCTTGAAAGAAGCAACTATATGGGGTGTTGACCCGGGATTGACGGATATTTTCGTTGCTGCAGATGAGTTCTACAGATAATGTCGTCGTATTCGTTCTGTCGGCGCAAAGGAATATTATGACATGTGTGGGTTCAACAAGGCCGCTGAGAGCCGGAATAAGTTCGGCGAACATGACCCGCAAACGAAGAAAATCGTTGATAGCATACCATCAGCCAAAATAGCGTCCTTGGAAAGGTTCAAGGAATCTGCTGAATATCGAATTGCAAAACACGACGCGATATGTAAATTCTATGACAAGGATAATCGGTAATGTACAGAAAAAAATAATTATATTCGTCGTTCGTCCGATATTTTGTTACCTAGATTCATAAAATTAAAGATGAAGTGTTATATAAAGAAGCAGAAGGCCTTTACTGAGATGGCAAAATGTCTCACTACAGGCAGCAAGAAGTATTCGCCTGATAATGTGCAAAAAGCAAATGAAGAAGGCTCTACGAAAAAGAAATGGAGGCCCTTGGCGCTGGAAGACAAGACTGATGAGACAAGCATCATTATCGATTTCGGCAACGGAGCATTTGCAAGTACAATGAAAAGGGCGGTTCCCACCAAAGAATTCCGAAAAGCATTGAAAAGGCAGGTGTGTACTTTGAAGGTAAGTCTATGTGAAAATGGAGACGACCAAGATTTCTCAGCTGTGGAGACTGTTTCTAGAAAACGAAAGTACTGCTGGTGTATGTGGATGAATATCTGACGTCCAAAATATGCCCAAAATGCAGGACGCGAACTGTGGAGAAAAAGCGCGAGATCTCAGGTCTCAATGAAAAGAGTCAGATGACGATCCATGCTGTATTCAGCTGCAAAACCTGTCGTACGGTATGGAATAGAGACCGCATGGCTGCCATGAATATCCGCGACGTTTTCATCCACATGCAACACAGCAAGAATGAGCGGCCATTAGCATTTAGAAGATCCTCTCTGTAATCAATACCCCTATTGTAAGATTGGGGTGTACCTTAACGCCTCAGTCATACATCTCTTGGATGAAATGACTTGTTAAACGTGCTTTTAAAGTGTTGGCTGGGAATTAATTTAAAAAAGACTTCTAACTGCAGGGAGCAGCCTTCGATAGTCATGCCAATTAGGAAAGCTGCAACGCCGCCAAATTCGCAAGATGAATTGGCTAGAGTAGATCAGAAACGTTTTTCTATACATCCAACAGTACAGCTAGGGTTTTAGCAGCTAAAGCTTTCATCCAACGGATCTTCTTACACTCTTCATCATGTTTGCAATTGAACGCCCGAAGGCGACGATCCCCAACTTCCAATCAGATCAGATCTCTTAAAGGCATGCTCTTACCGGATGACTGACAACAGGTCCTGCGTGCTTAAGGACACAGACAACGATTCGACGATTGTAAGCAGCACGGAACAGTGCAAGAGGGGAGTATAAATATTAAAAGGTTTCTTCAATTCCGTTTCTGCTTTCTCTTGCAGGACATCTCGATAAACAAAAAGGTTGGTGGTATTCTTCTATCTTGTTCTCTCTCACACACACGCTTTTGCTCTTCTTTTTGACTCAATTGCTCTATAGATCGCAGGATCTGTAGCCGAGATATATTACAAGATGCTCTTTGCAAACAGCAGCAGCCTAGCAATACCCAACAAGCTGACATTCACTCAAGTGCTGGCTCAACCCACTGTGCAAGTATCTTTCGCGGCCAGCTTCGTCGGGCTAGCAGGGTTCTTCTTCTACTGCATCCGAACTGAGCGAGCGAAGACCGAGAAGCAAGTAAGCTGGCTGCTCACGTTTGCCAGCAGTCTTGTATGCACAGTCTGCTCGCTGCCGAGCGCATTTAGATTCTGGCAGTCTCGGTGGGACGTGGCGATGCTGGACGGAGTCGAGAACAAGGCACACACTGCACTGGTGTGTTTCTTCATTTCATATCTGGTACTCGACCTGTTCCTGGGCACGCTGTACTACAAACGACGGATCAAGTTTGTCACGGGCTGGTTTCACCACATTTTATATGTTTTCCTGCTGTTTTGGATGCTCCGTATACAAATCCCTTCGTTCTTTACGACGGCCGCGTTGCTTGAATTGCCCACCTTGATCTTGAGCTGCGGATCGCTCAAGGATGAGTATCGCTCGGATTTCTGGTTCGGCGTCACCTTCTTTTTCCTTCGGCTGGTGTTCCACTCGGCCATGATCCTGCCCCTCAAACGGTATCACCGTATCCGATCTCTGTGGATGGTAGCAACTGCCATCCTGCCTTTGCATCTGTATTGGTTCTATGGTAAATATGCTAATTTAATCCTGGAATAACTTGTATTTTGCTAACAGAGATCTGAAGGATTTTTGGGCCAGCAGGTTAGAAAAGGCCGTCATCATCTTCGCCGCTATAAGACCGATAACAACAACGACGACAGCAGCAGCAGCAGCGGTAGCATCAGTGTTGTCAGTTACATTCCTCCAGTCTGGCCCGCCATTGTAGAAACCAAATGGACAACAACATCGTGATCCAGGTAACTCTCGCATATATATACTCCTGTCTAGATGGCTGTATCTATGTATTATGTAAATCTTTTTGTTCATTCATGTAATTATTACATTCATTACCCGTTTGGTACATTGTTATATTCCCTTTCCGTCCTTTATTTGTCTCATACATAATTTTTTACTGACACCTGTATTAAAACCCTAAATATCGTCTTATTCCTTTACAAGTTATGTATCAAATTGATCGTCCACTATCAGAATGATGGTAGAAAAATACGTACAGACAATGAATTCATAAATATTCTCAAAGGCCCATGAAATTCATCCTAATTACGGTCAATGTATGGAGCAGCACTCGCGGCAGCCGATCATGCTATGGTCACGAACGGTTGAGACAATCAAAAACAATGACTGTTTTTGGGGCAAGGTAAATGGGAAGGAACAAGGCGTTGATGAAAAAAGGGCAAGTGTATTCTGAAATAGGACCATGTGAGCGAGTGGAACAAACTTTTGTTTGCATCTGATAGTGCAAACGACGAGCATACAGAATGCACCGTGCGTCTGATTCTGATTGCCATGCAGTGAAACCGTCCCTTTATTTTTGGGTAGCATCTACAACATCATAACACGAGCAGTGAATTAAGCAGCAATGAATCAAATGGCGAGGGGATAGCAAAGAATGTCAAGTTCTGTGTTTCTCTTTTTTGTTTCTTTCTCCAGGGTCCAGGGAAAGACACGTTTTTCATATTAGCCCCTATCGACCTACACTAGTGTTTTCATGAGGGAATCAGAGTTTTTTTCTTTTTTTGGGGCTCAGTGATGCCGATTGCTTTTTGGTGTAACCGAATTATTGTCGTCAGCCATGAGCAATGCGTGTGTGTGTGTATATGTGGGCGCAGGAAACAAGCCGATGCACCCATATCTGCTTCTAAATAATAACTTTGAGCAACATACGCGATGGTTGAGAGATCTTGTGCAAGGTAAAGTGAGATCGATTTGTGCGGGGTGGCCTTTGCGTGACGAGGTAAGTAATAAAAGGCGGAGCGATCCAGTCCACATGGCCTGTTTCCAGAAGCGTGCCTCAGTCGTCCAAAAATGCACAAGGCAGCCAGCCAGACAGACAGATTGTCAGAACCAGCGAGCGAGGAACTCTCGTGGTCGTGGTGACGGGCTGGAATAATACGCTACACAACACACACACACATCTCCCTTCGTTCATCCGACAATTCATAACCTATTTTTTTCCTTCTCTGTTCCCTCTTATTTCTTGTTCCCTTCTTTGTCTTTCCTTACTTACATCAGCTATCTCTCACCCTTGCTCTTGCTTTCTCTCTCTCTTTCTTTCACATCCCCTCCTTTCTCATAGACTTTCCATTTCCAGCATCCTATATAACCTCCTTTCACCCAAGAGAATTTATTTGTGTGCTTTTTTTCTTCTTCTTTCCTGCTGCTCACACACACGCTTTTCCTTGACTACTACCACTACTCGCTCATTCCGCTTACTCCATTCTTTCCAGCGCCGAGTATACGATGCAAACCGCTCTACCTGACAGAAGAGGATCCCCTCGAAACAACAGTCTGCAATCCGCAAAGGTTTGACATCGCCAGGCAACAGCAGAAAATAAGAGAGGAAAAGCTAACCGGACGGGCGGTGTTTGTTGTCGTCGCTATGGTTTTCAGGGCCTAGCGGTCGTGCAAAGTTCAAGATCAGTGCCCAACTGCACAAACACAGTTGCAGCTACGTTTCATTCCGCTGCAGCCTTTCACCCGAAACGCAAATCGACTGGTAATCTTCGACGAGCGTCTTCGTTTTGCAAACAGCGATCGAATACATCAAACGCCTCGAAACCGGCAAACAAGGTAGATCGAAAATAGTAAACGGGCGAGATGAAAAGAAAAGAAAAAGAACTAACGTCAAGGAAAAAAAACCAGGATATCTGGCGACCTCCAGGCTGCTATCAAATCCCCGATATCCTAGGCAACGCATACTTGAAACCATCGCCTCAAGTCGCTTATCACCTTAGACCGCATGATCCCACCAAGCAGATTTCAAAGGTACGATCTTTTTTATCATACATGGGGTGATGAGACCAGCTGACTAAATTGTTGTGGTGCTTAATTAGCGTCCGTGGTATCCGCCCAATCCGCACTATGAGATTCCGCAGTTGCCCCCACTTGCCAAGGCAGAAAATAAGTTTGAAAGCAGGATCCGTAAGCTCCTGCCGAAAACACCTGTACACTCTTCAGATCCTAGCAAGCGGTACACTGACTTTAAGGAGATTGGCACAGGGTGAGTAGATTGAACACCTTGTTGTTGTTACCTGTCTAGCTACCTTTGGCAAAAAGAAAAAGCAAAAGCAAAGAAGAGAAAGGCAGCATAAAGTATTAACTCGTACATGTGTTTTTATAGCGTCAACGGTGCCGTTGTGCGAGCCGTCTACCGTGGCAAACCCAGTGCGCAGTTAGCCATCAAGCGCTGCAAGCTTGATCCAGATCGAGAATACCGAGCTGCAATTCTTCGCGAACTCCGTATCATGGCCAGCGGCCACAAGAACCTTATCAAGCTCAAGGAGGTCACCCTGTGCCGAGACGATGTCTGGATCGGCATGGACCTTATGCGATGCTCTGTGTTTACTGTGCTTTGCCAAAGGGGCATCCCTGAAGAACATGCGGTCTACATCACCTGCGAGACCTTGCGGGCACTTATCTACCTCCATTCAAAGGGCTTCTTGCACAGAGACGTCAAGTGCGAGAATCTTCTTCTGGGACACAACGGTGAAGTGAAGCTAGGTAAACCATAAGCTAGAATCTTTATATGCTTTTGCAGAGTGTGTGACGGAACACTAACTCACTTTTACTTGTTCTTCTTCTTCTCCTTGTACCTTGTTAGCCGATTTTGGACTCTCTGCACGCATCGCCGCCGGAAACCAAGATAGACTGGGAACAACCAAATGGTAAGAAGAATATGCTTTCTTGCGTATATGTTTATGTGAGCAAGGTTTAATTGATGCATATGTGACCATAGGATGGCACCCGAAGTTATTCGAGAAGAACTGTACGACGAAAAGATTGATCTTTGGTCGCTCGGTATCACTGTGATTGAAATGATGGACCGTGTCCCCCCTCACTACTTGATCAAGGATGACGAGGAGTTGTTCGACATTATCGCGACGGAAGCAAGTCCCACGTTCGTTTACAGTTTCCCGTCGATGTATATGCGTGGATTGGTTGCCTGGCTTCTCGATGAAGACGCTCGCAACCGACCTAGTGCCAAGGACGTGCTCTTGGAGATCGATGCTCACGTTCACAGCAACTTGCTGCAACGCTCAACACCTGCCGAGTTGGCACGGTTCGTGAACCAGGTTCTGCCACCGCAGTAGAAGATTTTGACGGTATAGCATCCTTCTCTCTCACGCACAACAACACACGCATCAACGCAAACCACAATTAACTCAACGCACACACGTATACAATTCATCCATTGTCCTACCACCCTCCCTTGCTTCTCCCCGCCTATCACATACGGTGCCATTAATTTCAATCACACCACACAACAGACGTATATCTTCTTATGCCATCCCACCACCAGACCCTATTGGCTTTTTCCCACATTTTTCTTTACATATTTATGAAGTCTGTTTATTAGGACGTTCGCTATTTTTACACCTTACGTTTTTATCGTTTTTTTCTTAACCCAACCCACAACCCCTAGACCTTCATTATAAGACCACCGCCGCCGCCATTTTTGTCTTTAATTCACTAAAAAAACACAACCAAACATTGTAATCCTTTTTTTTTGCTGTTTTCCAGTATAGTTTGATGGCGGAGAGAAAGAGAGCTGGAGCTCAATAATCCTGCGCAAGCGGGCGTGGAGATTGCATTTTTGTGTATGTCAACCACCACCGAATCCAGCAACTTTTCAGTAGGAGGTGTCCTGCTGGCGCTGGTGTGCGTCTATCTACTGGGCGGCCGGATCCTCCGGCTATACATGTATGAGCAGACAGGCCGGTCCGTGATGCGCCCGCGACCCGTAGTCCAGGTCGTTGTCCTGGGCGACATTGGACGATCGCCACGCATGCGATGCCACGCGGTGTCGTGCGCCGATGCCGGATTGACCGTGGACCTTGTTGGCTACGTAGGTAATGGGGCATGTAAAAAGGCATAGTAAATAAAGAAGAAGAATAATAATAATAGTAACATTCGTCCACCACCAGACACGGCACCAGGAAGTAGGATCACGACAAACAGGCATATCCGCATCCGGCGGGTGCGCTCTGCGTGGTCTGTTCCTGAAGGATTTCCTCGACTATTGTATGTAGCTTGGGCACCATTCAAGGCTATCTTTGTGGCGAGCCAGCTCGTCTGGATCATGGGATGCATCACCGCGTATCCGGACTACATTCTTATACAGGTACATATTTATTTTTTACGATGATGATGATGATGGATACCGAACGATCACATTAACTTTTGTCGTCCGTAAAGAACCCACCCGCTATTCCGACGTTAGCCATCGCGAGATGTATCGCGTTCCTTCGGGGCGCAAAGCTTATCATCGACTGGCATAATTTCGGCTACTCGATCCTCGGAATGAAACTCGGTCCAAACAACAAGGTTGTAAAGGCTGCGAAAGCGTATGAGAAGTACTTTGGATCACGCGCGTATGCACATCTCACCGTCACGGAGCGCATGCACCGAGAACTCGAGGATTGGCGAGTAAGGTAACAAAAAAAAGAAGAAAGTTTATTTAATACGCAAATGAGTCACGTTAACAATGATGCATAAAAAAGTGGGCAGATCGTAACGTTCAAAGATCGGCCGTCGTATCATTTCAAACGACTTGACGTGCAAAAGATCCATCAGGTGATCGATTCATCGGCGGCGTTTGTGGGGAATTATGGGAAAGTGAAAGAAATTAACCACCGGCAACGATAACGATAGGCTCTGCAGGAATTCCGGCTCGAGGAGCTGGTGCGACGCGATACAGTCAATGCAAACGAGTTCCTCGGAGGAATGGATAGTACGACTACCACCTTGTTAACACGACGATTGGATGGCAAGAGCGTTGTATGGCGTGAGGATCGAGTGCGGCTGATTGTATCGTCGACGTCCTGGACGGACGATGAAGATTTCTCAATGCTTCTGGATGCTGTGCAAGAGTACGAGCGGCGATCGGATGCATCTTATCCAAAATTGCTGTTTGTGATCACCGGCAAGGGACCACTGAGGCAGATGTATGAGGAAAAGATATCGGCCATGCAGCTTGACCGAACGCGCATCGTCACGGCGTGGCTGGCTGCAAAAGATTATCCTTTACTGCTCGGAAGCGCTGACCTTGGAATTTCGCTGCACACTAGCAGCAGCGGAATGGATCTTCCGATGAAAGTTGTTGACATGTTTGGATGCGGACTCCCTGTGTGCGCAGTCGGGTTCGAATGGTAAGATTATTCTTTCTTGCATGTACTATATTGGGATCGGCTCGGTGATGCCGCCGACGTGCTAACCCTTTCCATTTTTTTTTAAAAAATACTCTGCGTTGAATCATCAGTTTGGACGAGCTCGTAGTGCACGGTCGGAATGGCCTCGTGTTCCACGATAGCAAGGAGTTAGCGGAAGCATGGATGGTAGATAACCAAGATAGACGGGAGGAGACAACGGCGAGGACTTATCTCCGTTTCAACTTTTTGTCAATTAGGACCTATTCGTGCAGAATCCGACGCGATTGGACACCCTGCGATCCAACGTGTTGCAAGAGTTCAAGGAGCAAACTTGGGAACGACAGTGGCGGGATCGTGTGAAGCCGCTGTTGTTATCGAGTTAACAACATAGGCAAAACATCCATCTGTTTGCGTAATTTAAAAGCTTCATTTTTTTGTGGTACATGCAATGACGTTAATCGATCAAAATGCTCACCTTAAATTGTTTGCGATTGGACCTTCCGGAAATCCGGAATATTACTTGAGAAACTTTAAGCAATCGAATTCGTCGTCGGGACTGGTGGTGGGGCGGCGACTTTGGCGAGTATTGCAAAGAAGCGGAACCTTCAGGCGGCTGTCCTACATACGAGCGCGCTTTCATTAGCCAACTTTGTATGCGAGTGCGCGAAAGAAAAGAGTAGGAGAAGAAACAGAGTTAGTTAGTGTACGTGTACACAAAGGAAAATTCCCTCTAATGGTGGTGGTGTGGCCGTTAGTGTAACTAGGACAAGGTCGGAATCAATTCGGGATTGGGTTGAAGAGAGAGAGCCCTTTTTTGTGCGCCTGGAGAGAGATGGGATCCATTGACTTGTTGCCGATATCTCTTTCTCTCTCTCTTCCTCTCTTTCTTCCTCTTTCTCTTTCTCCAAAACACGCACGCACGTATTATATATTACACACTTCCCTTAATTTTTTTTGGATCTCCCTTTTCTCCCTTTTCCTCTTTCTACCTCTCTTTCTCTCTCTCTTTTTTTTTTCTTGCTCGCTCCTCCTGCTCAATCCAATTTCTGTCAATCCGGTTAAAAAACGATGGGAAATCAAGCAAGCAAAGTTATTGAAAAGACTAAAGAACGGAGGGGCAACAAGACCCGCCGAAAAAGCACCGCCACTGTCGGCGGTGGACGGTCGCACTCGTCGCTTTCGATATCGCACGCCAGCAGCTCCAATTCTCACGGCAACTACGATTGGGTCGAACCATCCTCAGGCAGCGGTGCCATCGATGCAGCCATGGCAGCCGCCGGTATGGCAGATGTGCGGAAACCCGCACCACCTATGATGACCGCAGCTGGCGGCGACAACGATACCACCTCTACCACCACCACCACGCCAACGCTTACACCGAGACGCAAGTCGGTCTCCGAAATACTCGCTAGACGTAAAGGGAGCTTCTCACGCATCAGCACGTCGCAGGAAGACTTTCGAGAGTACGATAGGTTGCAGAGACAGGTAAGTAATCCACACGTTGCGTTGGGTATTGATTTATATATATTTATCATCCACATCATCATAATAGCACTATCTACTAAAAAGCGCGCGCAAGAGCAACACGGTGGCACCGATAAAGAATCCAAAGATCATCCTGGACCTTGGCTCGGCGGGAGGTATCTGGGCGTTGGAAATGGCGGCAACTTTTCCTGATACCGAAGTCATTGGCATCGACATCCAACCTCCGCCTCTGCAGCAGAACGCGCCGAAAAATCTGAAGTTCATTGAATCCAACATTTACGAGAAGTTCCCTCTCGCGGATGCATCCGTTGATCTGTAAGTCAATAGTTCCAGCAGACGGACGGACGGACGGACGTAAAACAAGGATCTTTCTATTTCTAACACGCATACAAAAAAATAGAGTCTTCCAACGTGGGATGGGACACATCATCCGTAAAGACAAGTGGCCGCACGTCCTTGAGGAGATCCTTCGGGTGCTGAAACCAGGAGGCTATGTGGAGCTTGTCGAGGCTGATCTATGGCACCACAACCCGGGCCCTGTCCAGCAAGCATTCGACGCGTTTATGCAGGAGCAGTGTTCCGAGTACGGCCTTGATTTCGTCTTTACAGAATCCCTCAGTGCAATGATTGAAACTGCAGGATTCACGGATGTATCGCATACCTCGCTCGATATACCCATCGGTGAATGGCCCAAGGATCCAGGTACGGAGGAGGGATCTATAACCCCATCCAACCCAAGTTTCTCACCACCCCACTTTAGAGCTCAAGCAATACGGATTCATCAACAAGGAGACGCAAAAGGCGTATCTGAGGAACAGGAAACAATTTTACGTGTCTGCATGGGGAATCGCTCCTGAAGATTACGACGTGGCAGTGCAAGAGGTCATGGATGAGTTTGAGGAATACCATGGCTTTAGTCGATTCAACTCGTGGGTTGCAAGGAAACCTGCTGCAGAAGACTAAAACAACAATCCTCTTTTTCTCCTTTTACACACACCACCACCCAAATCTTGTATACACACACACACACACACCATAGCTTAATGTTCTTCTTTTTCTCCACCACAACTCCCTTTGCTCGACCCACCATCGTATTATCTTTCTTTCCTTACTATAGACTCTTTTCTCTCTCTCTCCCTCTCTCCC
>NW_027192146.1:958108-1136953 GCF_041956525.1 Rhizomucor pusillus | reverse complement strand
TCTTCTTCTCTCTCTCCTCCTCTCCTCCTCTCTCTCTCTCTCTCTCTCTCTCTCTCCCTAATCCCCATCCTACCCTGACATGTACATATTTATTTCATACAATCGGGGGAACGCCCAGCAGCAACAACAACAACAACAAAAAATAATACGTTTATAATATAGAGATATTGAATGGTTCAACAAAAGGTCACGGTAGAAATGTAACAGAAAGGGGTTGAGCTCATAACGACTGTGAAGGCAGCGGAGCTGTACGACGAGATGCAGGGCCACCAAAAAGAAGATGCCGATATCCCTGAAAACAGGTTAGGTTACGTAGCATTTTTCTGTCTTATAGTCCATTACTTTGTTAATGGTAGCAGCAGCAGTAGCAGCAGCTACAGGCAACGGGATGATGATATCCAGGGCCATTTGGAACAGACAAATGACAGACACAGAAACAACAAAGGAAATGATTATTGCTACTATTCATTGTGGGGTTTGTTTCATTGTCTGCGGAGGGCGGGGCTTCGTCAGGAGCTGAATGACGACGCATTGTTGCTTGCGGTTCCGGTATCTTTTCGGCTATTGATACGGACACCCCACTCTAATTTCCATATATGTTCGCGACACCCCACCTACCCGTAGGCATTGCAAGAGCATTTGGCGCATGTTATCAATTAGAAAGCTCGAAAAGAATGCTGGAAATTTTAGAGACGTCATCCTCGTTGATTGATAGTACAACCATTGTTATCACTATATAAATAGTATTGTTCTTATTACTATTGGGTCAAAATTCAAGCATTACAAAAGTTGCAGCACAAGGCACTGAATGGTTTCTGATGGCTTCAGATCGAAGGAACTTATTGACGACGCACTGCTGTCGACAACTTAGGGATACGTCAGTTAACATAAGAAATAGAGCCGCCTTAAAAAGCTGTGCAATGCATACAGGAACCTCGGGTAAGCGGGGTGTCCGTAGCAATTCCCTTATGTAACATGCTTTCAATCCCACACCATCAATCAGTATGGACTAAACGAGCTGTGGGAGCACGCCCAAAAAGACAAATTTCATCCTGCCAAGAAGCCTAGCCTTTATTGGCTTAAATCATCAAGCGTCAATGCGTTCGAGCTTTATTTTTGCATACTTGCAAAAGGGTGTCAAAAGCGAGGCACCGGATCTGGCGGTGCATTTTCATCGGGAAAATGATTTTTCGCTTGTAAGGCGGACGAAGATAGCAGTAATGTTGGAACCCATTTAAAGGACTTTTGGTTTTGGAAAGGTATGAAGGGATCACTGAAAAGTTGCTCGAGGTTGAAAGGCCAAATGGAAAGAGAATGAAATTTGAAAGTTTAGATACTTAAAACTGAAGCGTTTGCAAGACTTTCAAATGCAAGAGTAGCTTTCAGTGATTTCCTTGGAGTTTCAATTTTGCATAGTCTCGTTGGAGTGCCTTCAAAAGCCTTAAAGGTTTTCACAGGCATTTGACGAAGTCTGTCTCTATATAATGCACTTGTTAATTAAAATATTATTTTGCTGGTCTAGCTTATCTCTTCATCTAGCATTCTATCATCAACAATGGGTGCTGCAACGTGAGGCCAGTCGACCCGATCTCCCTTTCCGGTAATTCTGGTAAAACCAAAATATTGCTAAACGACGACCAGTTGGTTGGATCCACATCGTGGTTAAGAATATCTCTTTATGTACTGGGTGAATCCTTCACTGCTATCGAGAAATGGGGCACAACATGTACATGCATGTCCTTCTTCATTCACCTCAACTTTGTTGTCAGAATACGTAAAAGATGTTAAGCTAATCTATAAATGTATGATTAGATATGAAACATTATCTAAACTTTGATAAGCAGTGGTGGCCCCTTGTGTTTAGCCATTGTGAGAAATGTTTGATGCAGATACGTTTAAGATGTGGTAGAAAGTAGCTCATCATTGTCTACTGACAGGATATTTCAACCGGCCGATATCACCCTGGCAGCTTAATAGACTTGACAGCTTAGTATGATGATTTACACGCTCACTCATTCCCTTTCAATACGGACATGTACATGCTTTATATCATACAACCGGGTGGGAAAGCCCAACAAACACAATATGTTTATGATATAGAATATTTTACAGACATGGTACACAAAAATTTCACAGAGAGATGGAGGGGGAGAGAATAACAGAGAGGGGTTGAGACAAGTGGAATAGATTAGTACTGGCGGGAAGAGTAGGAAGAGTTCATGGAGACCCACGGCGGTGGCGGTGGTAAGGACGACGAAGAAGGATGAGGTGGTAGAGGATACGCTCGCGACGACGCGGGCGGAGGTGGTGGATAGCGGCCTGGTGGACGATGCATCATCGGCGGCCGTGATGACCGATAGTAAGGGTGATGGGCTCCCGCAGGGCGATATCCCTAGAAGAAAAAGTTAAGTTAGTATTTTTCTGTCTCAAAGAATTTTTTGTCTTTCGTCTTCGTAGTCTTTACCTTTCTGCTGCTATTAGCACCGGGATGATGATATCTCGAGTCATTTGGAATAGGTGAAGGGGGCGGAGAGCGGCCGTGGAATCGTCTAACGGCGGTGGGTGCAGAAACAAAATGATGGGAGCCACGGCTGTTCATGATCGTTTCGTCAGGAGGTGACAGCAGCGCAGCCTTGCTTGCCTCCTCCTCTCGCTGCCGTTGTTGCTGCTGCTGTTTCAGTATCTTTTCAGCTTCCAACCGACGTTTCTCTGTTTCTTCTGCTTGCTGCCGCTGCTGCTGTTCTTCTCGCCGTCTTCTTTCAGCTTCCATTTGCTGCTGCTTATCGATCTGTTCTTGCCTCATGAGTTGCTTCATGAGCTGGAACAGTTCGTGCTTTTCTCGTTTCAACTCTTCCAGCTTTTGCGTGATTTCGATTACGGACAGACCAGGGGTCTCCTGCTCGATCACCTCCTCCTTGTCCCTGTTTCCACTCTGCTCCTGGCTTTGTTGCTGCGTGGCAGATTGAGGATCAATGGTTGCTCCTTCTTCCATTGCAGTATCGGCATTTGATGATTCTGCCTTGCTGTAGATTTTTAACTCTGGAGATTGGACATACTCCTCGCTTGGCGGTGACGGCAACCCGCTAGGGTTCAAATCAAGCTCGATCTTGGTCTTCTTGGTCGCTGTTACGGTCGAATCGTCGTCAGATAAGGACACTTGCTGTTTACGCTTTTCGGCAAAGCGTCGAACCACTGCGGTGCGGATGGAAGCAAGTTTGGGAGACGGCTTCAAATCGTATGTAACAATACGTTGCTTTGGTTCAATGTAGCGACCATCGTTATCCTCGAAGATCCTGTCAACCATACAGAATGGAGAGAGAAAGAAGGGAAGAGATGCATCCTAAAAAAAAGGGCAAGCCAGAAAATTATTTCGATCGTTCTTTTTCCCTGTGTGACGGAACGAAAAAAAAAAAAAAAANAAAAAAAAAAGAAACGTCGGTTGTTTCAAAGAAAGACAAGTATAGGGGGGTTGTGTGTCAACCCGCAATTTTTTTTCTTCTTAGTCTTCTGGCACTTGCAGGTAACACAGCGATTGATTTTGTACCACAAGCCGATCACTGTAACGGGCAACGCGACATCGTGAACAACGTCCTTTTGCAAACCACTGTAGCTGGAAACAAGCATCGAACCTGCATTTGCAAGATGAGACATCCTGTTCCACTGAGATTGTTTCGGTACAGAAACGGGAGGGAGTAAGAGAGAGAGAGCGCCGAGTGTGAGTGAGACGACGTAGATGGAAAGGATAATAATGCCTTTAGCATCTTCTCCTTTTGGGAGTTAAAATCCGTTGTTCCACCTGCAGATTCCACAACCTTATTCTTTGTGAGTTGCCATTACTGGGCAAATGAAGCCTTGTCCAGTCGAACGTCCGTAACCTGGCACGCAGCGGCATCGACGCCGGCAACTAGTGCCAAGGAGGACACCACCACCTGCTTACACCACGTACCTGCAAACTGCCGTTTCAGTACACCTGATATCCTGACGTGCATTAGAACAAGGACTATATAACCTCCTGTTTGCACCTGTCTGTAAATTGGTATGCGACGATCTGCCGTCTTCCACGGAGCGTGCAAAAGTCTGTCAAGAGAGCAGGAGATAACGGATCAACTGGCTCCACTGCTTGTTTTCGCTGCTCAGTGTCGATAAAGAACATTTCCGGCAAAAGGAACAATAGTAAAGATAGAAAAGACAGAGGAAATTGCATATACATGTGTGTTATGTCTCGTCGCAGCAGCAGCAGCAGCAGCAGCGAGCGCAGGCTTTTTAAAAGCGGAAATTTGAGGGCATCACACCACTTTTTTTCGGGTCTCCTTTTTCATATATAAAACGAAAGCATGAGCGATTCGGACGATGTGTGGGCTTCCAGCGATGATGATCTTGCACAGTACGACAGGACCATTGCCGAAAAGGAGTGGGAGAAGCTCAACATTAATCACGGCAACGTAATGTCACTGGAATCTGTCCTTGATCACAAAACACAGTGTACTAAGTGCTCCCCCTTTAATAGGAAGGCTACAAGGAAGGCATCGTAGAAGGCAAAGAACTGAATATGCAAAAGGGATTCGATAAAGGCTACACGGAAGGCCTCGAGTTTGGAAAAGCTATTGGCAGAATGCGAGGGCAGCTCAAGTAAGTAGTTTGTATATGCATAGATTTGTCAGCATGAGAGAGAGATTAAATGATTGATTTTTCAAGCACCTACAAGATTTTTTACCGAGAAATCTTAAACGACGCAGAAAAGGCACACCAATTGGAAGAATTGGAGCAACAGCTGGCAAACGTGGATGTGCAGCACATATTCAGCAAAGAATACTTTGACGAAACATCCACTCCTGGCTCGTTTGTAGACCCTGCAACGCACATTCAACAATGGCAGACAAAAGTTGACGTATTGATTTCTAGCATCCATGTATTGTAAAACATCATACCACCAACAACAGCATGCAAAAAGATAAAAAGTGTACATACAACGACAAGCATCGAAACATCGGCTTGCGTCAATGAAGAAAAAAGTGTGTGGATGGAAGCGGGTTGTGGGAGTAATGGAGGAAGAGTGGGGTAATCTATGCCTTTCGTGCAAGAATAGGCTTCTCGACAACCAACTTCTCGCCCGTGGTATACAGTGTGCTGATAACAGCTTGGCGTCTGACAACTTGAAGTTCTTTCTCGGCTTTCTGGATCAATGCCTTGATTTTTTCAGGATCGGTCTCGCTGGCATGCTCGTGGAATGCGTCCCTTGACCGGCGGATAGCGTACTCTCTAAAGTTGTACTGGGTGAGCTTGCGGCCATAGCGTTGAAAGTCGCGATACAGCGAGAGAACTTGGGCGCGAGTTGCTGGAGTGGCCATTTCGTTAAATGTAAGAGAGAGAAATATGTGCGAGTAGGAGTAGTCAACAGAGCCGATCGCCCGCCTTCCTCAAAGCTTTGTTGTGTTGAAATGAGCAAGACCGCAGCGCCCCACCAATGAAATTCGCCACTTTTGAGTCACTCCGCTGTCTCCCTCGAAATATTCTAATATCAAGTCTATTCCCTGCCTGTCAAAAGACGTGTCAAACGACGATCAGGACATCACGTTGAGAATGACCAAGAGCATTGCTGGAAAATCAGAAAAGCTGCATGTGGTAGAGTAAACTAGGTGGCAAGCCTCCCTACACCTCGTCAAGGAAGAGTCTGAAGAGCAACCGCGTAAGATTAGGAACTACGCAAAGTATGGCTTTCGGATAAACCGCGTGCGTGTCTAGAGTGGAGAAGCTTGGTAAATCCAGCTGGAAACAGGCCCACAAGGAAAGAGCTCCGTACAGCGTACAAAGCCCTCCAAGGAGATGGTCTAAAGCTGCTGTATGTGAAAACTCGAGAAATTAACGCAGCTCGGCTTGGGTTATCTTCAGATAAAGCGATGATCGAACGTGGAGCATTTGCTGACCACCTTCGAGACAAGATACGCCGGTTACTCCTTAAGGTTAACGAGAAAATGGGATGGGATTTAGCTGTGCTTACCCATTCAGAGGACACGCACGACTATGCATGCACCGACCCAATCTCAACTGGAGGCATGAAGGTAACCCCGATGAACATGATGAGGCTGCTTACAACAGATGTTAGGTAGAGCATCCTGTACGGCCCTTTTTGTGCAAAATGTTTTTACAGCATCAATGGAAAGTAAGAGACCATTGTGGCAACGGAACTGTCAGGATAATCTATTACTATTATCAAATCGTGTATCTATTTAGAGCTTGCAGAAAAAGAGGTACTGTATGTATTTTTACAAGGATCTGAAATCAATAGATTCAATATAGATACTGATGATGATCTTCAACATCGGACAAAGACAACAGAGAGGAAACATGATGAGATCTCCAAAACGATCAGAGATACAGACAGTAAGCCAGGATTGTATAACTATAACGAAACTAGACTAGGATTTACATCTTATTCAACATAGTTCAGCTAACTGGAAAACAAGTCAGATGCTTTCCTTGGTGGAAATTTCGTCGCGTTCAAGTTGAAGGTAGCATATGCTACCCTAAGATGCTGAAAAGACAAGATATCGACCTCTGCGGCGTTGACTTGGAGAACGAAATACCGTTAAAGCCAAGAAATATGTCTTCAAAGCAGTTTGATAAGATGTACAGGGCTCTCGAAGAACACAAAGTATACTTTGAGAAGTTTACCTTTAGTGGCAGGCAAGTGGCTAGAATTGGACGTTGTTGCAGAGATCTATACATGCTGGTCTCCATCCCACTCACTGTCGTGAATAGAGATTAGAGAGCTAGAAGCGTTACCTAATCTCAGTTGTACCATCGCCCACTATAAAGGGTGAAAGACCTTTATAAGGCCTCTGCTACTGTAATATCTTCAGAAAATTTAACGGCGAATAAATGTTTGGGAGAGCTTTTGTTGAGATTCGGTTCATGCGCCGAGATCGATGGAGAGACCCGTGATCATTCGAAGAAGGTGCCGAGGCTGACCAGTAAAAGGGTCTTGCTTGGCTACCCTTTAGCTACGGAGGAAGCTAATGCATTGGCATGAACTTTAGCATCGCGGAACAACGCGTTGCACTGTCTGTGATTTGTAAGTTTCTGAGTAAAAACTCTAGCTCAAGCAGACGATTTACGGCTTTCGATACATAGTGCGCAAATTTGAATGGACGTTGCCTGAGGATTCGATACGCAAGGATCAGCTTCATTTCAAGAACTTCCAGAATGCGGCGCCCAAAGATCTTACCATTGTGTTCAAAAAACAAATATTGATTAATAACGATGGTTATCGAGAAAGTTGTACCTAATTGATGTATTTTGAAAAAAAAAAAAGGCGTCTTGCGGGACAAGCTGAGTAGGAGCGGCCAAACAATCCTTTCAGCAAATTGATCCTTGCATTCTGTGAAAAGAATGCAATTTTACACACATGCAATAAACCATTCATCAATAAAAGCACAACCCAGGAAAGCCAAGCTCTTAGTATTTCGGCTCATGGCTTTTTTAAATTCCTTGTCATGTAAAATTGTCACCTCATAGCTGTTATCTTACAAGAGTCGGCGGAGCCAGTGTTTTACGCCGCCACTGTTCCACATCAGCGTTCTGCATAAGACGGAGCTTAGCATCAGCAGTACTACAATGCATAGCGGGTAACAAAGCGCCTACGAGGTAGTTGCTGCCACAGAGATTTGCTTTCAAATCCTTCACATTGTGCGCTAAATATACGTATGCTCAAAGGAAACATCTTGCGTGCCCCAACTTGATTGGTTCTTGCGTCACGAAAACGGCGCGGGTCCCCCTTGAAGGGTGCGGGTCCCCATTTCGCAATCCTTTGTGGTGGTTTCCGCTTCCTGATCGTCACAAGACGGTCAAAATCGTTAATTCAACGGGAGCCGCATTCGTGTGGCTCACCAATTGCTCCTTTTATCTTCTGTAGATCACGGACCGAAGGAACTCCCGAGTCACACACACACACACCCGCTGGGGTTTATGGTCTTTCCCCAGCTTCGACCAAGGAAAAAAAGACTACCTAACCTGTAAGTCGCAAGAAGGCCACAGCAATCAAGCCAGTCAAGTCGCTCACAGAGCTTTTTCTCTATAGTTTTCCCCCATAGAATGGTCAAGGCCCGTAAGTGTGCGACCTATCGGTAATTAAACGGATCCATACTCACGTGCACTCTTCTACGCAGGGACGTAATGGTTTATGGCACCTTTATAGTGTTGTGGAGGAGACTGACCAACGTCAAGTCGACTTCCAACACTCTTAACCGGGACAAAAAGGGCTGCGGCGGCTTGTGGTTCCTTGTTGCCCCTCACACGAGCTGCTTTAATAGCTAGTAGAGAAGCGGCATTCGGCGGCGCCCTAGCAAGTTGGTTAAGTCATACCCAGGGATTTCAAGGCTTTCAAGGCAATCAAGGCGTTCAAGGCGTTCAAGACTGGGTTGTAGTTTTTACTAGTATCTGTCAGCCCAGCACAAGGATGACAGATACTACGCATAAACCTCATAACTTTTTGGGAACTGGCCGTGCCACCTCCTCGTGGTGGTTCCTGGATACATCGTTGGCTTACTCAACATGAACTAAATGGCACTCATAAATAAGTATAGAAATGAATGAGCATGTAAATAAAATAGTTTTTATAAAGACAAGATAGCTCTTTTTCATGTGATTTGCGGCGCAGTCCAAGCAATCTCCAAGAATTCTCTTTCAGTCCATTTGAATGAATTCGTATGCAAACTCGAGAGTTGATGCGTAAGAGTTTAGTATTTATTTACGATTTTATGTGTTTCACTGTGCAAGCTTTTCGATTTATTCAAGTAGAATGGCCCTATATAAGTTTGCTCTTAATAATCATTGATGATAGGGTATAGCATGTTCTCGTACAATGGTGGAGGCAATTTGTGTGTGTTGCTAAGCATGTAGTAGAGACACGAAGGGATTGAGAGAGATTTCATAGTTTGGATGATTGCCAATTTTTACTGGAGTTCGGGCGCGGAAAGAAGAGACAAAAGGTAGGTGTGAGAAAAGTAGGATGAAGGAACGAAAATGATTAATGAGCGGGTCTACATTTTGTTGCATGGTTTACAATTTTCCATCGACCTTGGTTATATGAACCAGTAAATCGACAACGCGTGTAGAGTATTCGTATTCATTGCTGTACCAAGAAATTAATTGTAGGAGCAGAGTGACTTTGCTACCCTCACCTAAGCTGAGAATGGGAGGGCTTAGATCGGTCGAAAAGCAGACTGCCTGAAGTGATGATGATGATGATGACTCTTTAAGTCCTTCCGCACTTCGAACGACGATGGAAAATTGTCGGGACACCGTCGAGTTAGCTTGGATACGGTTAGAGTACACATGAGTGTCAATATGCGTTGGGTAAGTCCTCTATCTAGTTATTTATTGTATCCCTTTGCAAAGAATTCTGCATTGTTATCTAGAATTCTGTAGTGAAGAGATTGAGGCTGTACATTTGATTTGAAGCATTGTGGGCCATGAATGATAGACAACTGATTGCAAATTTTAGTTCTTGTCTTCTATAACTCCCCCATTCACACTTACTTCACCGTGTACGTCTCGCGCTAAACCGCTGTTGAGTGCTTGAATTTGCAACACCAAGTGCGCGGAATGTAAGACGTTTCTTACAAACGCATCCTGTTCTTCATCTTCGGCGCTGCTCTCGTCTGCGTGCACAATCGTGACAAGCGTCCCGTCGTTCTGTTCCATCAACACTTTGAGCCTGGTTATCAGGTGCGAGACTCGATGGAGACCAAATCCACACGATAGCAGTACATTGGCATCATCGACTATAAGAATAGGCCGCGCTTTGCCAACAATATGCTTCTTAACACTGTCGTAGAAATGTTTGAGTAAATCTGTGCTTTTTTCCTTCACGCTAGATACATCGAGTGTATCTGTCGGCGTCGTCGGCGTGTTCGCAAGCGGATACGGCGATGCGTGCGCGTATTCGTTCAAGTGGGTCAGGCCGTCAATAAACACAAACTGGCCTGATTGTTTAAATGTTGACAGATTGATCCCCTTTTACACATAGAGATCAGCACTTGTCCGACGATCACGAGAACATTGTCATACTGTACCAGCTTGCGGCTAATTAGAAAGTAATGATTAAAGATTTGCGACAGGCCGACGAGAATGACATTTCCACCGGCCTTGAGCTGATTACCCACAAAGTGGTGGATCAAAAAGTTTGCGCTCGCTTGAAGCGTGTCTGTCACGACTATGTGGGTCTTTGCAGGTGGAACATTGTTTGGAAAAGCGAGTGCGGCGTCGAGCGTTGGGTATCCCATTGTTCTGCAATAAAGATATAAAAAATGTATTTACAAGATGCGCAAGGAAGAGAAGGACGGTGGGAGTAAGAAATTACAGCTATTTGGAAAATCATGCAGAAGACCACTCGCTAAGAATTCTCTGCCGCTGTTGATCAACAACTCTTGTTACTTGCTCCATGTTTGCACTCGCACGCTGGATCATCTTTTCCAGATCTGCCATGTGTTCATCGAGCTTTTTCTTTGCCAGCTGGGACTCTTCCAGTTTGTTATCCCAATCAGCAGCGCTCTGCACAGGTTCAGCAATGTTGGCTGCCTTGATATCTGGATCGATCCTGCCTAACCATTCCCAGAGCTCGTTTTCATCATCCGTCCTTAACTCGGATCGCATAGGCGCCGAGTAACTGGACCCGCCGGATGGTGTCTTGTACTTGTCGCTCAGCGCCTGAAGCTGCCTGTCCACTTGTGCCATCTTTGATGCGATAAAGATATTGCTGAAAACCAGCAGCAGCATGAGAAGCGCGGTCATTTGCTCTGCACTGGGGATCGAAATGTTGCTGATAATCCAGTTGGCTTTATCCACGACGATTTGGAGTACGCCGCTCGGCTCCTTCTTTTCCTTTTGCTTGCTCTTATCCTCCTTATCCCTGTGTCGTCGCTTTCTCTTGACCTTTTTGCGTTTATCTGCCTTTTTGCGATCTCCTCCTTGGCTGGAAAGGTATCGTCGAATGGCTGCATCGAGATCTTTGTAGTAGCTCTCTTGCCCATTGATAGATGCATTTTCAATTGTAGCTGGAAATAGTAAAGCATGAGTTATACGAATCAATCAAGAGCCGCAAGTTTACACTTACATTTCAGCCACGAAGATTTTGAGAATTCAACTAGTACTGTTACAAGCATACGCACTTGGCCTTTACCAGCCCACATGAGACAAACTCGTGTTTTGACTAGAAACGAGCTTCCTGACGGTACATCGGGCGTCTGAGTCGTTGTCAGCTGGGTAACATAATCATCCAGATCAACATAGAGTAATTCTTCTGTCAAAAGGCATTTTGTCTGCTTTGGACCTAACGCAGCTCATAAGTGTTACTTGATTTATTTCTCGTCTCCGTTTATCACGCATACCGATTGATCCATTCAGCGGTTTGATGTAAGACATGTCTCGAGTTTTGAGTACGTTCCCGTCTCCTTTTCGCCAGTCGCTGATAGTGACCTCTTTATTCAATGCATTCAGCAACATTTCTCTTTGATAGCAGCTCAGATGGGGACTTACCAGTATTCTTTTGTTCAACAAGAAATTTCTTTGTAAAGTCGCTGAAATACAGTAAATTGTAGAGATTCTCAATAGTACAATCGAACGTCTGATCGAGTACAACTTTAGGAAAGTGCTCGCCGTTTTTGCCACATGCACACTCTGTTTTCTCTTTGGTTTGCTGGACAGCGGCATCTCCATTTGCTGCTGCTGCGTTGCCGTTCGCATCGTCTTTGGAAAGGGATGTCATGTTGGGTCGCGGACCAGCCTCTGAAATTGCGCGCCTGCGTGCTGCATCCTGTTCCTCGTCTTTTGATACTTTGGGTAGCGGCAAAGATGCCAAGGATACTTGTCTCTCTCGCGGTTCTGTTAGGCAAGTTTCAGTTAACCAATGGTATTCGCATGAAGACAGACGTGATATATATATTTTTACCTTCGCTGTCGCTAGCAGCATCGCCTGCACCGATAGATGATGCATCGTCGTCGTCAGTGTACACGTAGCTTCCAGAGCTGGCATCACTTAGATCTGATCCATAGTCATCGTTGTCGGTTGAGTTGCTTTGGCTGTTTCGAGAGTCACGGTTGTCCCCATTTTCTTTTGATCGAGAGCACCGCCAGACATCGACGATCAGATCGTACGCTTGATCACGCGACAGGAAAGATGCAAAGAAATGCTAAAGCTGTTTTATAAGAATGATGTAAACCATCACATCCGATTCCATCGTTAAAATGTACCTTGGCATGCAGCGTGGAGACCTGGATGGCATTTGGAATAAACAAAGCTGTGGTCTTTTTCTCAATATCTACGATATCTTTGAATGCGATCACGAGCTATACAATGTACAGTGAGCCATGGGAAGACACATCATCAACACGCACGTGCAAGATATACTTACATTTGTCACCCAGCCAAAGATGTTGGCGTTGAAGCACAAGTGATTCTCGGAAATATATATACGGCCTTGAAGAAGGATTTCTTTTTGCAACGCGCATCCAAAGTCTTAAATTATAATAATACGTGAGCAGCATTTTCCTTCCCACTATAGATTTGCATGATACATTACCTTCGATTAGAGGATCTTCTTCGGGCACGCTGCGGAAAAGAGCATGGAAATCCTGGTTCCGTTTCGCACTGGCCACTTCCAAGTTGCAGGCTGCTGCGATGCTTCCGGCTGCCATGGAGGGTGTTCTTTCAGAGGATGCACGCGTATCGACAGTTAATTCAGAAGCACGGCGAGGCGCAGCAGCAGCAGCTGCTGCTGCTGCCCCGTTGCGCAATTTGCTGCTGCCAATATTGTTCGTCGGTTTGGGGAGCGACTTATCCGAAGCAGCTTCGTCGTTGTTGACTGAACCGGTCGTTGATAAACTAGACGCACGGGAGCGCGGCTTGCGAAGCAGGCGTGAAACAGCGGACGTAGAGCTAGACGTTACAGGCAAGTGCTGCTGCTCAGGAGCTGCGATAGGTGTAGGTGTAGGAGAAGACGCACGCGATGATACTTGATTGTCTGGAAAATGCTTTTGCAAAGATAGCGTCGTCGGTGACGAGTCCATCGGGTCCACAGGGGTAGGCTCTGAAATGTTGATGGGTGGCGGCAAACGTGGGGATCCTTCGGAATTGCGGCGTGCAGCAGATGGTGAGCCGTTTCTCGCAAGGGTTGTGTCAATAGCAGGAGGTCTGTCGCCTGAGACGGTGTTCGAGTGTGGTCGCCGCTGCTGGTGCGTATCTCTATGGGAACCCGTGTCCCCCTCCATGGTGTTTATATTTATCTGTGTGGAGTATATATATAACTTTCCAGTCTCGTGGAGAAAAGAGAGAAAATGGCGGACAGGGGATGGGCTTTTACTAAATTCGGGTGTTGCCTAACTCTGCAGTTGTTATTCTCAGCAGACAGCCTTCGTCATGCGCAGGATCCCGCGACTTTCTTTTACAACGCGCAACTATGAAGAACCGTTTATGATTTAGCGAGGCACTCAGGGCAATTTTTCCTTGCTTTCTTTTCTGCTCGATGCAGTGCTGACCACTAGATAACTAGTACATCGATTTCAAAATTTGAAAAGCTGGGCAATGAACACCGCACGTAGTTTGTACCACTTAATCGCAGGATATGCAGTTTCTGAGTGTCAGCGGCGTCTACTGCAGCAATGAAGAATGTTTAAGTCAGCAGATATACTAACGAATTATGAATAGCACTTAAAAGTCAGTTCCTGAGCATATGCTTTCGTACTTTCAACTTGGATATAAGATTCCTTTAATGAAGTTATAAAGAACAGGGAGGTAAATGGACAATTTATACAAAGTATTTGCGAAATATAATCAATGATACAACAGGGTGGAATGAACATGAGGGATGGAGACTAGATAAAAGTCGGTCTTTTTGGAGGTTGGGATTATACTTCGCAGTTTTGGGATGCGTCCATGAAATCGATCAATTGCTTCATGGATGGAGACATTCGGCTATTGTTGCGCGGCTTCAGTTCAAGCAGCTGTCTGCCAAACCGCATCTGATTTCGGCACGACTGCAAATCTTGGCTTGATAATCGTTGCTTCATACCGTGGAAAATGTACGCTGTCATGAATGCATCGAAATATGCTGCATGCGCTCCTCGACTTTCATCCTTGGTGGCATTGATAATGAGTTGCTTTGATCCGGACACTTGCTGCTGCTTATCCTCTACTACAGATGTTTGCTCGATCATCGACGAACGTAGATAGCCCCAAATGCTTGCGAGAATGCCCTTCTTCGTCCTTTCGTCTTCTTGCACAATTGTGTCGTTTTTCTTGACATCCTTGCTCTGCGGCACAGTTTGAGATTGTTCCCATGCAGATATATTAAGGTCTCGCTCAACAATGTGTTGAATGTCGTGGGAGTATTTGCATCCAGTAGCTTGCCTGGTACAAAAACCATGGAGCTAATAAAAGATTTAGACTTAGCAACAGTGTTCCGACTATCCATATTCCCCAGTATAACTAAACTTACTGCAAAGTACTCGCAAATGCCTGATGCGTGTCTTTGTTTCTTGTTGTTTTTCTCCAAGGCCTGTTCTTCGTCATCATCGTTATCTCGGGATCGCTTGCGACCAGCTTTTGCGGCTACTCTTCTGTTAGATGCTTCCTTCTTGTTGTTGTCGTTGTAGTTCTCCTTTTGAGATTCGTTTTTGGGTTGCTTTTTGTCGATGCAGATAGTGTCTTCCACTTGCAAAGCCGGTGCCTGCTCGGTGTATTGGTGTTTGACATACAGGTATGGTAAGTAATGTTTCTTCTCGCCGATCTTTCTCTCAGCCATGTATTTGGTATCGTAGATTCCTCCAGGGAATATAGCATTGATGTCATAAACGAAGCACTCGAATTTATCCGGCAGATCCGTAATGAAATGCTGGTATAAGTATAGAAGATCCATAAAGCCGTTGTGGAGGACAAGCGGTATCTTCTTCATGCGCATTATAACGAAAATTTCAATCACGAGGGTGCGAATAGTTTTGGCTTTTTCATCGGCAAGTTCTTCCTCTGCTGTCTCCACAATGCTGTGCTTGGCAAGACGGATCTTTGACGTATCGAGTCTTCCTGGCTTGTATGGTATGCCGTGCGTGAGTTGCTTGTTAAAGTCGAATCCTTCGCGGGCGAGGAAACTGACGTTGTATGGATTTATGAGGTGTGGCTCTTCGTTGCGCATAAGGAAATCAAAGTTGGAAACTTTGCCTTGAGAGACCAACGTCATGCCTAGCGAGAGTACCGCATGTGTCTTTGCTGTCTTGGACCATTCCTCGTAGCGAGAATACAGATCGTCAGGAGATCGGGTTGGGAATCCAGAGAACTCTAGATCGAGTGCGATCATTTCCGCTTTCTGTGCGCGTAGAAGGATCTCATCGTAGATATCGGGAAGCACAGTATCGTGCACGTCAAATCCTGGTACGATTTTGACAGGCATGACTGGAGGAGGAGAACTGTAAGACTTTGCACGATTTTAAGCCGCCGCTGCTTCAGCGCAGTAAAGCAAGTCGCCTACATAGCAAATCGTTAACTCCCTATTATGCATCCTTATGTTACGTTAGAGCATGACTGTGATGCTTCCTTTATTGATTGATTGATGAGAAGCAAAAGACATAACGTTTCTTTGTTAAAAGAATGATTTGGGAGCATCGTTGTAGATAAGCATGTTAGGCGTATCCTTTGGCAAGTTTGTGAGAGCGCCCTTGGTAGCCAAAGCGAGGATCTTGTCTTTGACGGCTTGAGGGCTCATTGGCTCTTCAGATAACGACATCAAATACGCACACAAACCAGCGACGTGAGGAGATGCCATGCTGGTACCACTAAGGGTGTTTGTGGCAGTCTTGCTTCCTTTCCAGATGCTCATAATATCTTGACCTTTTTGCCAGAAAAGGTTAATTGGTTTCCTCGTCCTTATTAGCCGGATGCTAATTTTATTTACCTGGTGCAAACACATCGAGACATTTTCCGTGGTTGGAGAAATAAGCTTTTTCATCTGCAAGGTTCGAGGCTCCCACAGTGATAGCTTTTTCTGCTCCTGCTGGGGAATACTGGCAAGCATCTCTGTTATCGTTGCCTGCTGCTACTGCAAACACAATACCGTTCCGTACAGCCTGTACGCATTGATACATGAGTAAACAAGTGTCTGGCAGGAAGATAACAAGTGTATACCTCGTTGACAGCCATGTTGAGAGCCTTGGAACGACCGCCGCCCAAACTCATGTTGGCAACAGCGCCCTTGTAAGTCTTGTTACTTGCTCTAGCTTCTTCAGCATCCATCTGATGCTGCTCCAAGGCCCAGTTGACGCCGGCCAGTACGCCGGACATGCTTCCCGAGCCGTTTGAGCGTAGAACCTTGACTGCAACAGGTTGTGCCTCCTTGGCAACGCCGAAGCGTCGACCAGCAATGGTGCCTGCACAGTGCGAGCCATGGCCGTTGCCTAAAACGACATACTTAATATCATTCATTGCATCTCTTATTACTAGCAAGCGCTTTCTCACCATCAATATCCTCCTCCTGCTCCGGGATTGTTACTCCCCACTGTGCACGACCATCAAAATCGCTGTGTTGGATATTAATACCGGTATCGATAACAAACACTTTGATTCCTTGGCCGGCTTGGGGTTCATAAATGTACTTGTTGAACGTGCGGAGAGTCAACTTTTCTCGATGAGAAATCCGTGCAAGTCCCCAGGGAGCACTGCGCTGGAGCTCTGATGCATATACGACGCTGTCACGTTCAACGTAGGCGACCTTAGACAAGTTAGTCTTCTATATCCCAAATAAATAAAAATCGCCGATTACCTCTGGTGATCTGCGGATATCCTCCAGAGCTTTCTGAGAGAACTTGCCGCTGTATCCACGCCACGAAGGCGTGTCATACGTGTATCGGATGCCGGCTGCAGCCTCGCTGCTTAGGAAATCGGTTACAAGCTCACCATGTTTTCGCGCAAGGTGGCCGACCCACTCGCAGTGAGTGAGAGCTTGTCTTGAGGTGACGTGACGTTTGAGCACAACAATGTACGAATCAGATATTGTTTCTGCATCTGCAGGCTCATAAAGTGGAGCAACGCCGATGTCCCAAGGACGGGCTGTAGGCGATGCCAAAACCGATGAAGACAAAAGCCACGTAACTGCAAAGGTAAGGATGCTGCTTTTAACCATCAAAGTACTAGTAAGGAAAAATTCAGTCGATAAAATGAAAGAAGAAGAAAGGAAAAGAAAAGAGTAAAATAGGCATTCGTTATCTTTTTCCTTTTATTTCGGAGGGATTATTGGCGGCGATGTTGCCTTTTGACACAATAGTAATAACATTCTCACTGATGATGATTATGATGGGTGGATACCCATGACGGGTTTGATTGACAAGTTGCAAACCTGTTGACATCATCATCCAAATGCAGACATTGCTTATTCTTACGAGTTTGAAGGAAGCATTTGTACAGAGGAAGCATTATCTACACGATCGGCAGAAAGAGATGATCGGCGCATATTTACATGAAGGAGAAGGCAGAGAAATATATGTAAATGATAACAGCAGCGCGAGATGCTGATGGTAGGTAAAGTAAGAAGAAGAAAAGAAAATATATACAGCTTAGAATTCTTCAAAGAGGTGGCGGTACGGGTCATATTGCGGCACGCCGTAAGGGACTTGCTGTTCCTCGTATACATCAAAAAGACTACTGTCGCCCTCGCCTTTACAGGTCGGTGCGTAAGGAGGAGTTACTTTGCGCTGTGCGAGCAACTTGAAATCGATAAACTCGAACCACTTGTGCTCCATAACATCCAAGCATCCTCGCCGTAGGTTTCCGTAACGTGCAGACAAGTCGGACGTGAGCAAATGACGGAGCAAATCACGAATGGATGAATCAAAAGTCGAAGGGTATTTTGGCCGGCATTGTAAAATTTTCTCATACATTTTCATCTGATCCGCATCGTAGAAGGGTGGATAACTTTATCAATCAACTTTGTGTTAGTCACAATAGCATTGCAAGAAGCTGTAAGATATATACTACCCTGCCATCATTTCGTAAATCAAGACGCCAAGAGCCCAGTAATCAACTGCCTTGCCGTATCCCTTTGACTGGATAATCTCTGGAGCTGTATAATAGAATCAGACAGTTTGGTCATATGCAAACAAATTTTCTCCTTTGTTTACCAAGATAATCCGGTGTTCCGCATAATGTCCAGGTGATGTCATTAACGTGCTTGGCGAAGCCAAAATCTGTCAGTTTTATGTGCCCGTAAGTATCCAAGAGTATGTTCTCTGGCTTGAGGTCCCTGTAGATTATATCCTTGCTATGCAGATAAGCGATTGCGAGTAGCGTTTCAGCAGCGTAAAAACGTGCAAGAGCCAGCGGCAATGTCTGTTCCAGATTTGTTTTTAGAGTTTGTTGCTACGATCGGATCGAACGAACAAAGGTCAGTGGCAGCATGTTTTACCTTGAACTTTCTCATGAGGCTAAAAAGCTCCCCGCCAGGAACATAGTCCATGACAAGATAAAGGTTTGCATCGTCTTGAAACGTGCCCCAAAGATTGATGATAAACGGATGGACAACATTCATGAGAGTTTCCCGTTCAGAGCGGGTGTGTTCAACCTGTTTGAGCTGGACGACTTGCTGCTTTTTCAGAACCTTGAGTGCATAGTGTTTGTCATTATGCTTTGATCGCACAAGGTGGACGCGCCCAAAAGAACCAGTACCAAGAGTTCGCAGCACATGAAAATCTTGCAATGTGAGCGACTGCCTTCGCTTTTTGACGATATTCCATCCTTCATCGTCGTCCTTGCTTTCGTCCAGGTGCTGATCCACCAACAGCATGGGTGCAGACGATACCGACAGATCCGAGCTGGATGACTCTATGGTCTCAAGAGGCGACAGCGGAGGTGAATGAGGAATGGCAAAGATTACTGGACTCGGTGCATCTAGATATAGTCCAGTCAACTTCATGTGTCAGCAGGCTATCAGTCAATCAGTATGGCAGTATACTGGTACTTGCGGAAGCACGCAAACCCCGTCATTTGTTTGTTGTTATTGTACAACGCCGATCCAGGTTGATCGGACGGACCCACTGCAGGGTTCAATTGCCATTAGAGTTGATACAAACTTTTGATCTCTCTCGTTTGAATAAACGTTCACTCACCCGGAGGATCATCGCGGTCAATGAAACCTCCACCCAATGTTTCTGAAGTGGGCAGCGATGCTAGCGATAGGTTGTGCTGGCTAGATCTCCAGAATTTGCTCTTTCGGGACGGACCTGTTGATGAAGACGAGTGCTTCGCCTTGTCCAAAAGTCGAGTCAGTACGGACATTGCTGGAAATGGAGAAAAGGCGTAGAAAAGAAATGTGAAGGGAACAGGGGTTTCTATTTGTTGCTGGGTGGATATTCCCGCTCCTCTTTGTAAACAAAAAAATCCATGCAAAGTGGCCCGTCGTAGCTTAAAAGAAATAAACATTAGGCACGATCCCAGGAGTACATTGGCATAGCAACACTCTAAAACCATCTTTCCTCCAGATCTGAGATTTCAAGGCTTGATCAGATCTGCAGTTCCTTTGTTTCTGATCACTTCCTCTTTTTGTCCACGATATTCCATCAAACCTTCATAGTTGTGTCGACATGGTGACATTGCGTTCAAAGGATTCGTGGGCCTAGAGCCATTAATGAGACTTGCGCTGCAAGGATATTCCAGTGTTTCAATCGAGAAGGGAGTAAGGTTGGGTGCTGGAAACCTAGCTTTTTGTCGTCTGTGTTCAGGCGCTAGCTAGCAGAAGTAGGTATTTTATATGCATTTGCTGCTTTGAATGGCCGACCGATATCACAGTCTTGGAGCCATCTCAATCTCAAGCCAGTATGTCAAGTTATTCTCGACATCCCGCACCCAATGTGGCTGGAACGGATAGCAAATGATGCAACTCTTTTGCACTGCCATTGGTTACCACATATTGGAACTTGTCACAGATATTCTTTGAATTGCTGTTAATTATCCTCTTTTATATTATTATTTTAACAAAAATTGGATAAACATAGACGATCAAGCCAAGTACTTTGCTGTCGACTAACAACGGCCGCATTAGTAACTTAGATGCATCGACGAGAAGATGCCGTTCCAGAAACGCTTTTTGCAGTGATACGCGTCCGATTGGAAGCCAAACTTTTTTAGCGAATTGATTGCGAGTATGCATATCACAACTTTGAAAACATATTTTACAGCCGTTGCTGTGCATGAATTATCACGCAGCAGCGGCGTGACTGACTCACTATTCTGTCCACACTCTAAAAAGCTGCTGTTAAAATAATACTGCAGTACAGCCGATATCCGCTATAATAGTGCAACTGAAAAGATATGGTAATCCAGACAATAAAATGACTAGAGCGGTTATTATGCATCATGGACCTGTATATGTAGACAGGTAGACACCCTGTGCCGTTGAAAATCCATTCCGATGCAAAATTTCGACGAAAAGACTTATCAATACTTGCACAAATGTAGAAGTTTAGATGGAGAACACATTGTTACTGACGTATCTTCACATCATATGTGGGTACCAACTAGTGCGTTAGTCTCTCTTTCTTCCACGTCATAGCTACGCAACGCAACGCAAAAGCAAACAAACTAGTGTTGGCATATACTCCCTGTGCTACCCCGTAAGGAGGTCATGTAAGTGAGGGAATGAGGACCTTGGGTGGCCTTTTACTACAAGGGGATTTATTACTTTTTGTCACATCAAGCATCAGCAGAATTTAAGCTCTTTTTCTTCTCCTTAATTCATACATAGCGCGGTAAAAAAGAAAAAGGCGCTAACTGCACGAACTATATGAACTTTTTAGCTTTCGTGGTACAGGAATACTGGATAATTTTGCGCTACCGTGTATACACGCACTAGATATTGAACGGGACGATGGAGTAAGGAAAGATAACGTAGCAGTTATAAGTTAGCAGCGTAGTAGGCTAAGCTGCATCGCGCGATGCACATTAATTGCAGTCGTGTAAATGAAGTATGCTAGCCAGCCAGTCGCTCTCTGCTGCCTGCACAGTTTGAGCATTGGGAATAAGCACGTTATCATAAATGCACGGACGGAGAAACAAAAAGTGATCCCTACCCCGCATGCCCCAAATGAAATATATCACGACGGCGACGGCTTCTTTGTATACCAGTCATCCCCCATTTTACAGGGTCCATTGCTTGCTTACCCTCCCTCTCCGCCCCCTTTTTTTGCGCTGCTCGGTCGCCCGTGGGCAGAAAGGGAACTACAATGGATGCATATGTGTAATATATTCTGTCGATCGATCAAGTGTCTATTTTTGATCGGATTCTTGGAACAATCAGAAGGCCTTATTGATGGACAAACACGTATCCTATTTGATGAATGCTCAGCTGTGTATAATATAAGCGTTTTTTCTTGCCATCTCGTACGCGCTCCCATTTATTTGACACCTGCAAATCGAGTCTACCAAGTTGTGATGAATGACAGATATTAATTTGTCTACTCGCTTATACAAAGATCGTTCGGCAGCCCCTGGCCGGATCTCCCTTGCCAGCCCCCAGAAGCAGCAGTCTCCTTCCAACTCGGTTAAAGAAAGGGCTAATCCAGTGTTTCGGATCCAATGAGAAAGTGATACGAACCATACGCATATCTTTTAATGTGCATTTTGCGAGCAACAGGGAGTATACGCAGCTTTTCAAGGATGCTGCATCTATGCTGTGTACACGTTACACATATTTTGCAGCCAAAAATTAATGTAAAAGGCCCAATACGTGATCCCTCCATCCAACCCAGGGAACAGGAAGGATGCAATTAAACCGACCTCCAACGGATAATAATAACACGGACCGAGGGTTCGCTGCTGTTGCGAGAAGGGGCCTGTAGGGTCCTTGTTGCTCATCTGCGCTCCTCAATCCACTGCAAGATACAGTAATAACATTATACAGTGTGCTGATAAAAAAGAAAACATAATAGAGACAGACAGATACATAGCGAGGGTGGCCATATGCTGCCACGCGCTAGCCCCTATCTAGACGCCCTCTCTGTATGAAAGCACCACTCACCTGTTGAGGATGATGTCGTAATAGGTCATATGAAGGGGAAAACTAAGAATCTACTACTAAACTCAAGTCCAACTGGCGATAGTCAAAACTGTACACATACATTTGTGCTACTAGCAGCTGAGCAATGCAAGTTTATTGTTGTGAGTGTGTGTGCGCACACTAGCTCGATTGTCGATCCTTGTCTTTGTACATCGATTCGCCGATTATTCCTTGACACTTTGTGCAAGTGTAGCACGATGAACTCACTTATGGAGTAATTGAAAAAATTCTAGATGCAGCACCTCTGATCCCTATCGGACATACTATCCTACAAAACTTTGTACTGATGTAAATACCGCGGAAAGGATAAAGACATAAATTGTCCAGTGAGTTATTCTGTGTCAGTCTCCGTTCTTAGGTGTCAATCACAACCCCGTTTTGGAGCCGTTGTGTACAGTGCGTTGTTGGTCGATTTTCGAATAGCACATTTTGCAAGCCAGGGCGTCAGCGCCCTTCTCCTATGAGAGTGATGCGACGCGCGCAGTAAACATACGATGAACTGTTTCTCTATTCGTACATCTCTGCTCCTATTGCTAGGGTGCGCCACACAAATCTTTTTCCTTTTTGCGGCACTGCACGATCGGTGAGAAACTTGGCTGAAAGAAACAAGGCACGGTGAGCAGCCGTGCGATCAGCATACAAAGTAGCAGCAGCAGCAGCAGCCGGCTAGACCATTTACGGCCACAAGGCGGCTTCACGAAAGAGGAAATGGCCGGGAATGATCGGCGCAACAGCCAAATTTAGTCTCGTTCGTCGTGATTGAACCCTTTTGCTTGTGCGACAAAATCTGCAGCGACGCCCACATTGTTGACCCTAGTGCGACGATGATGGCGATACGCGCGCACACACACATACAACTTGTTGATCGCATGTTTCTGGAGGGAGAGTTGAAGAACGGAAGAGTGTAAACACGGACCATTTCTTGAGCATTTATCTGCATAAAGGACCACTCCCTGCCAAATGGGCGGCGCCTCACCCAACCATGCGTATTCCCCCATTCGCCCCCCGCGCAGACCAGGAGCACACACTCTCTCTCTGCCTCTCTCTCTGTCTCTCTTTCTGAAGGATATTTGTCACCTGGCCTGGAGTGAGTTGTTGCTGCTGTAGTCGCCTTGCCAATCATGCCAATGATCATGCGATCATCGGCAACTTTTTGTGTGGGAATCTTGCATGTGCGCACATACGCTTGTCTTTTAATGTATATGTTTATTTTTCCTCACTCACTCTCTCTCGTTACCCGCGTTACCTCCCCTTGCTTTCCCCTTCTTTGCGCTCTCTTGTACTTGAATTTTCTCAAAAGGTCTCATGATTAACTGTCGGCGCTGTTGCAGATAGCAATTTTTCCCTTTTTACTACAAGTCGGTACGGATCATCACATCGGGCTGGTTGTTGTCATCACTATTTGGTAAATAACGAAGGGAACGATATACAAATTATGTGTTTGTGGGATTGCACGCACACACACACACACACGCACGCATCCACGCATTACGCATGATGGGCATTGTCATGTTGCAAAATCGACGATCTTGTCTATATGTAAGCTGATATCATGCGTCTACGACCTAAGAGATCTAGAGGGCTCTTCTTTTAGTACGGCTTTAACGATAAACGGGGGTGAATAATGAACTGTGCTCCTTTCTCGTTCATCCCTGTTCTTAATTAGGCACCTGCCTTTGGGTTCTTTTTTTCCTTACCGGATGTAATAATTTACTTTGCACTCGCACTGTTGTTCAAATAATAAAATTAGGCTATCTCGCTATCTTCTTTTTTTGCGTGCAGAAACTCTGCGTTTCATTACTTCCATCTTGTTTGGCACTTCAAGTTGTCGCAGCAGCATCCGCCCTAATTTATTTAATGCTGAGCTTCATAAAGGCGGGGTAGAAACACATTGCTCTAAATAATCCGCGTTAATTGGTTGCTATACGAAATAGTTTAATGAGTGAATGACAGAATACTTTCCAGTGTAAAATGTCAACTCTCGGCAAAAAGCATCTAGGTTTGCAGATGGATATAAATGGAAAAGAAGGGATTCTCGTTCTTTCATTCAACTCCCTCCCATTCACATACATCCCCCGTTCCCCCCGAATCCAAGTCTGCCTCTTCTCCCCCCCCAAAGGCGCAGAGACAAGATTGCCCCCCTGAAGACCGATTTTCACCTTGTGCCAATCAATCGGCTCACCCTTTTTTACTTGCCAAACGGATATAAATGAAGGGCATCTTTTGTCGGCCTGCTTCCTTTTTTTCCTACAGCCAGTCTTGTCTTGTTTTCTTCTCTTTCAACTTTTTCTCTCTCTCTTTCTCTCTCGCCAGCTCCACCCCTTTGAATGTCTCTTAAGATGGTTCATCCGCACACCTTTCCGCTCGGCAAACGCATAAACAACCTCGAAATTGTAAATATTCTCGGCCAGGGCGCCTACGGTCAAGTCTACCTCGCGAAACGAATCGATACTCCAGAATTGCAACTATGCGCTGTCAAGTCCCTGCGACAAGCCAAATTGGACGATCGTCAACGAGCTTTCCAGCGCACCGAGATTGGACTTCATGCACGGCTGTCAGGACATCCGCACATTATCCAACTTGAACGCGTTATTCGAGAGCCCGAGTACACTCATGTGGTGCTTGAATACGGTCCTGAAGGTGATTTGTTTTCGGCCATCACGGAACGGGAGCTTTACATGGGCAACCACAGCCTCATCCGGCATGTGTTCTTGCAGCTGCTAGATGCAGTCAGCTATTGTCACCGCAACGGTGTATACCATCGAGATATTAAGCCTGAAAACATTCTCGTTTTCGACGGCGGCAAGACTGTCAAGCTGGCCGACTTTGGTCTGGCAACAACCGAAGTCATTTCAACCGATTATGGCTGCGGCAGTACATTTTATTTTTCACCAGGTAATGGGAGCGCTGAAATTTTATGCAAGTTTGTCGGTTTTGCTGATTGCTCTGTTTCTGGTATATAGAATGCCAAGGAGATTCGTCAAACAGAAAGAAGCGCATCGGCTATGCGACGGCACCCAATGATGTATGGGCACTCGGTGTTATTCTTGTAAACCTGGCGGCTGGCCGGAATCCTTGGAGACAGGCGTCGTTGAGCGACGAGACATTCTACGCATACCTGTCCGACCCCAACTTTTTACTAAAGATCCTGCCTATCTCTCGGGAACTCAACCAGATTCTGAAACGCATCTTTTGCATCGACCCGCTCCGACGGATAAGCCTGAACGAGCTGCGCGAACGTATTAAGCGATGCAAGTACTTTACCCGAACGCCTCAGGTCGAGCGCCTTGAACGACAGCAAGCACTGGATCGAGAATTCATGACACTTCGTAAACTCAAAATGCCACCTGTTACCGGTGCACCTCCATCTCCACCAGCTACCCCGCGCTCCAATCGATCACAGGCATCTATCTCGTCGAGTACAGCATCGTGGCAACACAGAATCACTCCCCCAACTTCACGCGATGGCTGTGTTGCAGATGAGAAGCTTGACATACTGGATATGCAAGTCTGAGCACTCTCGCTGAAACACTACATACATTTACAAAACACACCCGCTCATTATCCTTCGATTTTCCAACATGAGTGGGCGCTTGCGCCGGCTCAAACCGCTCCATACTTTATCCTTTCTTCAATACAAACCGGCACACACACACACACACACACACACGCACGCACGCACGCACATATTTTCAACACAATCACAGTTATATACATATATATATATCCTTCTTTTCTCTCACTCCACCATACGGGCGGATAATTGTTGACCTATTCATCCGGTCCCCTTCCTCTTCCCCTTTCTTTCCCCTTTGCACGCTATCTTATATGTTATTGGCCTTTTTTTCTTCCATCTTATTCTTCTTGTCCATATTATGCATTTTCTGTAAGTTTACATACGCTTTCTCCCCACCGTTCACCATTTTTTTCTTTTTTCCGTATGTATATGTTCTTTTATCCCACTTGTCTTTTTTCCCTCTGAGAGCTGTTGCTATGGCAGAAGGCTTTCATGATGTTCATCCATATTCAAAAAGACCACACATTGAACCCAGACATTGCAAAAATAATAAAAACACACACACACAAAAACAAAGTCATTCACAGCAGCTTGCATTACATTTGCTTTTGTCATTGTTCCTTTTCGTTTCGACCACTGTGCTTCGCTACGTTTATGTACTGCGGATTACAATGATCGGATCAGTTGAAGAGCTTAAAGTGTAGATTTGCGCAGTTGCTGCATTCCTGGCGGCAGCGGCGGCGGCTGCGGCTGCTAATTGCTTGAACCTCACGCATTAACAACAAATAACAATGGGAGCTCGGGCGGCAGCAGCAGCAGCAGACCCCCGTATTCTACAATGTTGCACAATGTGCCTCAGTGATACAGGCCAATCCATGGCTTATCAAATAACAATAGGGCTCTTCCTCGGAACCCGCAAATATGTACATTTACTGTAAATGCCCTTCCTTTCTTTCCTTTCCTCCTCTCGACGGACGACGTCCCTAGTATGCTGTCAAATTGCCATGTAGAGCTGCAGCCTTTCAGGAGGTTTGGCTTATTGCTGGGACCGCACTTGACAGATTTGTGTAAAACATCTGCAAGTTTGGGCTGACCGCGTGGGCTGTCAAGGACGACAAGAGAGGAAATGATCTGAAACACAACGAATTAAGTAACGGAAGTGTCGTTGGAAAACGTTGTCTGGTTGGAAAAGAACGTGCAAAGGTTTAAAAACAGATGACGATCTGTTTAAACCCCATCATATTCATTGTTGCCCATCATCCCTGAATGCTGTTTGTAGATTGACAGCTATTATTCCTTGGAACCAAAGCGAGTCACATAGAGAGATACTGATACACGCACATCAAATTTCGATATAGTTCTTCTGTTCCTGAAACTCAAATAGAAATTTTACGAAAAAGGCAAAAGGTCAAAAGGAGAGAAGGAGCTCGTGTTCTGTTTTCAAGATGATCATCTCGATAACTTTTTCTTCTCGGTTTAAAGAAAGAGAGAATATAATGCTAGCAAATTTCTGCAACTGAGGCATCATGAGATGATATATATCATAATAGTCTCACAGCCACCGCTCATGTAATAAATACCCATATTTTCACATGCGAAAAAGCCAAGCGGGAAAAAAAGTCAGCCGACCGACATGAACGGTCTCTCTCACTCTCACTCTCATATTTGCCATATTTTTCTTCCTTTTTTCACCTTCCTTTTCATTTCTCTCCCTAAGCCGCTTACTTGACATCATGGCTCCAACGTCCGCCAACATAGTTTACATAGTTCGTCACGGCGAAAGGCTCGGTAAACGGATCAAATATCGCCTGAGAATCTGAATTTTGATCTGACGCTTTGCTGCTGCCCATTGCCAGACCACGTTTTGAAAATGTGGAGACCCGACCCCGCACTGGGAATTTGGGATCCACCGTTATCTTGCAAGGTAGTAAAATAAAAAAAAAAAAAAGACATGCAGCCCGATCCTTCAACCTGGTAATATATGAATTTGTTTAGGGTCACGAGCAAGCAGAGCAGACCGGAAAGCATATTTTAAATTTGATGCATGAGCGCGGCATTGACGTTGACGATGCGACCGTTGTATTCTACAGCTCGCCATTCCAGCGATGCATCGATACCGCAATCGGCGTTGCGCGTGGTATGCAGCAGACTGCAAAGACAGCAGCGCTGCGGTTGGAACTTGGATTGGGCGAATGGATGTGCGAGCGATTCTTTGACCAAATATGCCCTGCAGCGCAGCTCACATCGCGACAGCACGTAGCGCTAGCCAAGCAGCAAGTATCCTCCTTCAACAACAAAGGCAGCAGCAGCAGCAGCGGGCTACCGTTTGCTGTGGACTATGGATATAAGCAAGCGCGGACAGAATTCGTATTTCCCGAGCGATACTCTGACATGCTGAAACGGTTTGACGAGACTCGGATGCACTGCTGCGCTGTAACTACGGCCAAGCTGCCGGTTGCTGCTGTCCGAAAACACATCGTCGTTGTCATGGTCACCCACGCTATCGGCATTAGCGCCTTGCTCGATAGTTTCCGGCACACGCTCACACGACCCGTGGAAACATCCTATTGCAGTATCTCTTGCGTCACACGTTGCAACAACATGGCTGTTTTCTTGCCGTCGCCAACTAGCGAAAATGGGCCGGATGACGATGATACTGCTAACCAAGATTTCACAAGTATCAATCAAGATGATGGCAGCGATATGGATCGATGGCAAGTCGAACTACAAGCATTCGATGCCCATCTCTCGTGATCACCTGCATTGTTGCTATTGTCATAATTTCCTCTGCTCCACGACGTATACCCTTTGAAAGTTCTATTCATCTCCATCTTTATGCATGCCCTCCCCCAACTCTCAACTCTTTTAATATCTCTGATTTTTTCTCATCGACCTAATGTCCAATCACTCTTTTTCTTTGCAACCAACAAAGAAAAAACGCAGCGTGAGAAACGTAGAATGGACAAGAGCACTTTAGTTTAAAATGAGAGAGATGATGTATGATGAGGCGTTTAATAACCCAAAGCAGCAAGAGAAGCGTTGATGTCCTTGACAGCATCGGCCTTGGACTCGACAGCCTTCTGTTGAACCTTGGCAAGCTCGACCTTGCGCTTGTAGTAAGCGGCAGACTTGGCCTTGCGCTTCTCCTCCAACTTGGCAACGACATTCTGGTACTTCCAGCCGAATTCGTGGGAGATGCGGCCGAGGTTAGTGTACTTGCGACCAGGCTTCAAGCGGTTGACACGAAGGGCAGCGGGGACGACCATGCGCTTGACCTTGTCGTAAGGGGTGGGGACACCTTCGAACAACTTGATGCGGGTCAAGGCAGCAGCACCACGCGCAGTCTTGTGAGGGATCATACCACGGATAGCCTTGTACAAGATCTGAGAGGGGGCACGGTAGTGGAAGGGGCCGCCCTTTTGAGGGTTGACACGGTTCTTCTTGTGGAGGTAGGAGGCGTACTTGACTGTAACAAGAAGGACAGTTATTAATATCTAACCCCCCATCTGATCTGTTCCCTTTTTGATCCGATACTTACGCTTGTTACGGAAGAACTCGCCAGAGACGTTGACATCTTCGCAGCGAACAACAACAACCTTTTGGCCGCTCAAGGCTTGCTTGGCGACAATGGCAGCGAGACGACCGAGAAGGTGACCCTTTCCGTCAACAACAATGACCTGCAGCAACAAACTCATCAGTTATTCTCTGTTTCTTTCCTTTTCCCTGTTTGCACCCCCAACACAGCTGCGTTGCCCTGATCTGATTCTCGCCTCGCGTCTCTTCTTTCCATCATGCAGACCGAAAATGAAAAACTTTTCGTTTCAATGCTGAATCAGGCATCCCTCCCATTTCGAAATTACTGCCGTGTGCCGAATCAAAAGTGGTCCACGATACGTAGCCGCTCACTGTACACCACTGAACGCCGCGAATTGTAGCTGAAACGGTACCTTTTCAAAAGTGCTCATGGCCGAAGTACTTGTCCAAAAGAGAAGGAAGGATTTCCACGTTCTGTCCTGCTGGATATAAAAAATCAACGAGAAAATTTTTACTTTGGGTGGCAACTGCGGGCCTTGACAAGTCTCCAGCAGCATCAATTAATGTTTAGCCAGCAGCGATAAAGCAAAAGGCATAATATCTTTGTATATCTTACATTTACAGTTGAATGTATGTCTTCTCAATATATGTAATGTATCAAGATAGAACATGAATAATCTTCCATTGTTACAATAGTTGTAACATGCTGTGAATGTATGCCAGATGGGATAATATCAATATACGCTCTGGAAAGAACAGCTTCTTGGATAACGACGATTCTCTGCTGAATGATATGAGCAGCTCAAAGAGAAATTTTTTTATTCGATATTGTCTACGTACCGTCAAAGAAAATAAATTCAAGACCTCACAATCGATATTAGCCCTGGAGCCGGAGGAATCTTCATGTTCTGCATAAGAATGATCTATGCTTGTTGGGTTGTAGGCAACGCAAAAAGTTCTCGAAACTGAAAACGCAAGCACCTACGATATGACTCATTGGCAGTTTTCATCAATCCAAGCGAGCTATACTTGATTGCTTTGAGTTATAGAATAGCAAAGACAAATACTTGAACGATAATAATATCTCCACAACGAAAAAAAGTGATGTGTCAATCAGTAATACTTATTGGATATAATTACTGATCGAGCGCCTCAGTGCTACCTCATCAGAGTTACCTCCTACTACGAATATACAAAGTTCTATGTAAGCTCTACAAGCTCTGCTGATATCATGGTCTAGGAGGTTCTACACTTGTAATCATCTTGAAAGCTAGTACCCAAAGCTTCCATCCGGTGTAATGATTACTATTTGAAATAGTAAGCCAGTAAAATGTACAAATGCTTTCGAAGAATATATATTGATAATTGATAGTAAATACGGATATATATGTATAAAGGCAATTATTTGATGATGCTAGGGTTTTTTCGATAGAGATAAGCAGCTCTTAATTCGACTTCTACAGTCTCAGGTTGCACACAGACGTCTTTAAATTGTCCCATACTTTACCGCTATCCTTCTAACTTTTTCTCTTCAGCCTACAGTAGAAAGCCCTTATATTAAACAGTTCGCATATAATAATAATGTCCTAGGCATACTTCTCAAAGAGCGCCACCGCCACTGTTTTCCGATGAGTGTGCAAGGGCAAGAAAGAAATCCATATTTCCAAAAAGGGCAAGAGGTGGCTGAGTTTACTTTGAGTTGCAAGGAAAGACCTCGTCAAGGCAGCCGAAGTAGTATTCTCTCTCTTTCAATAACCTCATAGTGGGCTCTTTACTGTAGCAATGGTACTTGTCAACAGCAAACATTCCATATTCCACAGTGTGATGGATAGATAGATAGATGGATGGATGGATGAATGAATGATAACGACAGATTGAACTAATCCATGGCAACTAATTTCTCACCAGAGCGCCGAACAGCAGACCAAGACCAACCCCATGAAGGCTCTCCACATTGAGAAGCTTGTCCTCAACATTAGCGTTGGTGAATCTGGTGATCGTCTCACCCGTGCCGCCAAGGTGCTCGAACAGTTGACCGGTCAAACCCCCGTCTACTCCAAGGCCCGTTACACCGTCCGTACCTTCGGTATTCGCCGTAACGAAAAGATCGCTGTTCACGTTACCGTCCGCGGCCCCAAGGCTGAAGAAATCCTCGAACGCGGCTTGAAGGTTAAGGAATACGAATTGCGCAACCGCAACTTCTCTGAAACCGGCAACTTTGGCTTCGGTGTCGACGAACACATCGATTTGGGTATCAAGTACGATCCCTCCGTAAGTACCTCTCATTTTCAACAAGCTTTTTGCCTTTACATATACTCATTAAACATAAAGATCGGTATCTACGGTTTGGACTTCTACGTCGTCATGGGCCGCAAGGGTAACCGTGTCGCTCGCCGTAAGCACTGCAAGAGCCGTGTCGGTGCCACCCACCGTATCAAGAAGGTAAGGATATCCAGCTAAACTGTGTGTTGCCATGCAACTGGCCCTTAACTTACATCCAAAACTTATTTAGAACGAGACTATTGAGTGGTTCAAGAGCCGCGTAAGTATACATGGTTATTCTTCCAAGATATACAACGATTCTAATCCATTTGTTATAGTTCGATGGTATCGTCCTCAACAAATAAGCTGGGTCATCAGATCATTTGCTGTGGATGAAATAAAAGTTGCTCAGTTTGCGCAATCGAATATTATTTTGTTGAAGGAGTTTATTACATGTTATTCAATTTGTATCGCAAAGAGCCGTTTGAGGAGACCGTATGAAAGAAGAGGATATATGTGGCAGGAACTAGGACAGATTACATTAATGCTGACAGTATCCACTGCCGTTTTAAGGATTTGTCGAAAAACAATCAAATGCATTGCATGCAGCTGTGCTTTCTGTCAAAAATCCAGACCTGCTGTCAGTCGGAAAGATGACACCTGAAATGGATCTTTCTGGACAAGTTTATTCCCTCTCCAACGATATTACGAGTAAATGACAATTTGCATTGATGCAAAATAATCCGACCCTTGTTTATACACTGCGTACATCCAGAACGCTCAAAAATACGCAAAATGGAAAATGGCTATCACTAACGTGGCTGTAGTCAGCTGTACCAAGATTTCGATCAAAGGAAACATGCAGCTATATCGAGGATTAATTGCCAAGACATCACCAGAAAAGAGGTATATAGAAATCCATTGAACAGGATGTCAGCTTGTCTTTGAGGTGTACAGTATTTCCAAAAATAAAAGACGCTGCTGTTAAGAATGAATGTCGCGCTTTCCAAGTTTGGATGTCGCTTTTGCAATAAACAAACGTCTGTCTTCAGATTCATTTCCAGGATCACCGAGCATGTAGAGAGGATATTAATCGTTTTGGCGCCAACCATGAGCTTGTGTTTCATTCCGTAGCCGTCCGCGTCAGATATCTCGCCACAAAACGAACGCATTTATGTCTGGAGAGGGAAAGGAGTCTCCCGACGACTCTGTATGTCGGTTTAGCTGTATGCTTGTGCTATATACTCCGTTTATGATGATGAACGGATGATCGCTCTAACTAACAGAAGATATTAGATCATTTCAATCCGTGCACTCTTATAAGGAATGATGTAGGCGTAGATATGTATATATATATATATATATATGCAATTAAAAGCGAGTGACGCAAGACAGGATACGGTCGTGCTTAGGAGACAGCAAATTCTCCAACTCTTCCATTTGCATCTCAGGATGCTTCTTTGCTTCAAACTGTTCAAGCAGGACTGACGACGTTGGTGCTGCTGTAAGTTTCGTGCAAATATGTGCAAGTTGCACGAGATTGCGAAGAGACTTGATAGTTGTGAAAGAACCAAATTCATCCACCGACGCTGGTAGTTTGAGATCACAGTAACTCCATAACATAAAATGTTATGTGTAGACCTAGAGATGTTTTATATGCATATCTAGGGTCTCCTGATTCAATTTCTTACCGTCTGTTTGGAAGCCAAGAACACTTTGCTGATTTTGGCTGTTTATGACGGCCTTGCTGAAGATCCCGATCCGAACAAAGTCAAGGACGCGGTTGTATTATTGCTGGTGTCTTCAGAAATTTTCACTTCTCCCGACACCGCAAAGATGGCCCCAGCGCAAATGCTTGATGACGGAGACAACCGCATCTGGCCTGATTTGGTAGTCTACGCCTTTGATTCTTTGGAAATACTGTACTGTGTTTTCGACGGACTTGCGGAGCTAAGCATGGCGCTAATAAACGACATTAGTTGTCACGTTGCGGGAGTTTGATATCGACGTCTTTCACAAACCTATCTAGAAATGTGACAAAGCCATGCTCAGCTCCTCGCCGAGTGCACGCAAGCCGTGTGCATAGTTTCGGATGGTGAGCATTAAGAACATATCATAGGAAAGAATGACACATATGAATACAGGGCGCAATGCCCTATCCACTTGACTCGTTGATCACTTTTTGCTTTTTGGAGCGTAACCGTTCAGATCGCCTTAGCGCAGGAGCTCTGGACGATTCTGGTGTCTCTTCCGCTAGACGGCCTTCGAGATCGCAGTTTTCATTTCTGACAAAGATTGGAATTCAGTGTCCGTTGCATTGAAAAGCTCTGTATGACCACTGTTTCCTTCCAGTCGATCATGACCTTCCAAGATGTTCGTGTCTGTTGTGTAGACAGCTGCTTCACGAGCCCGGCGTCTAGAAAGTCTCGGCCCTAGGCTTCCTTTCATGACCTCGTAGTTTGTTGCACAGTATATGATGTGTCGCCATATCTTTTGGCTGCTTTTTTGCCAGTTTAGGGAAGAAAATGTTGTAGAATTCCATCATTGCGTTGGTGTCCAGTTTGTACGCCTCGCATATGGCGATGTTGGCGATGTGATAACCGACATAACGAGTGCGAGACATTTCTAGCAATGACATTGTCAAGAACGTTGTTGATAACTGACCTTCGGCAATGCCTTCATGTTCCTTTCTTGCTCGTTCGACGGCTGCAGCAAGTATAGATGAATAGAGGCCGGTGTCCGCGGTAGCTACATTTCTTGACTTTTGATTGTACTTGACAGATTTGCCGGTGCCAGGATCCTTATAGTAATTACGTTGGGATAACTATTCTTGGTTTTTTCGCTCTTGATGAACTGGCGACGGCTTGTATGACCTTGCGTCTCTTTCATTTGTTGTTCTCTCGGTTGCTTTCTGAGACACCATTTGCCGTTGTGCTATATTGCTCGACGGACCCTTCCTCGGTCACGTCCTCGTCTAGGTCAGGTATAGGATCGAGCAGTCTGTAGCGACTTCCGTGATCAGGGTTTGGTTGGATCGCTGTGGAGGTCCTCTTGTCATGGTACGCTGCAGACCTCTAAGGACCTCTTCATCGACGTGTTGCATAAAAATGTCACCATAATGAATTGTGCTTAGCGAGCGTGAATTCCAGAGACCAGAGGGTGGCAGAACTGGTGAAGTGCAACTCGAAATCGGTGCAGTTCAAAGTCTGACACTTGGACGCCGATGTTATCCATCGAAGTGGTCAGGAGTGTGTGTCCGCTCCACCATTGAGGGCTCCGAGTTGTTCAAGTTCCAAGACAACGAAGCGGATTTCGGCCTACAAATTAGAATATTAGCAAAGTATACATAGATGTTTCAATAATGAGGCGAGCTTACATTTGTTGCATAGCTGTTTGTAATCATTCCCGGCAGCCGCATGAAAGCCGTCAAAGACTTCGCTTGGTGGAAATTGTGCCGTTGTACCTTGGAGCACCATGCCCCCAGTTCATTTTCATTATGCGATAACCGTAGAAAACATCGTTCCATATATGGAATATCGAAGAAATTGTTTATTTAGTGCCCACAGGGACATGATGGCGGAAGCTGGCCTGCACAAAGCGTGTTGCATAGACACACGACCTCTGGATCAGCCTGAAATGGAGCCTCGAGGATAAATATGATGGCATCCATGTTGCTGTAGTCACGGCCGAATCGGCGAACATCCGCTCTTGCATCAAACTGCTGGATTATCGCATGCTTGATGGCTGGCGTAAAGCTGATCCATTGTCTGGCGCATTTATCGCGTACACGCTGCTTGTGTGGATCGAAGTTGTGATTCAGCTGTTCATTAAAACGTCTTGCCTTTTTGTATGCCAGGTTCTTCTATTGTCGTCTTGCGGAATGTGTGGCGCTCTTGGCTTGCAGCCGAACTCCATTGAAGACCAGGCAGATTTTGGTAACAGCGCTTTGATTGGTGAAAGCGTTTAATTTGTTCATCGCACGAACTGACACATACTGTATTTGTATGTGTGTGTAGATTCCTAGGATGGGCCCACAAGCTTGAAAAAGTGGTGTATATGAGTTCAGCTGGTCTGTTGTCGAGTTGCAAAGACGTTGGATTGCAATGTTTACAGAGTGCTGAAATAGGCGCAACGCCGGGTGCAGAGATTACGAAGAATGAAGTATCATCAAAATTACATGAGAACAAAGTAATCTTGGTTGTTCCCGCCCTCCTCTCCCTTTGGCTTTTCTACAATACTTTACTGTCGACTCAAGAAGATGAAGAATATGATTATGGGAACAAACATTATTGATTATAGCATGCAGTACTAGTTCTTACTAGTTCGAACAATAAAGGAAAGAATGATGACAACAACCAAAATCACAAAGTTCGAAGTGTAATCGACAACAAGACGAACTCAAAGAGGAAATGATAAATCAATGCCAAGAGTTTTACCAGGTTTTGACATGCATAGGACTTGATAAGCGGAACAACTCGTTTTACACAGGTTGCTTACAAGTCTGCCGTTGAGTCTCGTCCTTTACTTCAATAATCAAAAGTTCACTGAGGTAATGGAAGAGCATTATCTGGGAAACGTATATTTTATTGGTGCATCCTATACTTTTGAGACCAGCAGTTAGAATACTTTGTGTATTTTGGCTAGATGCAGGAAGGGTGCATTTACATTGGTGATATCCTGATGACGATTGTTGTAACAGCTGAGACCGAAGAGCAGATACGTCCTTGGACCCTAAAAAAGAAAAAAAGAACGCCATTCATGAAAACAGCTTGGCAAGCAGTGGATCAAAGATAATTAGCCGGGATACCGATCGTACATACCCAGCTTGCAAGCCGATTCAAGCATAATCCGCACTGCTGTATGCATTTAAGGACAAGACTTTCTACTTTTTGGGAAACGCAATTTTCACTGGGGAGGACATTACTTTCCGGAAAGACTGTATAAAGTTCGGGAAACGATGACATGATTTCCAAATCTGACAAACTTGTTGGGAGCGTATAACGACGGACTTGCTGGCTGCTGGCAGCTCCTTTCGAGAGTCAGACGTCGTCCGCGCGGAGCAGGCTACTTACCTGCAGCGTTACGCTTTCTTTTGGGTCTTAATCGCACATGCAAGTACTTCGCACAGCAGTGGTGTGAGAGATGCATTGAAAGAAAGAAGGGAACAATTGGGTGCGAGGTGTTTCAGAGTCGCGTGCCAGCCTCTCTGAGGTATCCATGATATCACCGATTCTTTTTAAGTACTTTTGTCCCGCCTGGTTTTTCTCCTTTCTTTCGTCTTTTCTTTAAACATGGTTACCTGGACCAAGATTACTGTAGGCCGTGTCTCTGAGCTATGTTGTGATATGTATAGCTTAACGCGGTTCCTTACGCGCTAGATCCCCGAGACTCCCTCTCCCAACTTTGTCATTGTCAAGAACATCTCGTTACAATCGTCCGAGAAGAATGGTGAGAAAAGGCGCATACTTATGCATTTTATCTTTTACTGATAAAACGTACAGTCAAGGAATTCTTCTTGTTCTGCGGCAAAATCAAAGAGTTCGAGATGCAAAAGTAAGTTGTTTGTTACATTATCCTGGGTCGTGTATCACGTCTCTGATACCGTGACTCCAAAGGGATGACGATGGCGAGCACCAAGTTGCTTTGATACACTTTGAACGAGAATCTGCAGCGAAAACTGCTGCCTTGCTGAGTAACGGTGAGCAGCAATATCTGGTGATGATTTTTTATGCAAAAAGTTTCGCTCACAACAATGATAGCTTTGATCGACGATTCGCACATCACCGCTGCACCTTACTTTGAAACTACTAGCGCTGAAGATAAGACCCCCGAGCAGGACAACGCTGAGCCCACCAGACAAGAAAACAAGCCAAAGTCTCGCATCGCCGCAGAGATTCTCGCCAACGGTTATTTGCTCCAGGATCACGTTGTCGCAAAGGGTCTGGAATACGATCAAAAGTACAACTTGAGCTCGCGTCTTCAGAACTATCTTACGCAGTTGCAGGCGAATGGTAATGATTGTTATAGATATGAAACACCTTTTCCACTGGCGACTTAACGTTTCGTTGCTAGTCAAAACATTTGATGAAAAATACCGCATTTGGGACAAGGCAAAAGAATACAATGAAAAGTACAAGATTCAGGAAAAGGTGAACAGTGCTGCTCAAACCGCTCAGAACAAGGCCCAAGCTGCTCTGCAGACTCCCACTGGTCAAAAGATCCACGAATTTGCTAATCAGACTCTTGCTCAAATCGCCGCTGTCCACTATGAAGCAAAGAAGATCCAGGTTCGTCTGTCCCGATCAAACGAGTATTTAATATCAGTATTGTTAACAGCAAGCATTGTAGGGTGAGAAGTTGCAAGCACAGCAAGGAGGTAGCAACGGCGCATCATCCAACAACGCTCCTGCTGCAGAGACCCAAAAGGCTTAAACGATCTGTCCTTGCACTTTACCCATTCTTGTACCCCCAGGTTATCGTTGTACTTTACATGCTACGATAAAAATCTTGTATTCCTTTTTTTTCTAAAAGAAACAGTATATCTTTTGTCACAGCTTGCGTGTCAGTATCTTAATGGGGAGCACGGACCCTGACGCCACATTTTCCGATACCTCTATTACCCTCTTGATTCAGTCAAGCAATGCTCAATGGCACCTCCTCCATCAGTTATTACCTCGTCACGGACGCTTTTGCTCGGTAGAGATAAAACCTTTGCAGATCTACGCAAAAAGCGTCGTGCAATCGCCAAGACAAGTTCTCCATTCCGGCGGGTCCAGACAGCAAGAACGGACACGCCAACTACGCAGGAACAACTAGCGCGTTCGTTCGTCGAACTCGTAAAAAGCGATGACGATGATAACAACGTAATTCATTAGAAATGAATGCAATTTACGCTTTCTGATGCTTACAAAATACCGTTAGCAAGATGATGCATATGGCGAACTAGCCTTGCAAATATCATTACTAAGGCGAACATTGCGATTCTCTTCCAGGAAATTTATAAACCTGTGGCTCGATGAACTGCAGCAAACGGGCGTGCGCCTTTTTGTATCATATCATCATCTGGTGTCGGCTGTCAAGTGTTCATCGACGTTATCTTTGGTAACATTTGTGGAACGAGCAGATAGAAATTGGCTATTTGAGCAAATGGAGCAACTATTCCAAGACGACCGTTACACTGCTGTCAGCAACGGTAAGTTACATCAATACGTGATCACTAAATACCCAAGGCTAATGGATTAACAGATTACATGGAGGCTATCATCGATGTCTCTTACAGTGCGAAGGACTTGTCTATTATTAAGAGCCTTTGCAGCAAGAATCATGCAGACATGCTTTCAAGTAACTCTGCTTGCTTACAGCTTTTACAAGTGCTGCAAGATTCCAATCGTTTAAAGATGCTGTCTCCAAAAGAGCGACAAGGCATCGTGATTCAAGTGATTTTCAATCCGCTTGTTCAAATAGAGCCTGAAAAAAGAACGGTGACTGTCCAGGATATCCTCTCTGCAAAATCCAATGCACTCCTAAAAGGTAAGGTTTGAAACACGCAAAGGTCATGTCACCTTAATCTGAAACTTTGTTTGAAGCACAAGCAATGATTGATTCGCCTATACTTCAACTTGTCGCCCTTTGGTTTGGGGAATGTAATCATCTGACCCAGCCTGCATCGTCCTGGCCATGCTTGTATGCAATCATTCTGGATAAGCTTGCATTTGCAGAAGAGGTATCATCGAAGCGCTATATTCATTTGAATGGACGAAACATCCTAACTATGTCTATATATTCAGGCTACAGACGTTCAGTTTGATCTCCAGTTCTTGCTATCCTTATACGCTGTCGTATGTCAACGATTGGCTCAGTCAGGCGAACAAGGATTTCCGGCGATAGTGGAACTATTGGCCGCATTGAATCAAAAAGTAACCGATGAGATAGCAGCAGGAATTCGCGCAACACAGTTTACAGCCATCGTAACCTTTGTGCAAATTCTGCTGCACCATACTAGAAGCATCGTTGGAGTAACGTACCAGCAATGGTTTCAGGTATAAACAGATCATGTGTATGGATATTAAACATGAGTGGCAGAAAATGTTGATATCAAATGCACAAAAATATAGGAAACATTTGCTGATCCGGCAACGACAAAGCTGCATAGCAAGCGCATTATACATCGTTTCCTCAACGAGCTAGAAAAGGCAATAGAGTTTGAGCTGCCTGCAGTGCTACAAGTCAGTGATGAAACAGGGAATGTCAATGTATACAATTATTATTATTAACTAGTCTCGTACAGATACAAGCCCGGGTACTACGGAACAATACACACTTGAAAGCTGCCCATTTTTATGTCACGCGTGCGAAATCTAAGCTTAGAATACTTGGGGTAAGTATGAATTTTAACAAGGGCACTCGTGAGATATTCAACGGTTTGTTTATTTTCTGTATGACAGCTGGACGTTTGGCTTCAGGCATACCCCCAATCAATTATTGAACCGGAGCAAGTGACTGGAGAAACCGGAGCACAGTTTGTTGAGGACTATGTTCGCGACGCTGTTATGCACTATTCTCGAACTGGCACCATGCCTCCACAGTTATTGACAGACGCGATTTTTCGAGGACCATACTATCGAGACACGATCTTGCCAGGTCTTTTATCGTGGCCGCCAGCGCGGACTGACCCTAACTTGAGAGAAGCACGCGACGCCCTCTTCAAATTTCTCAGATATCGACAGAAAGTACCGGACAATATTTACAACGAGTTCCTTAGACAGCAACGACGATAGTAGAGATTTTCAAGTATATATTTATGAGTTTGATCACTTGTAACTTGATCATGCTACGGGTATTCAATAAAATAGGGGTTTAAGGTACTGATTCAAAGAGGAAAAAGATGTAGTGTGGAGGATGTTCAGTTGAATGCTCTGCCGTTGGACAGCGTAGTGTACATTTCCTTGATCTGATCGGCATATTTGACTTTTGCTGTCTCACGCTTCAGCTTAAAAGTAGGAGACAGCAGGTCATTTTCAATTGTAAACTCGTCCATTGTCAAGTAGATAGCCTTGACCTGCTCAAATCCTTTCAAATCATTCTGCTTGCCGTACGCTGTAAGTTCCTTGAGGATCTCTTTTTTGACCTCTTCCGTAGCACACAGCTGCTCTGGAGTCCTGTTTGGATGCTTGGAAGCTGCCCATTTGACAAATGCCTCCTTATCAGGGACGATAATGCCAACCAGCGAGGGCTGCAACGAGTCGCCGTACACAAACACCTGAGCAATCAGCTCATGCTTTTGATACACGCCTTCGATTTTTTCAGGAGCAATGTATTCACCCTGTGCGAATCCGTGAATACAAACTTGGCATTGAAGATCATGTAAAGATTGTTTTTTACCTGCGATAATTTAAAGATGTTCTTGCGACGATCAATGATCTTGAGTCGGTTGGCCGAGTCAAAGAGACCAATGTCGCCTGTATGCAGCCATCCGTCCTCGTCGACGGTCTCGGCTGTCTTGTCTGGAGCCTTGTAATATTCTCGCATGATAGAGTGACCTCGGATGCAGATCTCGCCTCTTGAGTACGGTTTATCGGTGGAGCGATAGTCCATATCTGGAACACAATCAACGAGCTTAATCTCTGAACACGGGAACGGGATACCGACGACTCCGGATGTGTTGTCGTCTTGCACCGTCTAATTGTCCATCATAATTACAAAATCATGAGCAGACTATTGAAAACAAAAAGCGCTTACCAGACAACCTCCACAAAAGTTTTCTGTCTGACCGTAACCCTCGAATACCTTGGCAGAGAAACAGATACGCATGAAATCCATCACGTCAGGAGACACGGGTGCAGATCCGCTTAGAATGAATCGCACGCGACCACCTAGCTTCGCCCGTATCTTTAAGGGAATATGTTTAACACTTGAGACTCAATTTTCCATCCATCTCTCTCAAAAATATACCTGTCCAAACACAACTCGGTCCCAAAGCCAGTGGTGCACTGTTTTGTTGAGATGTGCCTTCTTTGCATTGAATGCAGTGTGGAACAGATAGCTGCTCACTCCACCCTTAGCCTTGACTCCTGCCAGGACGCGGTCGTATATCCTATTGAACAACCGAGGCACGGAGCAGAATACGGTGGGTCTCAGTTCTGCAATGTCGTCCAGCAATTTGGCGGTGTCTCCCTACATCATCCCACCTTAGTCAGAAACATTGTCCTAGGAGGAGTAGGAGCCTACTAGCAAAGCAGCTCCTTATAATTCATCTTCATGCTCTCACTACTTGCCTGGTAATAGCCAATAGCAGCACCTTTGTAAACATGAAGACCTTGAGCAACACGTTCAAAGACGTGAGCCAGTGGGAGATATGAAATGTACACGTCCGTGTGATCGACGAGAGCAAAGCTGCCTGCTTCGCCAACGACGGCAGCCGCGTAAATAGAAGCGACGCAGTTGGCATGTGTTATCACAGCTCCCTTGGGAACACCAGTCGTGCCGCTGAAAGAAAAAAAGGAATAAATTATTCATCATCGTCATCATCCATTTCGGATTACTAGAAGAAATTATTAAATACCTAGTGTAGCAAATGGTCGCGATATCTTCAGGTTTTGCTTCAGTGCGTCCTTCTTGTTCTTCCTGTACGTCTTGTCCCAACTTTTCAACGTCTTGGAATCCATGCACAGCAAGATTCGCTTGGGCAGCTGCCTCTTTGTCAGCTGCTTTGATGTTTTGCTGATCCATGATAATGACCGTCTTTATAGTTGGCAGTCGCTCCTTTAGGCGCACAATGTTTTGCAGTTTATCTGCGCTGGCAACAATAAACTCCATCTCGACCTGGTTGACAATGTAGTCGACGGCTTCAGGGCCGAGGGTATCGTACAGCGCAACAATGATGAATGCTTGGCGGTAGCTGGCATACTCGGTGATTGTCTACCCAATGTGGTAAAAAAAGAATTACTACTGCTATGCATAGTAAAAGCTGATGAAATATATATTGTGCTTACCCACTCGGCGGTGTTGACACTGTAAAGACCGATTGCTTGCTGGCGTCCCAGACCGAGCTTGGTCAAACCTTTAGCAACATTTTCAATACGTGCGCGCACTTTCTTGTGCGATTGCCAGACGTATTCCTTGGCAACACCATCGTCAATGCGACGGGTGCCCAAGAACGGCTGATCTGGTTTTTTTTTTTTGATGGTGGTAGTGAGCAATAGCAGCAGCAGAAGCAGCGATAAAAGTTACCGCAACTACGTTACATACCTCCACCAATCTTGTTGCCATGCAGATACATATCCCACATGGTTTCGATATCCGGAGGATGATCGACGAGTTTGTCCTTGAACAGAAAATGACGGTATATCGCTGTTTCACCTTGATTATTCTCGGTGCCTGGGACCGGGACCATGTACGGTGGTTTGAATGCTGGAGGCATGAAAGATGGAGGAGTAGTTCAGGAAGAGAGAAAGAGGAAGAAAGATAAAAGAGAAAGAAAGAGCCACAGGAGAGACAGGATTTGTTGTTGAGGTAGAGGTTGGGGGATAGAAAAGGGAACCAAAGATCTTCCGGAAAAGTGATGATGTGCTGCAGCACCAGTAAACCCCAGGGATTGTGCCGCATATTTCTTTTTTCTGCTGTACCGAGATAAAACCTTAAATTTCTCTTCCTCCACCATCTATCTCTCTAGACCTCTGCAAGCATCGCACCAACTAGTTCAATCGCCAAGATTTTCTTGGTTCTTTTCCTTAGAATGGTACCTGCGCCCAAGAAAACCTCGCTAAGCCTGGTGCTCAATATTTACAAAACAGAAGCCCAATGAAAGCGTGCTGCTGTGGCACGAGAGCTGCGCACTTTATTAATACCCAAGAGAAAGATAACGACAGTGTAAACAAAATGAATGCGGGGTAGGTACAGTCACAGACTCCATCCCCCCCTTCGTCGGATGGGTATGATCAGCATTCAATGGCACACATTTTTAAAAATGGTATATTCTCGTGATGCTCCTACATTGAGTCCCTGCAGCGATTGATTTAACTTGCTTCTCTAACGTTGCTTGCGCTTCCAAGCAACAACTTGAGCATAATCCAACTTGCCAGTAATTAAGGGGCTGATCTATCTCCAACGTGTCCCCTTGGACCATACTTTATTTCCATATTTGAGCTACTACTGTCAATTCATCGTTGTAAAATACCTCCTGCTTCGATATCTAAATTTTCAACAGCATTAAATGCACCTTCCCCAACCATTCCACGAAAATAGTGCTGCTTGTGTCACCGTGGCAACGACGCGCCGTCAAAGAAAAGAATTGAACCGAGGTTCGTCACGATGGGCTGGCTCGTGGTCCTTCAAAGGTAACGATGATCAAGTCTCGTGATGAGCGCGGGCCATTCAGCGCACACTACTGAGTCCGTGTTCTTAAAGAAGAAAAGAAAGCAAGAGAATGAAAGAAAAGCTGGAGGTTCTATTGTTCTCCGTCTGTGAGACAACAACAGTAAGCCCGTGGGAAGCAGCAGCAAAAAGCACAGTAACAACAATGCCAGCGGTCCGAGTTCCGAATGAAGCATCAACGTCACAGTTTAGGTATTGTTCCTCAGGTTGGAGTCATAGAAAAAAGCTTGCATTCGAAAAGAGAAAAGTTAATTGGAATAAGCTAGTCTATCTGTTTCGGTCGACAACGATCATGGATAATGATCTCTATGTGACATATCAAATTTAATGAATATTCACTGCACTGTCACCAAACAACGTTCCATGGAATCGATCGAAGCATAGGTTACAATATATGTATCTATTTCCATATTCCACAGTTTTGGATCCCGTTGAAGAGTTTCGGTCAAAGGTAAAAGTGGATCAGAAAATACGTTAATTTTCAGAGATAATAGCTTCAATCCACGAAATATGCAAAGAGCATTGCTGGGAACGGAAATTATAGCTCTAACTTGGAAATGCACAATATCGCCATCGCCTTATGAATACTTCTTTTGACTTGCATCCTTTACGTCCTTCAGTATTACTTCAGTAGTATTTTCATCTCGTTTTCTATATGGCAGAGCGGTAGATATAGTAATCTAAATTCTGCTTAAATATCATGGCGGCATATGCTATTCATAAACTTGTGTAAATTCTAGGTTGTCCAATACGGATATTACTTGTTTGTATTGCTTAGCTGGTACCAACACGAGAGTAAACATTTCCTTCCAATGTGGCAAACTATAGACTAGTCAAATTTGAATCTGTCTGTAATTGAACGGAAACTGAACGAGGTAACTTTACAGAAAAGATGGAAAAAGATTTCTTCAATAAATAACGATTATGTAGCTCAATGATGCCAAGGTTTGTGCGACATCCATTTTCATTGATAGGGCACGTGTAGTCGGAAACAATGGATGGAGCAATCCGGCCCGGCAAGTACGAACGACGATGTGGATAACGAACTATAGTTTACTCATTAGATCGATTTTGGGTAGGATAGAGACACAGCCATCGTAAAAGGGGCTTGGTTTATCGACGCTCGACCCCTTCCATGTCTCAATGGAAAAGAATGCTTATGCAGATTCTCGTAATGGATGCAAAAAATTACGATATAATGCGTTCTTGCTTAGTCCAGACTTTAGTCTAAAATGGGTTACGGGTAAACGATTATATTACGCGTAGATCCTCGCACTAACAACAGTGGTGGGTCCGGGTGCTACCAAAAGGGCTTTTTGCCGAAGATCCCGACGGGACGATGATGACCAAAAAGGGTGCTGACTTGGCTCCTTTTTTGACGAAGTAACAAACGCCCTTCCTCCCTCTCCATCTATCTATCTATCTATCTATCTATCTCTTCCTCTTCTTCCTCTTCCTCTTCTTCCTCTTCCTCTTCTCTCTTACTTTCTCTCTTTTTTTCTCCATACCCACTCCCTTCTTTGTATAATCTCCCCCCACCCACCTTTCTCCCCGAGATCTTTCCTTTCATTTCAATCCCTGTCCTTCATTACTTATGGAACCCCCACAGCAGCTGATCTCCACTCCTCCCTGCCGTTGCGCCGATCTTCTTGACCCAAATGACCCGCTGAGCTGCCGACTCTGCAGACGCATGTTTGCCCCGCCCGCTGTCCAACAACAGCTAGAATCGCAAGCAGCAGAGATCGAGCGACTCAAAGCAGAGCTTGAAAAGAAGGACGAAGCTATGCAGCGACTGCAGCAGGATATGCAAACACTCAACAAAAAATATGTCGCCGAGATCGAACGAGTCGCTGATATCCAGCACGAAAAAGATCTGGTCGAGCATGAACTTGAAGAACTGAGCTGCAAGCTTTTCGAAGAGGCAAACGGCATGGTCGCAACAGAAAAGCGCGAAAAGTGGTTGCTAGAGAAACAACTGCGACAGACCGAAGAGTACCTGCAAGCAGAGCAAAGCCAGCTGCAAGAACTACGAGCACGTATGCAGGAAATGATGCTTGAACCGTTTGCAATCAAGGATCCGAACGTTGTGCGAGCATGCAAAGATTTGCAAGAACTGTACGGCTGCAAACGTGCGAGCGCCGCGTATGCGTATCAGCACAGAGTTCAGCAGCAACAGCAGCGTATATCATCAGCAACAATAACGCAAAATGGTGTATCACCCGAATCTCGCACGATATCGATGCCTCCGCTGCCGTCGCAGCAGCAGCAGAAACTGAAACGGGTCATGTCGATTGATGAAATGCAACTGGAACTCTTTCGAGAATTCGTCACATCGTCGCCTAAAACTCCATTTAAAAAACTCCACCAGTTTGCATTCATGAAGCATTGTCAAGCGGAGGATATCGAACCATGTTTACGATTCGGACCTCACTCGAGACTCTCTGTCAAGAAACTCAATGATTATCTCTCTCGACAACCGTGCTTTATTGAACAGCTCGACGAAGAAGCTCAGAAATCCTTGGCGCCAGGACTCACAGTTTCCACCAGCGCTACAACGAGACCGCTCTGGGAACGATTTGCCTCATCGTCACACAATAACGGACAATCGTTGCTTAGATGCTCAGCATGCGGACGAGTCTCGGAGCAAGAGAATCAGCCACTTTCGTATCGATTCCGACTGGATGAAATGGATGAATGGGCGCCTATCGATCAATATTGCCGCGATAGGCTCGTTGCTGTCTGCGAGTTTTACGTTTTCATTCGCAATATCCAAAAAGGGCTTTATGCCGATCGGGCCATTGATGATCTTTACACTGAGAATATCCGGCTTCGTCTGCAAATGTTCTATTCGCGGTAAGAAAAATGCTTGAGCTCACCGTCACCTATTCTCTAACGTCTTTCTCTCGCTTAGAATGGGCGCTCTTCCGGTCGTGCTGGATGGTATAGGCGTTGGACCAGATGCTATCGGGAAAGCATCTCTACCTCTTGATACAATTCCGGACGATGCATATGTTTCAGACGGATCCGTATCTACTGGTCCGCAGACGCCAGTGCAAACGCATCATCCTCATCATCATCACCATCATCAGCAGCAGCAGGATCTCAACCAGGTGGAAACCATAGTAAAGTCATAATGGTGGAGCAGGGATCCATCCCCACATTCTTTCTCAGCTATTACATCGACCATCTTCTTCATACAGACCGCCGCGCATTATATACTCTACACCCTGTTGCATACAAAACTGTGTTCTATTTTTTTCTCTTCTCTTTTCTTTCTTAGCATACAATCATTTCTACATTTACGAATACTAATTGATGAATCTAATAAATCCATATGCATATTGTATACAAAAAATGATCGTCGGCTTATTTCATAGGCGATAAGGCTTAGAGAGAGATACGTTGTTGTCGAGATTTACGTTCCGAGACTGGAAGGACCGAAAATCGAAAGCAGCGGGCAAGAAGGATCGTGTAGACCGTTCTGAGGAGTGCAGTATTCGCAGTAGTGGACAAGAAAAGAATCTAGCGTAGGAGAAGTCAGTGTAGCTTCCGTCGGTCTGCTGGTTAGATGTTGATACGAGGTAGGGAATGTGCTTTCCTGCGGCATCGTTGTAGCTACCGGGACCAGCAGAGGAGGAGAAGAACATAGCAGGATTGGAGTAGGCTCTGTTGATATGATTCGTACCATCGGCTGCTGCTGCTGTTGTTGGTGATGATGATAATATGTGGAAACAGATAGCGTCGAAGATGGTATCAATGGCAACGTAGTAGCAGAGGCAGACGACGCGTTTGCAGCTTGTGCGGATCGACGTCTGCTGCGGCGCTGAGGTCGCTGGCGAGGGCTTGTTGTTGTCGCAACAATGGTGGTACGCTGTTGTTGTTCCTGTTGTTGTTGTTGACGACGATACAAGCCGGCGGTGGCAGTAGTATTTGCTGCTGTTGGAGCGGGCAAGAGACGCCGAGGTACAGTGCTGGCAACACGACTTGAGCGACGGCCTGCTAACTGGTCGCTGCGCTGTCGTTCGCGTTCAATGCATCTATTCTGATGCGCGGTGAAACCCGCGTTGCGGAATCCGCGCTGATCAAATTCGGGAAACTCCTTGCCACATATTCGACATTGAAGGTTCATTTGCTTTTTGTTGAAGGAAAAAGTGAGAGAGGAGAGGTGGGGGGAGGGGAGAAAACGCACAATGAGACGTCGACAACTGTTTCTTTTAAGTATGAACGAGAGGACAATGATCCCGCCCCGATGGTGTTTATTGTCGTCCTAGTTCACGAAGCAGCAATGAGAACATTATTTTTACAATATGGCATATCCCGTGAGTCGTCTGAGCTGTACTCTTTTTTTTTGTCCCCGTTCTTTCTTTATTCTGTCAAAAGATCGCAAATATAATAGATCACGGTACCCATACCGCCCTCGTCGTTAGGATGAAATGTCAGTTTCCTTCCTCCTTCCGTTCTTGATGCCATATACTACACTGTGCAATCCACCATCATCCCCTTGTTGTTTCTGATTCGAAGAGTCTTCCCCTCCCCCAACAGCTGCACCTCGCCGTAATACCCGCCCGCTGCATTAACATCTTCTACATCATTTTCCTTTATTAATATTCTTCAAACTCCTTCCTCCTCCTCATCCCTGCAGGCAAGCCTTTATACTTTTGCCATGTGAGTCGCGCCGACCAGATCGTTTAATTGACAACGGTTGGCGGATGCCCGAGAATCAGGATCAATGTTGTCTACAACTTTGACAAGCCCACTCCGCTCTCTTGGAAATTGTATACTCGATGCAATGGATATGGCTAATAGCAGAGCAGCAGCAGCAAACCATGGTTATTTTATTACAAGCAAAAAAAAAAAGATCTGGAATATTCTATCGAAGGTGTTCACTCGTCTTTGTAAAGGAAAAAGAACACTAGACATTTCTGTCTATGATTGCATTTCGCTTTTCATTATGATGAGGGGTTTGCGTGTGTGTGTGTGTGTGTGTGAGAGAGAGAGAGAGAGAGAGTGTGTGTGTGTGTGTGTGTGTGTGGAATAAGCGAGCGGTAGAATCTAAATCAAAGAGCGATATTGTTGTTGTTCTCCATTTTCCGGCATTCTATGATATATATCCGTCTCGCACACAATCAGTCAGACTTTGACGGACGCAGGTGTCAGTTCGGGTATCCGGCGTCGCTTCGCCTCCTCCCAGTATGCTCTTAACCGTCCTCCGAGCGAATGCATCCACAGAATTCTCCTACTCGGCGGCGGAACGATACGCTGGATCCGGTGTTCACCAATGCGCCCCTCATCATCAAAAGTGTACAAAAAGTCGCCTTCGTAGTGCTGCACAGCACCCGAGGTGTAAAGCCCTAATATGCGCCCAAACACGAGTGGAGGATGCCGGGTTCCCTGCAATCGCCAGCGCACCTCAAGGTGTCGCACAATGCCCTTGTTCTCATCGAGCGGTGACTTTTCAGGCAAAACTCGCAACCGAGTAATTTCAAATAGAATGTCATCGAAATACATGCGTAAACTCCATCGAAGCGTCTCTGCAATTCCGAGATAAACTGTATGCCCGTGCACGGATATCTTTGTGTAATGCGGATCAGAAAGCACAATGTTCTGCGCGTAGATAGAGTGCTCCGTCAACCCTTTGCTGAAAAACTGCGGAAGATCGTCTTGTAGTGTAGCAATAGCTTATTTTTTGAGAGAGAGCATACCAGTTAGCACACTACCGACTTTGCCACTAACACAAATTGACGTACCAAAGCCTACGCGAAGTTCGTACTCGTCTGGCCGATCCTTGCGATCGTCCGGATCGCCAGGGCCAGCACCAGCAGAGACGTTGTGTTTATGCGAGACGGGAAGAGGAGCGGCCACGGCTGCTACCGCTGCACTCCGTCGCGCCAAAAGTACGCTTCGTGGGTGTCTATGGAATCTCGCTGCTCGCTGTAGGCAAAGCTGTGTTGGCAATGGCCGTGAACATGTAGGCAGCATGGCGACGCTCGTGAAGCAAGCAAGAAAAAGAAAAAGTTTCTTGTGAGCGGGACGTGCCACTCCGCATGAAAAATGCAATTCGAAAAATTATCAATGTCTACATATTGCCTTGACGGAATTCGTTATTGTTCTTCTTGTTTCATTGTTTCCATCGATGTGGCGTAAACCTTTAATTCCGACATTAGCGCGTGTTGATAATAGTGGCATGATATATTTGCTTGGAAGACGACGATGCCCGTCTCTAATAACTGCATGCAGCGGCGGAAATGGAACATGATTGCAAGGCTGGGCGAGGCGAGCCCTTCTTTTTTCATCACATTTTTGGATCTCCAATGGGCACGATAACCAAATTCGATACCTCGCACGAAGATCTCATTCACGACATTGCATATGACTACTATGGAAAGCGCCTCGTAACATGCTCATCGGATCAACGTCTCAAAGTCTGGGACTTTGTTGAACGCGAACAAGTAGCAGTCTGGGAACTCAACGACAGCTGGAAAGCACACGATTCGTCCATTCTCAAAGCAATATGGGCACACCCAGAATATGGTCAGGTCATTGCAAGTTGCTCGCTGGATAGACTTGTAAAGATATGGGAAGAGCAGCCTTCAGGTTTGTCCATCCAAGAATACGCCCGTAGACATGTATTGACACTTTTACGCGGATCGATATCAGAACCCAAAAACAGCCAAAAGCGGTGGACAGAGCGTTTCCGCCTCGTTGAATCAAGAAGTGCAGTCTTGGATATCGCATTCGCCCCGATGCAAGGAGCGTTGCGGCTCGCCACCTGCTCAGCAGACGGTATTGTACGGATCTACGAGGCTATCGAACCAACAAACTTGGCACAGTGGTCGCAAATGGAAGAGTTTGAGATATCACAATCCGACGACAGATCCATTTCCTCATCAACCCAACCACCACAATTGCCGCAACAACCAATGCACACACACAGTTCCAGCTCCAGTGTATCATCGGTCACCAGCCATGCATTATCCACACCCGGCTTGGATGCGCCTGGTAACGCCGGTCCGTTTCCAGGAATAACCTCGGCCGGAAACAATGCTGCTACTGCTGGACAGAACGTGTCGCCTTCTTCGCAGGCAAACACCCTCATGCAAAATGCACCATCGTCAATATCGCGGCAAGGTGGTGGCGGTGGTGCTGCTTCTACTGCTGCTGCTGCGTTTGATGCCGACAGCGGCTACTGCATAGATTGGTGCCCGAACAGAACAGCGACCCCGCTGATGGTGGTTGGTTTGGGAAAGGAGATTGGTGCACGGATATTTAGACACGATGGTCATAGCCGCTGGTATCCCGGTGAGTTTCTGCCTGGACATGAACAGGAAGTCCACGATGTGAGTTGGGCACCTAGTATGGCACGGTAAGTGGACGGTTGTTTAGATATCTAATCTAATAATACTGACAGGAAAGATGATGATGTATAGATCCTACCAACTTATAGCAACTGCTTCCAAGGATCACTATGTACGAATTTTCAAATTAACAGAAAGCAACGCACCGAACCAGCCATTTAACATGTCACCGAGATCACCGCCTCAGAAAAGCAATCAAGGCACATCAACGTCGGGCAAATTTGGACAGCATCCTCTGCACATTGAATTAGTGGCCGCTTTCAACGACCACCACGCCGAGGTACGTAGCAGCTAGAGAGAGAGAGAGAGAATTAAATATCGAAGCATACAAGAAAAAGGATCATACACTAAATGTTATTCATTTAATCCAGGTATGGAGAGTAGAATGGAATATCACCGGAACTATCTTGTCTTCATCTGGAGATGATGGTAAAGTGCGTCTCTGGAAGGCTGGCTTTGATGGAATATGGAGACAGATGGCAGTTGTTGCTGCAAATCAAGGTCCAAAAGAGTAATAAATACATATACATATATAAGCAGCAGATCTTGAAGGGCATCGATTCTTCATTCCTTGTCTTCTTCCTTCGTCAGTCAACTAGAAATTAATGCGCTGTCCACTGGTAAAGCAGCAATGGCCTGGAGGAACTGATATACTACGGGAAAATTACACCCTGGATCAATGTTTGCATATATAGAAACAATCCTTGAAAATAGTCCTTTACTTAAAGCTGATTTCGTAAAAAGAGCGATTTATTCAAGGATAATTTCTCTTTGCTAGTATTCATGTTGTCAGATTAAGCGACAGTGATTGATGCCTTAGACATATTCTACTGGTGATAGGAAATCTAATCTAAAAAGCCAACGTAAGCCGTAAGTAAGTACTTTAGCAAGTAATACCATATATCTGACTTATCATCAGGCTCTCGAAACTTCTAATTGATGTCGCGGATCAGGGAGCTACTAAGCGCCGAGATCATTAACCAGCCCTGTATCACGCAGCATGACACAAAGAAGTGGAGATAGTACGCCTTAAGACGCGATTAGTGTCAACTCCCTCTTTATACGTCTCCAAGTTTCTTTAATCATACGATGAAAATTACATATGTTTGCTTTGAGTTTGCTCTTCACTTATGTGAGGAAGGAGTTCTCTTGTCTTGTTCACATAAATGAAGCGAATTCCCACCAGGGCAGGTCATTCCGTTAATTTATAGCTTGTTATTTCCCATGACAGTAGCGGTAAAAAGCTGTGTGCGAGGTTAAATACAAGTCAGCGAGCTCGCGGGTCCAAGGAAAGCAAGGGACGGCTCATGTAAGCAGGCGGGAAAGGGACCAGCAAAAAGTTGCAGCCAGCCAATAGTCATTGTTGGTGCGACATTGCTGCTTAATATATGGTCGCGCACTTTGCATTAACGAGTCCCGATCAGCGCATTTTCAAGCATTTTACTTTTCAATTGAGTTGTTTCAGCGAGTCGCTACAGTGCGGCAAGGCATCATCGACTATAGCAAATCTAAAGGAACTACTGCTAGATGCAAGATAAATGCATTTTAAAACGGCCAGAGCCGACACGAAATAATCAAAAGTAAATGCACCTCTATCAGCTTTTTTTCACAGAATCGCTGTTTTTTTGTTCCACGGCACCCGATCATGTTACGATTACGCAGCATCCCGTTACCTTCCCGCATGATGGCAGAGCATTGACTTTCATTAACAAAGATATAAAAGCGCAGACATGTCGGAGGCATCGCATCATCACCCTTCAAGTAGTAGTAGTATCTCAAGACAATGCGCTTCACATCCCTCCTCACAGTGGCAACAGCTCTCCTGGGTTCAGCCTCGGCTTGGACACTCAGTGACACTTACCAAGGAAATACCTTCTTTGATGGCTTTACCTTCTTCACCGATGCAGACCCTACTCACGGCACTGTCAAGTATGTTGATCGGTCTACTGCGCAATCTCAAGGCTTGATCGCCGTTGGCAGCGACCAAGTGGTGATTATGAAGGCAAGTAAATTCACTTTTGCCCTATAATAGGGCGGTATCCATCATACAGACCGCACATTTTCTTTTTCCCGTGACAACAAGTTAACAACCTTTCCGGGTGTTATTTTCCCCATTTATAACTAAATGATAACTATCGATTACTCATTCCTTTTCTGCATTAGGCTGATATGACCAATGTCACACCAAATGGCCGTCCTTCCGTTCGTATTTCCAGCAACAAGACATACAACTCTGGTTTGTTTATCCTGGACGTCAAGCACATGCCTTTTGGCTGTGGCACTTGGCCTGCCTACTGGCTTGTTGGGCCCAATTGGCCATCTGGAGGAGAGATCGATGTAAGTATGCCATTCAGGCATTTAAAAGGACGAGGGCTTCTTGATGATGATGATGACAAAATTAATGGTTGCATTGCCGGCTTTAATTATAGATCATTGAAGGAGTCAACACTCAATCAGCCAATCAAATGACGCTTCACACTTCAGAAGGGTGCACCATGGACACCGGCGCAAGCTCTCAAACAGGCAATTGGATTACAACCAACTGTTACATCAATGCCCCGGGTCAATCGTCAAACCAAGGTTGCGGCGTTGGTGATCCCTCCAGCAATTCTTACGGTCAAGGTTTCAATAATATCCAGGGCGGTGTCTTTGCGACAAAGTGGGAACCTGATTCGGGTATCCAGATCTGGTTTTTCCCTAGAGGCAGTATCCCTGGCGATATCACCAGTGGTAACCCTAATCCTTCAAGCTGGGGTACTCCAAAGGCCGATTTCCCATTCAATAGCTGCAGTAGCAGTTTCTTCTCGGATATGTCCATCATCTTTGACTTGGTAAGCTACATTGTCTTGAAAAAATGGTTTAGCAGGTATTCAATGTGATAAAAACTTAGACCTTCTGCGGTGATTGGGCTGGCGCATCTGGAGTATACAACTCGCAGTATGGATGCCCTGGCAGTTGCTCCGATTACGTTATCAACAACCCCAATTCCTTCACTGAAGCATACTGGGCCATTAACTACCTCAAAGTGTACCAGCAATAGTAGTAGTATTCCAAGTAAAAATCAGATATCTATTTACTTATTGTATTATGCAAACGGAATAAAACCTGATAAGTTTTAAGTATGAATGGATTTCTACTTAGTGTTGGTGTCGCCGATCTTCCGAATTGTCTACGCTGCAAAAAAGAAGTCTGTTTATAAAAGAAAAGGAACCTGAAAGAGAAATGTCAATGCTACAATTACGTAGTTTTAGAGTATGTTACAGCATGTCAGAGCATTGTCAAATTTGCCCTTCGAATATTAGCTATGTTTCACGTTTGTTCAAAATCTTTAGAGGCTCGCAGCCACAAAACGAATCTCCATATCTTCCTATTTTCCCTAAGAGTCTAGTGACCATTCAAAACGGCATATTTACATATACAGTGATCAATCGTCAAGGCTGACCGTCCCTAAGAGATGTAGAAGGCAATGCATGCCGGGTATATCTATATCTTCTCTTCTTTCATCAAAACTAACGACCAAGTACCGACGATTTGTTCATGGAAACCCAATATATAAGCAAAAAGATAACTGAAGGTAATTTCTCTTACGAAACAGTCAAGTGACCTTTCTGTTGAAGACTGAAAAAAAAAAGTCAACGGCGGATTGGGGACGGATCTAACAAAAAGTTTGGTTCAAAAGGAACTGCCCGGAAAGAGATTCGAACTCTTGACCTTCGCTTTACGAGAGCGACGTTATAGCCACCTAAACTATCCGGGCTTTCAATTTTTTTAGGGATGACCCCTCTATTATGCTCACATGTGCGTCGGAGTTTGATGATGACCTGTTGATCTGATATCGATGATGATGAAGCTTCAAACGGAAATTCAACCCGAAAAATTCTTTGTTGTTGATACTACTGGAGACGCAGCGTTTGGTAGGCAAAAAGTAAAGTGCTTTGTAATAGAACTTTTCAGCAATAATATCTACAAAGAAATAAAACGTTTGTGGGTCCTTTATTACATTTTTAGAGATGGAAACTTGGGCTATCGTTCAGCGGAGATGTCTAAATATAAAAATTTCATACTCAGTATCATTGGCTTGCTTCGACAAAACGATCGTAGAAATTCGTTGTTTGTATACGGCATTACGATTGCGACTCTGAAAGCAGGACAGTAATTGATTCTTGATCGTGGCCAAGCTTTCATCTTCCAACTACAATAACTCTGCAATGTCGCGATCAAAATTATCCCTGCTAATCTCGCGTTCTCTGCAAGGGAGATTGTTGCTTAACGATTTCCTTCATTGGGTTTAGCATTTGGTGGAGCTGATGTTTAGAACCAAAAGCATGCTGTTGAACGGTGAATGGTTTTCGGAAACAATGACTTGATCGCTCTGAATAATTTTTCCTTCGCAATCCTTTGAGCCCTTGTCATTATTTTCGGTCCGTCTCAGTAGACGTAGCATCTGCGCAGCTACAAGAAGAGTAAATAATATATTTCAACATAAGAGGAATACACAATTGACTGCTAATCTGTTAAGTATCGTTTGAACGCAACCACCACAATAGAGTGTCCATTGACCGAGTTACTTCTTCTCTGGAGTCTTGCTGTACAATCTCGGCAGGCTCCTCGTCAGAAAGCTCATCATCGGTATCCGGCACCGACCGAAGCGCCTTGAACGCATCTTGAACGCCTAGATCAAGCACCTGTGCGATATATCGATGCCTCTGAGTGACTGGATCAAAGTCGATGCCGGCTTTTGAGACACTTGCCGAGAGTCCGCCCACCACAGTCGAGTCGTTCGAGGCATTATCGCACGTAACCGCCAGTATGTTGTAGTAATCGATGTACCACTTGGTAGGATGATAAGTGCAGAATTCCAGAGGTGACTTTCCTGATGGATACCTTGCCCTCCACTCCAAACTTCATAAGCGATGCAACAAACGCATCAGCGAAGCGATCCAGTTTCTCCACAAGCAAACTCGGTTGGCTCTTTAATTCAGTGTATTATACTTGTCATCTGAGGGACTACTTTACAACAATTTTTCCAAATTTAAATCTTCAGACAAAAGCGTGTTCGAGTGATGAGCTGTACATAATATTCCTTCGTGTCTGATTATACGCAGATATCTCCTCTTGCATACTTGTGAGTAGATCGCATGCCAACGAATATTGGAGTGTCTCCTTCTTCGTAATACAGTCAGTATCACAGAGCTTCATCACCTCGACTATCACGGTTACTGACAGACAAGCTGGATAGCCACTGGTTAATTGCTCATTGTGGAGACAATCTTCGTTTAAACCAGTATCTTCAGGCCAATGGCGGATCTTATCCAATGAAATCCTTGAGCTCCTTTTCCCCGTCTTCTCGGTGATTGAGCCCTGGATCGGTGAGAAAGCGACTGAACGAGGATGCTTTCCAGCTCTTCTTCAGATCAGGTAATAGAACCAAGTAGATGATGCAAGGTAATCATGCCGGCTGCAATGCAATTGCGAGCAAGTCCAAAAATCCCGTAGCGGATGAAGGAGTAGAGCTTGTCACAAAGGAACTTTTACAGCCGAAAGTGAATAAGTATTGCAAACAAAGGACCGAGCGTCGTGTCGTCTTAGGACGCAAGCTCATCAAAGAAGAAAAGCGCTGTCCGAAAGTCTGCATAAATTTTTAAATCACAATCGTGCCCAAATCAGTTAAAGACATTGTATATAAAGAGACCATAACAGATCAATATAAGAGCCAATGTTTGCAATGGTTCAAGCACTTTTGTTAGTGTGAGATGATGAGCTGCAGGATAATCGATAGCTGGCAACAGCGCATGCTGCCGTCGAGAGCCTGGCGAAGAATAATGAGTTTTGGAGGCGAGTATATATGCATCTTAAGATTTCACATATCATTGAATTCAACACTGTTTTCCTCCCAACCTTAAGTGTACCGAGCAAAGCGAGTTTTAAATGCTCATAGACAATTAAAAATTGTTTCACCGCTGACAGGCCATTTGATGGTGTAAGTTGTCCTGTACGACCCCAACGCCACGTTGCGCCACACAATACCGACATTCTTGGCGACGAGGTCCTCTTCTTTTCCACCTCACCTTTCTTCCCCTTCTTCTTCTTCTCGCTCACCAACCATGTCCGCCGGACGCCTAACCATCAATGCAGGTAAGAAAGAGTGTGATGTGGGATGTAGTTACACGGTTTGCAGTACTGACTGTCGCAAAGTGACCATCCGCGGTCTCGCCGAAGCAGGGTTCGCCGACTCGCGTACCTTTGTTGGTTGCTACATTGTTCCCACTGACAAGCATCGCACACAATCTGACGACGGCCCAGAACCACGCTGGAATCATACCTTGTACTGGTAATTATCAAATAGGAGGAGAAGAAGAGGACACGACTTGATGGTGTTGACGCCTTGTCTTTTTTTTTGTCGTCTCGTTTTACAGCGACGTACCCGAGAAACAGTCGACGCTGCATGTTGAGATTGTGAACGAGTCGTCAACCCGGCCAGGTATTCTTGGCGGCGCTCAAGTCGACCTGTTTCCTCTTTTCGAGCAGAAGCATGTGGAACAGTGGGTCCCCATCGTCGGAGCCCAAGGTGAATTCGTTGGGCATTTATTGCTCAATCTGACTTATCAGGTAGGGTGCATGGATCTTCTTGTTGTCTTTCCTTCCTTTCAATTTAACCAGATACTACTCAACTCTAGTCGTTCGGTGCTGCAAATGAAGAGTTGCCTCCCTCGTACGGCGCACCTCCGCCGAGCTACGCTGGTGCCGGTGCTCCTCACGAAGGACACAGCTTAGGACCCCAGGAACCGCTCCCGCCAAGCTATTACCAGAAGCCTCCGCCCCCGCCTCCGCCTATGACCAAGCATGGCGAGTCTGCCAGCTATGCTCCCGGCAGCAGCAGCAGCAGCAACGCACCTGCTGCTCCTGGCGAGAGAGGCTTGTTTGGATCAGGTTCTTCCCACGGTGAACACGGAGGAGATTGGAAGGTAACAGCAGAGAAGAAGCGGCTTTTCTGTGTGGCACCAGAAGAATACTGACAACAGATATTTAGAAATATGGCGGAATGGCACTCGCGGGCGCTGCTGCGCTGGGTGTCGGTGCATGGGCTGTGCACCAAGCCAATGAGCACAAGTCGTCTCCTCACGGTGGATACGGGGAGTTCGCTCACTATGCAAAGAAGGAAAAGAAGAAAGGCAAGAAGCACCACAAGCGCCGCGGCAGTGGTAGTGGAAGTGGAAGCAGCAGCGGCAGCGGAAGTGACAGCGATTAAACGAACGCAAGCACAGCATCCCGTTGTAATTTTATCATCAACAATAAACAAAGACATATATACCATCCGTGAATATTGTTGTCTGTGAATGCAGCAGACTCTCATTCGCTGCGACGTATTCGCTACAGTACAGACAGGTATATGCGTCACCTGCCCAACAGAGTCAAGGCTTTCCACTCGCCGTGATGGACTACAAGCAAGGTTCGCGCATTTTAGCTCTTGCAATAGATAAGTATATTGAATAAACCGGCCCCGTTGTATAGCTTTTGTGTCATACATTCGCAACTGCATTCTGGGTGGCCAGCTTGCACAACTGTCCACAGCTTTAAAATTCTTCTTTAGTTGTCAACCAGTCTCGAGATGCTTCTGCTGTAGTTGATCCCCTCCCTCGTCGTGTCTCTTTGCCTCCAATAACTTGTAGATGAAGCCCTGAGCCGTCTTCGGTGGATAGAGATTTTTGGACGCGACGTACGGCGCCTCCCCGGGCGGTGTATACCAGGTGGGACGCGTCCATTCCAGCATGCTGTTGAGTCTTTCACCTTTGCACGACCGAGACGGTCACAGAAGTCCGTCCACTTGACGTAGCCGATCGGAAGCAGATCGGCCAGTCGCTCGACATGTTGTTTCATCGTCTTCAGGGCTTGTACGATCTCGATAAATTTGTCAGTTCGGTATAGTGATTCAGGAATGTCAAAGGAAATTGGGGTACAGCAACATATAGGCCGTTTGATGCAAGGTGGATGCTCGAGATTTCTCCTTGACAGCCGGGAAGTTGGACGACAAAGAAAAGAAGCTCTTCTGCATTATCCGTAATGTGCAGCTTGACCAAATGGTCGATAACATCTTAGCCCTCGTCTTCCAATATCTTGTCGATAGCCGCGTCCTTGGCGAGTTCTGCAGCCCCGACATCGCATTCCTCCTTAGCAGTATCCAATAGGATCCTCATGTCGATCTTGAAGCCTGCAACACGCTTACAGTCTTCGTACTGGTTTTTCTTCTCCTTCGTGCTGCATTTGAACATCGGTTCCACCCTGTTGTACGGCTTTTAGGTTTACATGCATGTTTATAATTCTGAAATATAGCTTACTCTTTGATTCTCAGATTGTAGCGGCTATCACGGAAAGCCAACCTCAACAGAGGTGACCAGAGGACAGAGATAGTCTAATGCTCAGACTAAAGCTATGTCTAATTTACATATATGGTGGGTCTACCTTAATTTCTGCGAAACAAACATTATGCATGAGTTCCCATTCGCGCAAACTCTATGTAGGGCTAATCTGCTCACCTTCATCCAATGGTTCTCCGTAAGCATCATTCTGCTTTTCATATAAAGCCGATGTTACGTTACGCCGTTGTAACTGTGCCCTTTTCTTGCTGAGTTGAACCTTCTTGGCCTATAGATATGGTATATTAGCATACTGGTAATACCCTAGTGATTTTAGGCTATGGTACACACTTCTACAATCTTTTCATACAGGTCAACCCATTGATGTTCTTCGAGGTTAAAATCGGTCTAAGTGGTGTGTTTATGCAACTGTTAAAGGCATAAAGTATCATACCGTACGTAAAATACGAGTCCTTGTTCGCCATATTCTTTCCATTGGTCGCGGTAGATGTAATCGTGTTTTGTGGCGTCTGCGAGCCACAATGGCTTCGACTTCATAAATGTAGTTTTGGTCTGCAAATTCGTCTTCACTACGGTGCATGATACATCAAAGCGGCTCCTCCAGGTATTTTTCAGTTCCCCAACGGACATGACAGAAGCAGAACTGGAAACGATCTTTGCCTCGTAATTCTTCAAAACTGTGGACAGTTATGCAAGCTGGCCACCCAGAATGCAGTTGCGAATGTATGACACAAATGCTATACAGGAGGGCCGGTTTATTCAATACACTTATCTATTGCAAGAGCTAAAATGCGCGAACCTTGCTTGTAGTCCATCACAGCAAGTGGAAAAGCTTGACTGTGTTAGGCAGGTGACGCCATCGTGAAGGGATTTCCTTCGGACACGGCAACTTACTCTTCCGAAAGTTGTCTCGAACAATGCAATGTCTAATTTGTTGAATGTTGATTTGAAAACTATGAAGAGCTGAAACAAGCTGCTCAGGTTATTGCGCGTTGGGATGACTATGCTGTTACGACGAGATCCAGCAACGTTCGTCACTTGTACCTGCAGTGTCGCTGTGGAGGAACTTCCCGCAACCACCATAATCTGACCGCTGCCCACCCGTCAAGGTCAAGCGGGATTCGTTAATACGCTAGATCATTTTTAGATGAATTATTGGATGCTGTGTCCGAGGCCATGACGTTCTGAGTATGTTGTGTCTGAGGACTTGTGCTCGCTAGGGCTTAAATGTTGTGTCCACTGTGAAACATGCATGTACTGTAGTTTCGGTGACAAGCCGTGTTTGTGACTTTTCTATCGGAGCTTAGGATTTTGTGCTGGTGTTTTTTTCTCTTTTCTTGAGAAGGCTAATAGCCAAACCGGGCTCCTAAAACCAACCGTACTACTGTCATTCTCGTATACATACTACTTTAAATATGGGTCACGGCTCAGCAGATCACACACGGGATCCCTGGTAAGCATGCGAATGCTCCACTGGGAGCACATTGCAGAGACACTGACTCTCAGAATAAAGTCCCTGGGTTATCCTCAATGACTTGGGAGGAGCTTTCGTAATGGGTGCTGTTGGTGGTGGTATCTGGCACTCTGTCAAAGGCGCCAAGAACTCTCCAAGGGTAAGCAACACAGAAACAAAAAGTACAGCTACGGTATGCTTACGAGTATCCGGTTGCTAGGGCGAACGTTTGGTTGGTGCAGTGTCAGCAATGAAAGCTAGAGCGCCGGTACTCGGTGGCAACTTTGCCGTGTGGGGTGGTCTCTTCTCCACATTCGACTGCGGTTTGAAGGGTATTAGACAAAAGGAAGATCCATGGAACTCTATTATTTCCGGTGCATTGACGGGTGGTGTGCTTGCTGCCCGTGGAGGTGCCAAAGCCGCAACCGTATCAGCAGTCGTCGGTGGCAGTTTGCTTGCCCTCATTGAAGGTATTGGTATCGCGATCTCGAGATGGACTGCCGAGCAAAATAGACCTGTCATGCCTCAAGTAAGTCCTTTATTTATCACACGCATGCCCACAGGTTTCCTAACACATTGTTTATTTTCTGCTTACAGCTCTAGACTCACCACAAAATCCATTCGCATATTATTCCTCCCCTTCTCCTTATTACACGCTGCCTTGTGTACATAATCTCGCAAAGATGTCTTAATACGAAAAAGCGAAACGAAAACCAACTGTTTTTGGTTGATTGAAAATGATGAAAAATACGTATTGGCGGGCTCTGCTGTACACGTCTATGGGGACACTATTATCTACAGTGTAGTAGCTATAGTAGGAAACTAAGTGAATAACCAGAAGAAGAGGAAAGACATAGCAAAATTACAAACGCAAAGGAGGAGGAAAGAAATGGAAGAAGAGCAGGAGGAGGAGGAAAGGCACACACTGCAACGAGACCGGCGCTGCAGCAGTTATATAAAGTATTGTCCACCGGAGGCTCCACCAATGCCTGATCCCAACCCTAACCCTGGCCTGTTTGGTGCTAGGCGTTCTTGGTCCGGAACAGCGTTGAACAGGATAAAGTTCCTTTGAGACACATCTGTACCGTCCCGAACTTCCATAATTGATGCAACGTTGCCGCAACGGTAGCAGTAATTCGGTGCTGACCATACGGTGACCAGTTCATCGTTTGGAAACATATACTTGTATCCTTCCTGCACAAGTTGGTGCGCTCGAGCAACCAGATTGAGGTCATTGATGTAATTAAATTCGCTAGTTACTCGACCGCCGAACAACCATCCTGCTCCTCTAGGACTGACAGCCCAAGTATCAATGTCTTCAGGGTCAGACCACATCAAGTCGCAGAATGATCCTTCGTGAGGAATTTCCTGAGCTCTGTGGATTGTCCGGATCTGATCAAGAGTCTTCACGTCAGGTGACAAGCCGCCGTGAACACAAAGGACAGACCCATCAATGATCTGTGCAACAAACAATTAGGCCCTGTTTGTCAAAAGATAATTCCCATTTCTGCTTTAGCAAAACGTACGGCTGCTATGGTCAAGTAGTCAAAAACAGAGCAACAATGTTTCCATACATTCGCATTGCCGTATTTCTGTTGGCATTCGTCTAAGTACAATCGTGAGCATGTCTGTTCCCTGATCATCATTGCAGCAAAAACATATACATGCCATAAAATCCATAGACTTGCGTAATCTGTCTGCTCTCGTGATTACCACGCAGCAATGTTATTTTATGGGGATACCTATCAGTTTATCGTCTTAGCACCATCGTCTTTGTGGAAACAGAGTCACGCATCATACCGTGCTTTCAATGCCATAAGCAATGTAAACGTCTCCAAGCTAAAATATCCACGATCGACAAAATCACCCTGAAAATCATCCGCAACATGCATGAGGTTTCTTTTTTTCCTTGCATTTTGCTCCTAAAAAAGCAAGTACCATAAAGATATAGTTTGTCTCTTCAATGTCGCCACCGACACGAAATAACTCTAGCAGGTCGTAGAATTGCCCTATTTGTACACATATAAGCATACACTGCTGCTGCTTCCGGGTGCGCCCATCCGCCATCCCCAACCCACCATGAATGTCGCCGCACACAGTAACCGGCGATTGCACGGGTTTTATGTTTGACTCCTCCACCAACAGTTCCTTGACCTGTACGGGTTGCAGAGCTTGGTTAACGGAGAATTTACAACCGACGCAAGAGCAGCAATCGCAATGCTATACCATTTCACACAATTTCTTCATGTCATTTTCTGGCAAGTACTCGCATTTGCGGACAGTCTCTAGCCATTCATCAGGGCCACCCATGTATGCAATGTAGTAAAGTAAAAGAAGGGAGGGAAAACAATAAACAGTTGAAAATGATGATCGTATCGCCAGAAATTGACCCCGCGCTGGAAAACTGTTGAAAATCGTAACACTCACAGGTCACAGCAGCAGTCGGGAGAAAACCCATTCACGTTGCAAGAATAGGAGGATATTGCATCGCGATAATAGAAAAATACGTGTTTTCAAATGTATCATCGTTTCACCACAGCAGAAAGCTAAGTTTGTACAAGGTTCTTGTCCTTTTACACACATCGTCCTTGTCCGATCTCTCTGTGGAAGAGGAACGAGATTTCGGCGCATCGCGGAGTGGAAGTGGACGAGGATTCGATGCTGCAAAGGCTAACTCTGCTAAACTGGCCGGTGCCAAGTATTTAGCAAGGAAAGGAGGCTGATGATGCCCGCTGATCATCACTAGATGGTCTCAAAGGAACCGACAACCCGATAAAGCTCCCTGGCTCCTAAATACAAACATACATATTTGACAAGACAAGAGGAAGTAACGACATTCTATTTTACAATTTTATCGATTTTTGTCTTATCTATCTAGAGTTTGTGTGACTCAAATCCAAAAGTGTTCGATAGCTTGGCGACCTCGTATGCAGCGGCCATGGGAGTTACTATCAGAAAAAAATTGATCAGGGAGATGCATTTTATCTTTGGGTTTGTAACAGTAAGCTTACCAGAAACATATTTATTGTTCAATGCCCAAGCATCCGTGCCTGGCTCCGCATCCTTTGGGTGGCTCATGCTCCTGATGTCTGGCGCAAAATGGAAAATGGTTCGGCCGCTTTCGTGACCTTCCACTTCACTGCGCACGTTATACTCGACCGAATCTTCATCGGTGCCACTAGGTGGTTTGCCTTCCTGCAACGGCATGAATATGCTACCGTAGGAGGTCTTGTGGAACCGGGTCAAGTGCACAGGACGGTGCTCATCGACGACGGGCACATTGACGTTAAAGAGACCTTCCTGAGGCCAGTCTTGTCTATTGTTCCACAAATGCTCAATAACACTGGATGCTGCAAAGCCATTGTCAGAAACTTTCGAATGTTATTCAGGATACCTATGCTGAAGACGTACCCATTTCACAAGCACATTTAAGCTTTTCCTTAGCAAAGTCTCTCGAATAAAACGCAAAAGAAAGTGCAATAGCTTTCTTGCCGCACATGACACCTTCGCTAGATGATGAGGGATATGTCAGAGGGAGAATCCTGATATGCATGGTAACGATGAAATCTCTTCAACTTACAGAGCGGCGCCGACGGTACCAGATGAAAGTGTATAGATACTGAACAATCGTTTTGTTACTATAAACTGCATATCACCAAATTGCCAAAGACCGCATACTTGGCCGAATTGCGTCCAAAATTGGGACCACCGATAACGAGATCAAAATTCTCGTCTTTATAGATATGGTTCAATGCAATGTTGATACAAGTTGCAGGTGTGCCGCCCAGCTAATAGAAAAATTGCATTATTATAATTCTGTAGTTGATACAAAATTCAGACTTTGCTTCTGCAACGTACCAGCACAATATCATTGTCAGCACGCCGATGGACCGAAGTCTCGCCTGTTGTTCGGTGGTAGTAGCTAACTTCAATGTGATCCTTGATCATGAACGACTTGGATATCCATGACTTTTGCGAATTTGGAAGGCATACTCTGTCAAACAGGTTGGAAAACCATATGCGTCCATGCACCGTTGCAACGACTTACTTCACGTCCCAGCCAAGACCCTCCAAGTGCTCTAGGAAGGGAAGAATAAAGGGCGATTCCTCCTGGCTCGGTGGACCTGCATACACATATAGTCACACCCTGATCATTCAAAATGTAGACTTCGTACACATCTGGTCAACTTTACCGTCGTCATTCGAGATGAGTACTTTGAGCGGCATGTTCTTTTATTACTAAGGAAAAAGAAGCTGGTTGCAGTGCGGCGGGAATGTCTTCCCCGGAAACGTGACGAACCCTATTCCGCGGGATGATGTGGGGTTGATAGCACATCACAGTTGCCTTGCAACTTACAAAGATGAGTCACCATCGGAGGGAAAGAATGGGAGTATAAGTCAATCAAAAGTGTAAATAAAGTGATTTCATTAGTTTGGTCTTGTATTTGCATTATAAGGATCTGTAATATCTTGGTGCTCTTCGAGCTGTAGCACTTTATTCCTGACCGAGACGAGATCGTTGTCATGCATGCGTGTCTGGTCGGTAACATCTTGTGTTTCATGTTGGAATATTGTTAACATGGATATTGCCTTCTCGTTTTTTGTAGAGCTTTTTAAATCTTGGATCATCAACTTTTGCAGCGCAGAGTGGTGCGACAATTTTTAATCGTCTACGGGCGTTAAGTAATGTCTCGCATTGCCTGCTTTTGCATACCGCCCTTGAGAGCGTCAGGACCACTTAGCAGGCGCGTGTCAGCTGCATCCAAACAACAAAAAGAAACTCTAAGAACACAGGATCCATAATTAGAGTTCGTGGACGCGCTGAGTGCGGGCTTGACAGCTTGGGTTGTAGTCGGCAGCGCAACCAAGGAGGACAAACAGGGCTACACACTAGTTTGCTGCTGCTGCATGCACAGGATAACTGATATGCACTTAAAACACGCTGTCCATATAGAAACCAAAGTCTCCATCAATGCAAAGTGGGATCGTGCACTTAAATTGAATACTCGGTTTATTATTCAAGACATGTTCAAATACATTTATCTTATTCTTCTTCATCGTCGGCATCCTCGTCGTCGTCATCTTCATCATTATCTTCTTCTTCTTCCTCGTTATCATCCTCTCCAGCTCCAGCTCCAGCTCCACCGCTGCCGCCTTCTTCTTCCTCTTCTTCCTCTTCTTCACCACCGTCTTGCGTGATTTGAGAAGACTGAGGTTTGGTATCTTGATCGTACATCTCGACAGGTCCCACGTTAGAGCCGGGTTGCAGGGTGACAATGTTGTGGCGCTCGGGGGCGACCTGGACGAGGGAAGGAGGACCCTCGGCATTCAACTCTTGCTTCGTGGGTGGTTCCTGCTTGAGATTAACTAATTGCTTGTTCGGTAACCGTGTAGGATCAACAAGGTTCTGTTGCGGATTGATATCGGGCGTAGAGGTTGGATCTGTTGGTGTATCCGGTGTCATTTTCAGCTTTAGCAGTTTGTCCGTTGCTCCTCCTCCTGCTCCTCCAAGTGCAGACCCAACGACACCATCGCCTAGACCGCCGCCGCTCGTCGCTGCATCGATCAATCCTCGTCGTCGCAAGCGCATTTGTAGCCTCCTCGTTGCCGCTGCCGATGAAACGGTATCAAGCATGAATAGGACTGTGCATACGCACAGTAACAGTGATGGTCGCATTGGATTCCAAAAATATATTTGTAATCTAACAATGGAGGGAGTAACAAAAAGGCAAAATAACAAAATTCATTTTATTCTACTCTTTATATATGTATGTTGTGTATTTATGTATCATGGAGATGCTCCTTAAATTTTCTTTATGCTCTCCAACTATATGTATTACTGGGTGGAAAGAGTGAAGAACTTTTGGTTAGGAGTAGTATGTATAGGGGAAATAAAAAGGACAACGAGAAAAAAGGAACAAGATCGCGTGAAGCAACAAAGGAGTGAAAGATTTCTAGGTATCATACGCCAAAATGGTACCCAGCCATTTCTCAACCTCTGCCGTATCCATCTTCTTACGAGCGGCGTAGTCGACGACTTGATCTTTTTCGATCTTTCCGACAGCAAAGTACTTGCTTTCCTCGTGGGCAAAATACAAACCACTGACGCTAGCGGCCGGGTTCATGGCAAGTGAGTCTGTCAAGGTGATGTCCGTCTTTTCGGCAATCTCTCCAAGCTGCCACATGGTCAGCTTCTCTGTGTGGTCAGGCTGCGATGGGTAGCCAGGGGCAGGGCGGATGCCCTGATACCGCACTGCAAACATCTCTGCAGCAGACATATGTTCCTCAGAAGCATAGCCCCAGTCATCCTTGCGCACCTTCTCGTGCAACCATTCAGCAAATGCCTCGGCCAGACGGTCAGCAAGTGCTTTGGCCATAATGCTTGAATAGTCGTCGTGCTCCTTGTCGTACTGCGCGACTAGCTCGTCGCAGCCAAAACCGGTGCTCACAGCAAACATACCGACATAGTCGGCCATGCCGGTCTCCTTGGGCGCAACAAAGTCAGACAAGCAGTAGTAAGGCTCATCATTTTCCTTTTCAGATTGCTGTCGAAGGCCGTAAAAGACCGTCTTGACGGTTTCGCGGGACTCGTCCTCGTAAATGACGATATCGTCACCAACGCTATTGGCAGGGTAGAACCCGACGATACCAGAGGCCTTGAGAAGCTTCTTTGACACAATTTCCTTCAGCATAGTTTGAGCATCATCAAACACACGTTTGGCTTCAGCGCCAACATTCTCGTCATCAAAAATTTTGGGATAGCCACGGTTAGGGTATCGACCACGCAGCTGGAAGACTTGGAAGAATGGGTTCCAGTCAATGTGACTCAAGAGTTGCTCGAGTGGGAAATCGTCGTAGACCTTCGTGCCCAAGTACTTTGGTTTGGCCACTGGGGGCTTGAGAGACCAGTCGATTTGCAATTTCTTCTCGCGAGCGGCCTCGAGTGACAGGAGGCGCTTTTCTTCTAAACCTTCCAAATATTCCTCGCGCAACTCGGTGTATTCTTCCCGGATATCTTCAGCGAAATCTTCACGCTGATTCTCGTCAAGCAACGAGGCAGCAACCGGGACGCTGCGAGATGCATCCAGTACGTAGACAACAGGCGCATCGTACTGAGGAGCAATCTTGACAGCCGTGTGCATCTTGCTGGTCGTAGCACCGCCGATCAAAATAGGGATCTTCAGACCAGCTTTTTGGAACTCCTTGGCGACGATAACCATCTCTTCCAGCGAAGGCGTGATAAGTCCTGACAAACCAACAATATCGGCCTTTTCTTCAATAGCTGTCTTGATGATCTGGTCGCAGGGAACCATTACACCCATATCAATAACTTTGTAGTTGTTGCAGCCAAGAACGACACCGCAAATGTTCTTGCCGATATCGTGGACATCACCCTTAACGGTTGCCATGATAATCGTTCCATTGCCCTTGATTTCGGTAGCACCGGTTTTGGCCATTTCTTCTTCCTTTTCCAATTTAATGAATTCGACAAGATGTGCCACTGCTTTCTTCATGACACTGTACGACGCATGTTAGCAGTCAATGATATCCTTTCTTTACTGGGTAAGACTCACCGAGCTGATCGGATAACTTGTGGCAAGAACATTTTGCCTTTGCCAAACAGATCACCAACGACATTCATACCGGCCATCAATGGTCCTTCAATTACGTTCAATGCACGAGGATATTTCTCCTTGTCTTGACGGGCTTCCTCGGTATCTTCGATAATGTACTTCATGATACCTTTGACGAGCGCGTGAGTGATACGTTCGGTCACGGGCCATTTGCGCCATTCTTCCTGGTCGTCATCCTTCTTTGCGTCTTTGGAGTGAGCTTTAGCATACTCAAGAAGCTTTTCAGTCACTTCGGGATCGCGGTTCCAGACGGCATCCTCGCAAAGTTGTAGCAGATCCTTGGGGATATCATCGTACACAGTCAAGAAACCAGCGTTCACGATACCCATATCCATGCCAGCCTTGACTGCATGGAACAGAAAGACAGAGTGCATAGCCTCACGGACCTTGTCCATACCACGGAACGCAAATGACAGGTTGGATACACCACCGCTGATCTTGGCACCAGGCAATGTTTGCTTGATGGTGCGGCAAGCTTCAATGAATTCTACAGCGTAGTTGTTGTGTTCCTCTGTACAAATACACGCATGTCAGAAACGTGCTTGCGATTACTGATGTATACCAAGTCATAACTCACCCATGCCGGTAGCAATAGTCAAAATGTTGGGATCAAAAATGATATCGTAAGGGTTGAATCCAACCTTGTCTACCAAAATACGATACGATCGGGTACAGATTTCCACTTTGCGATCCTTCTCGGCAGCTTGACCGGTCTCATCAAACTAGTATACATAGGAAATTAGTATCTGTATGCTTTCTCTAGGTGAGAGTTTGCATATACATACCGCCATGACGACAACGGCGGCACCGAAACGCTTGATGATCTTTGCCTTGCGGATAAAATCTTCTTCACCTTCTTTGAGCGAGATGGAGTTGACGATACATTTACCCTGAGCGCATTTAAGACCAGCTTCAATGACGCTAAACTTTGAAGAGTCCACCATGAGGGGTACGCGAGCACAGTCAGGATCAGAGGCTAGCAAGTTTAAAAACTTGTTCATCGCAGCGTGGCCATCCAATAAACCTTCGTCAAAGTTAACGTCGACAACCTGTGCACCATTTTCTACTTGCGCACGGGCAATCGCCAGTGCTTCTTCGTACTCGTTCTTCAAGATGTGGCGACAGAATTTGCGCGAACCAGCAACGTTGCAACGTTCACCGACGTTCACAAAACCTGTTGTCTCGTCAACGCGAAGGACTTCAAGACCGGAAAGCAACATGACATCCGTGTTCTTGGGCGGTTTTGGACGAGGTGGGTATTTGCGACATACATCTGCTACAGCCTTTTCCAAAAAGGTCGAGTTTGTAAGCATTGCAGTGTAATATCAGACATTATCTCCTTTGCTTTTACCTTGATATGCTCGGGAGTGGTACCACAGCAACCACCAACAATGGTAACAAGACCTTCCTGCGCGAATGGCTCCACGTTCTTGGCCATGGCTTCAGGACTTTCGTCATATTCACCCATAGCATTAGGCAGACCCTGATAAGCAGCAACAAAGTTTTAGTCACGACGATATCGGTGGTACAAAGCTGGCACTTACAGCGTTGGGGTAACAAATAATGTGCGCATCGGTGAATCGACTGATATTTTGAATGAATGGCTTCATTTGAGGGGCACCCAGAGCACAGTTGAGACCAAAGGCCATGGGTTCAGCGTGTTTCAACGAGGTGACAAATGCCTCGCCCGTCTGACCGGAAAGCGTACGACCACTCTGATCGACAATTGTGCCTGAGATAAATACTGGAACTTTGGGTCGGCTGTTTGTTATTATTCACGTGATTAGAAATGGATGATAACAACGCAGCTGATGTATACACTCTTACTTGTCTTCTTCAATGACCATGTCAATAGCGTAGACGGCCGCTTTAGCATTGAGGGTATCAAAAATAGTCTCCACCAGCAAAATATCGGCGCCGCCATCCAAAAGACCGCGGACTTGTTCGGCATAGGCGGTCACCAATTCATCAAATGTGACATTGCGGAAAGCAGGGTTTTCGACAGACGGGGAAATGGATGCCGTTCGATTGGTAGGACCAATTGCACCACACACAAATCGAGGTATACCTGTCGCCTCCCACACGTCCTTGCATGCGCGTTTGGCCAATTCCGCACCTTCCTTGTTCAGGCGATAAGCATACGACTCCAATGCATAGTCGGCCTGCGCGATAGTCGTAGAGCTGAATGTATTCGTCTCAACCATATCAGATCCCGCTTCAAGGTACTGCTTATGGATATTGTAAATCGCTTCAGGTTTGGTCAGAGTCAGCAAGTCATTGTTGCCACGCAGATCGTTCGGGTGATTAGCAAACTCGATGCCTTTTACACTATCCGTTAAAATCTTGTTCGGTTCTATGCTCGTTGTCTCTTTTGTTGCTCACCTCGAAAGTCGGTTTCTTCCAACTTCAAGCGCTGCACCATGGTACCCATGGCACCGTCTAGGAACATGATGCGTTCCGAGAGCGTCTTTTCCAAGTACTCAAATATATCTAAGTCCAATTAGGTCATGCTCTTTCTTCTTTGTTGCATATCCCTTGTACCTATTCCATTAGCCGCCGTCATTGTGTAGATCGTGCTGAAATAGAGCGAGTGGGGAAAACCTGGCTCTCGGTTCGAAAATGGCAGATGGAGATTGATGCGATTTTGACAGCCGACAGGTTGATCAGTGCGCGGAAGCTAAAGCGATTAACATTGTCTTATTTACTCGGATAACGAAGATTACAATAACTGTACAGTGCTTTCTTTTCGACTACGATCAATGTGAACTATTTTATGCGCACCCAGCTTGTAGATCGCTTGAGTTCCTGCATTTTCTTGCAAACCCAGATTCGTTGCAAAGGTACCAGCTGCCGCCTTGAGATCAGCTAGAGATAGCTCTTTGCTTTCTTGCGATTGAAGCAGCTCGATTACTTTGGCCATCAACTTTGCTTCATTTGATACTTCTGATGAGCTGTCATTATTCTCTGACAATATTTGCCGTATGAGTTCTTTGCGAATTTCACTATATCGAATATATTGTCAGTTGCGATCATGTGACAAATGGAACGCCATGCAAAGCTGACCTGAACTTCTCTTTCCATGTTATTGATGAAGCTGTTAATATTTCTTGCAACCTTTCTCTGAGTATTGATATAAAATCCCGTGCTTCCATCTGCTCAGGTTCTTTTTGCTCCTCGTCTTGCTTGCTTTCTTCTTTTTGTCTACGTTCTTCGTCCATCATTTCTATTTCCTTGGATGCCTCTTGCTCTATTATAGCCATCAATCTTTTAGATTTCAGAGTTCAAATCTGATGAGCGATGTATACTTACGATGCTCTTTTAATTCTTGTTTTTTCGCTGCTATTTCCTTCTCCAATTCCTCAAGTTCCTGCATATTTTCGCTTAGCTTCCCATTTGAACAATATAATGCTTCTTGAATCGCTCAAGCATACCTTTTGTTGCTGTAGTTCTGGGCTAAGCATCGGTTGCTGTAAAAGCATCTAGTCAGACACCACTCGGGGATCATGTATATACCTGCTAGCTAACCTTTCCTTTCTCAATGGAGCTTTCTGCTTGTTGTTCTGTTCCAGCTGAAGGCATCTCTGCAGCCAGTTTTGTAAGCCGTTCGACCTCATCCCTGTTCTTGAGCACTTTTTAGCTGATTCATAATCATCATCATATTCTAATTCATCTCTAACCTTTTGATAAGTTGTGTCGAGATAATCCAGGTTGATTTGCTGATCTTCAAGCACTTGGCGCAAATCTTCGATTTTTGCAGCAGAGTTCGGATCGTGGCTATATGTGTTCAGGTTAATTCTCTCAAGCAAAGAAAGATGGATGTTTCTGGACGCACCATATTTCGTTTAGGGATATCGCAGCTGACAAGATACGTTCGACGTTTGGCCGGTTAGCTAAAGATTCACGAGCAATGACTTCTTGAATAGCGTCCGTGTTTATTCTATACTTCTTGTGAGTACATGGCTCGCTTTAAATGAAGGAGACGGCATCCCTCACCTCGTAGCTTCGGTTGTGCTGACTGCAAACAGTTTACATTCGCTGGCGTCAGCGTCCCTGATCAATTTCCGCTTCGTGCCGGCAATGCGTTTGCTGCGTTCGAGCTGTTCCGTCACTTGCGTAGAAGGACTGGAAAGCTGTATTGAGGCTGCTTTTTCTGATTGATTCAGTACAAAGTTGACAGCATCGTTGAGGGACGACATGGAGTGCGAGAATGGGGAATACAAAGAAGCTTAACGTGCATGACGCCGCGGCGAACAAAATTGCCTTTTTGCGCAACAAACACGCGATACGAGTATAATGCATAAAGTTGCATACATCGCCAGGATATTTTCCAAAACAACTTATTACCAATGGCAAGAGAGTAATTATAGAACGGGCAGTAATCCAGCCATAGCTACATTGCTGATGATGGTTATGAAAAAAGACACATTAAGCACCGTAAATATTCAGGCACCATTTGCTGCTTTAATAAAGTAAGCGAAGAATATAGAAAGATAAGAAGGAATGAAAAGACTCGTCTACAAACTACAGTGTGGGAGGGAGAGAAATTACGCCTCTAGCTCATTAATCTTCCTGTGGTGGCGGTGGTTGTTGTTGTTGTCCTCCTTGCTTTCCCTGACCGGGCTTTTGTTGAAGTTTATCAATACCTGTAATACCGTCGACTTTAGTGCCCAAATCGCCAAGTTGCTTATTCACATCCTTGTCCGTTGGAACCAGCCCTGCGCCTGTGTTAAGTATTGCACTAGGCAAGCTGACTGTCTGACCGATAGATTTTTCCGCAGGTTTGGTTTTGGCTGAAATTCCTGTCACTGGTGCCAGAGCTCCCGCAACTGCGTCTGTAGTTTTTCCACCTGGACCTTGCGGCGGCTTCTTCTGGCTCCCTCCTTCCTCTTCTTCTTCCTGACGTTTCTTGAGACCAAGTGCGCCGCTGCGACGGGAAAGTTGTGTACCGGAGCGTTTTCTAGCAACTCCTTCTTCTTGTTTCGGTACAGTTTCGTCACGCTTTATGCTTGCTTGGAGAGCAGAGGGGCCAACATTCTGGGCAGTATCGTCGACAGGAGTTTTAGGAAGAAGATCTCTGCGTTCTGAACCTCCAATGTTTCCAATAGCTCCTTCCTGCAACTGAGCGCCGCCGCTGCCAAGCGCTTTCTCGGCAACATTTTTCAATGTTCCAGTGTCTATATCGCCAGCGATGTTGCCGATACCTCCGGCTGTTGGACCTTCAGGAACGGGGGCAGCTTGAATACTTGCAGCAAAGTAAAGAGTTACGATAGCAAAGGACAGGACGGTGCAGCGCATGCTGATGAGGGAGATACTACGTAGTAACGTTTATACTACCTTAGCCTATCACCAAATCCCCTCTTCTTTTATAGTCTTCTGGTGGTTGCTCCTTTCCTACATCACGGATGTGGGCTTCCAATACAATTCAAAGAAATATATTATCTTCTCCTTACGAGCATCAAGGGATGGGAAAAACGAGATATCACTTTACGAGATACGACCTACTAATCCTTGCAGTTTGTCTGCTGCTCGACAATCTTAGAATCAGTTGCTTTGTATATGATTGGAATCCTTTAGCTTGGCTAGTAGTAGATTATTGCTCATTTCGAGGATATATTTTTCAAAGTATCGAGAGTCAAGCGCATGAAGAACGTGGACAAGGATTAGTTTTGGTATCTCTGCGTCTCCTTAGATTGTGAGCGGTGCTAATCATTTAACATCTCTTTTTCTGTAACTTTGCGCTCAAGTGGCGAATCAAAAGATTAAGGAGCTACTATCTTGGCAATCACAGCAAATCTTGTTCTATAGCATTAATTAAAAGAATCGACTGTAACAAACAGCGCATTTCTTTTCATTATTCTCGCAAAGTAGTATGGGAAGCTTCATCACGTTGCAAGACGATTGGGATGGAGGAGTTGAAAATTTTCTTTCATCTGCAATAAGGGAGGCTCATGCAGGTTTTACTGTCGAGCGTTTTCTTGAGGATGTCTCCTTACCACAGACGGATCACGCGCTAGATACAGAAAAGTCTGAGGGAGATCCATTTTGTTTTCTACACTCCTTTTGTTATATGAACGTGGTACTATACAAAATAAAGTGAATGCCCTTTACATAGTCGGACGACATGTTGGATATTACTCGAATCCCTTAAACAAAAGCGCAAGTCTATAGAATGATATGTAATATGAGGATCTACGATCGCAGATGACTCGAACATTAGAGATCGAAGCAAATCCTCATCTTCCGGTATTTTACATTTTATACTCCTAACCTCGATGATTTCTTTACAGTAAAACTTATCAACTTTAAATTTTGCTACCTCGCAAGTAGCTCGGACGCAAGTCTGCTATGCAACTATTATGATATGAACATGATGCATCGCAGAGGCGCATTATCCAGTGTTTTCGAAGGGAAATGACTCTCTCTCCTTGTTGACTTGAAATTACAGACTTAGCAGTCAAGAGTGCAACAAAGTTAATTGATAATGCGATCTTCCAATGTTCATCATGGGAAGAACATTACATAACGTCTGTGAACTGCTTTAAAAACCAACCTAGTTACCAAAGAAGGAATACGATGACTTGCCTAAGTAAATAGTAGCCAGTCCAAGTAAAAACGATAGACTGTTTAAAGTTATTTAGAGCAGCCATCGAGTGAGCAGATAAGTATACGGAACAAGATTGAGCACTGCTGTATTCAATGAAATGTGGTATACAAAATACATATATATCGGACAGGGTAAAAATCAGCAGCAGCAACCTTGATGTGTTAATTCATCCAGGCCAATTCAATATCATTGTCAAAGGGAAAGACAATAGCTGGTATCCTTTGATGTCCGCAGATCATTTTTTGGTTTCCCAGGTGACAAAGAGAGGTACGAACGGTGGCAAACTCTCTCTCTTACAGAAAAAACCTCTCTTACCTCCGCTCGAGTCAGCCAGCCAGCCAGCCAGGGCAATCCAAAAGAAGAAGAATAAGCTTCTTGTTACAGTAATATATGCTCGATTCTGTAAGCGGCGTTTACTCGATTGAAATGAGCGAGGCAGGAAGCACTTACCAAGGGTATACACACACAAAAGTCTGGCCAATCGTTAGGCGGAAGCTTTCTTTCTCGCAGACACTCGGCAGGCGATGCCATTCGAAGCAATTCGCCTGGAGGAACCACGCTGGAGTCGTACCCACCGTCGACACCCGGCCACGAATGTCAGGGCTTCAATGCACCTGAAGGCAGCTACTGCTTAGCTCATCAAGTTTTCTTCCGCTCGCTCACGCCCATGTTCTCGGTCGGAACGACGGCGAGTTTAGTCTCGATAAAGTACAAGGAAACAAAAGGCAGCAACTTGAATAGATATGAGCCGCAGCCTGGTGCACGTTCGTTCCGAATATCAGAGGATAACGACGATGATGAATCGCACTCTAACAACAGCAGCGCTAGCCATGCGCCTCCGGAAACAACTAAATCCACGCCATTTGTGACCCCTACTCCTTCTACTTCGACGTCGCCTACCTCCACTTTTTCATTCTTGTCGCGCAACAGCAGTAACCATCGCCGTAAATCAAAGACAAATATCACAAAAACCAATTCTAGTTTTGTGGCACGTATCGTAACCAATAGCCAGCTTGCGAAAATCCTCGTTGCTAGGACAAGCGAAGATACCAATCTATTTTACAATTGCGGCTCTAATTTCGTGTGGATGGATGCTTTTGGAAACCCAAAGGTAAAACAGAGCAAAAAGGATGGCAATAGGAATTTGGAAGCACTTATGGCATTGCGGCGTTCAGGAACCACTGTCGCGCGTCGTTTTTGCAAAAGCTTGTCCTACTTCGCACGACGTCAATTTGTTGACTCGGGGGTCTGATCATCTGGATATCATTATTGGATTTTCCACGGGCGATATTGTATGGTTCGATCCGTTATGTAACAAGTATGGAAGGATAAACAAAGGGGTAAGGACACAAAGCAACTATCCATCCGCTCGTCGTGTTTTTTAGTTAAAGGGGCAGACTTGTACAGGGCATCATGAACCGATGCGCAATAACCATGATCAAGTGGCTGCAAGGATCAGAGAGCTTATTCATGGCAGCGTTTGCAGACGGTAGCATTATGGTGTTTGATAAGGACAAGGAAGACGAGGCATTCCATCCCGGCGATGGGTCGCCTCAACCGACCATTTACAACGAGAAACGTAAACACTACAGTACAGGCACTGTGAATAATACCCATTTTCATCATCATCCTGCTGCTACTTCTCCTCCTCCTCCTCCGTTGCCGGTCTCGGAGAATCCGGATCTGAGGTAGGTATACATCGATTAATGGGATAACAATAGCATATTTACATTTATATGTAAAAACAGATTAAAAGTAACGAAACCTCCTCCGAAATTTTCTGCCAAGTGTAACCCTGTGTCTCACTGGAAGTTGTCCAACAAATCATGTACAGGTAAGGCTTCCTTTGCATGTTTATCCTTGAGGTAGAGATGTACTAAGCGAAGAACGATGTGTCAGCGTTTGCATTTTCCCCGGATTGTCAGCATGTCGCTGTTGTGAGCTTGGATGGTTCGCTGCGTATTATCAACTTTGTCCATGAACAGTACGTTGTCTTTTGCCTTTTGCCTTTATAGTGGATCTGAATAGAACGTGGCTAACACTTGTTACGATCATGCTAGACTGTGTGATATCTACAGATCATACTATGGAGGATTGACGTGCGTCGCTTGGAGTCCTGATGGGCGCTACATTCTGGTAAATTTTTCATCTGCAAACGAGAGAAACTTGAATCAACTGTAACTAACGACGACGATGATGGATATAGACTGGAGGTCAGGATGATCTAGTGACTATATGGGCGTTCCGAGAGCAGCGGATCATTGCTCGATGTCAGGGCCACAAGTCGTGGGTGACTGGTGTCGCGTTTGATCCATGGCGCTGCGACGACAAAGTTTATCGATTTGCCAGTGTAGGCGAGGATGCACAGTTGATCCTGTGGGACTTTTCGGTGAATGCTCTTCACAGACCAAAGGCAAGGACAAGTACGCGGTTACGCGGTGCGTCCGTTTCGTCCCACACTGGTCCTATACTGCCAATGATACCAGAGCAGCAACCCAACATCCATCCAGTGCCATCTAAAACCCAAGTGCCTCTGATGCAGCCTACCGTGAGCAAAACAGTCCACGCTGATCCATGCGTGGGTGTATATTTTCGCGAAGAAGCTATCGTCACTACCGATCGTCGCGGGCGCGTCAGTGTCTGGAAGCGGCCTTCTTTGTCCTCACCAAGCAACATACCTACTGAGTAAATTATATATATACTTTCCTTAATTAATCTTGTATAAAAAAGATAACCTTTCTGCGATGGATAAAACAGCGAGAGCAGCTTTTATTATACGACTTAAAGTGTACAGCAAATGAAGAAAATGGGGAACAGACAATGTTTGTTTAGCCACCGCACAGTAGAGTAGATAGTAGAAAAGAAGCCCTTTGTGCATAGCAAGGAGTACTGTTTTAAAGGGGTGCTTGCGTGCGGGGTGATAGAAAGCAAAGGTATACTCTAACAATTGCAGATCAGGTAGAAAAGAAGGTAAGGATGTAAAGCCATTATGATTATAGCATCAAGGCGACGCCAGCAACGGCAGCGAGGGCAAGCAAAGTCTTTGCGGCCAATCCAAAGTCCTTGCTGGAAGGAGCGCCTGCAAATATGCTGGAGGGGCCAGAAGCATCAGAGCCGGTAGCGGAGGCAGATAGGGAGGAGGAAGCAGCCGAGGCAGGGCGGATTTCAATAGGGATATCGAGCTGGGTGTTTGTGGTCTTGTCAAGGAACACGACCTGGTATTGACCGGGAGTCAGAGTCTTGGGGATGGCGTAATTGATCGAGTGTTCGTAATACGTCGTGTTGTCCTTGGTCTTGACCGACGAATCGGTTTTGGTAGTGTCAGCGTTTTCGGCAATGACGATGGTTGAGTTGGAGCTGCCTGCTGCAGCGCCGCTGGCGCTTGCGGACGCCGAAGCGCCTGCTGGCTGCAAGAGGATCTCGAGGCTCAAAGCTACATAACGCCCAAGTCAGTACATATATTCTTCACCAATAAATTCAGCGTTAGCAACACTCACCAGAGGTATCAACTTGGGAGAAGAGCTGATAGGTGCATGGTAAGATTTGGCCAGCGACGTACGGACCATTGGACACGGGGCTTGATACATTGTAGTTGCGGGTAGGAGCAGTCAACTGGGCAGCAGCGCCCCAGGCAGAAGCCAAGAGACCAAAGGTGATGGCAAGCACTTTCATCGAGAAGAACAAGAAGAGGTGGAAAAAGACAGGAAAGAAGAAGCAAGAGGCAGCAATTCAATGTTGTATGTTTTTTTTGCAGTTGAAATTTTGTGTACCCGACCCCCTTTCAACCCCTATCCTTGTTTTGGTCTCCGAGCACCTGGTGGTGGCACATTTGGCGGTCTTTTTGTAAAGGAAAACCCAATTTTATTCTTCCTCACGAGGCAGCAGCGCTGCTCTGTGGAGACTGCTGGTCGGACCACTTGGTTTATTATTATTCAAGTACCTGCAGCTGCAGAGCAACGGTACACTTGAAACGATGTACCGGTCAGAAACCAGACAGCGCCCTCGGGCCAGCCTACACTGAGGAGGTGCACGGGTTCACAACGAATTATCTTCTTTTAAAAACATCGAACAAACATAACAAATGATTCGGTCAGACTGGCAGGCTGCTCGGTAAATGAATCATTATCTATATTTGACAGATCGCTGCTGCCATGATTACTAATGAAACTTTGAATTGCTGACCAGGTTTTCCTTTCCGTGGCATTTGGACGCTTCAAAGACGAGTGGTGGATCTGGCCCACACATGTTCCATCGTAGCACTCTCTGCCACAAGCATAAATCATGCAAATAATAATCCTGCATTTGCATTTACAGCTGCTGCTACGTGCGGCGCTGATAATCCACACTTGTATTTATAGTAACAAAGATATCCGTTCATGAAAGGCCGGAACCGTATACGCTGTCCAAATGGTCAAGCATTGCGCGTAGTAAATGCATGTCACTATCTTTAAGCTTAATCAATAATGTACGTACCACAGCTGACTGTGTTTTCGAAGCCTTATTGCTGGAGGTCTTGTTTATGATCTCGATCGTCCAATGTATTATGCAAAAGACAAAAAGATCGTCGTGGGAGTCACGTCTTTGCTGAAAGGCGAGCATAAAGGCAAAGCTGTTTGTAATCTCTTCTCACATGACTTGTATATGTACAGATCCTTCTCTCTTTACACTAGGCGGCGGGGTATGATCGACGCTGTCTCTATCTTTCTGGGGTCACTTTTTTGTTGTGCAACATCAGACCTCGTCAAAGGTTGGTTTGTCAACAATGTTACACAGCACCCGCGTCTGATGCGTATTTTAAGGAAAATCATGGGCTATAAATTGCTACATCACCATCTTGAGCAACCGTCCTTCTCAACGGCGTTTGCGACATACAAATTCGAGCTGAAAGATTAGCAGGAAAGGTCCTCCTTGTTAAGAGATAATGCTCTGTTCATTACATTGTAAAAGTTTTCCGAAAAGTTCTCTAGGTCGGCTTCCGGACGATATATATGAATGCATTGGTAATTGATTGTACTTTCGGTGAACGCCGGCGTTCGTGAGACCGACCAGACTTATTAATGAAAAATTGGTGGTTGCATCTTGTTAAACTGTAGCGAACTTAAGTGACAGAATCCCATTTTACTGCAGATTGAGTTTTGATATCACCTTTCGGTGCCAGCTGAAATAGGTGGTTTTCAAAACAATAAGTGAAGCTTTGGACCGAGCAAATCTAGGAATATTTTTGTCTGCGGTATTGACGATTATGGGTTTTCCCCTTTGGAGTCTTGTCCTGTTCAGGACAGGAAATTGTCTGTTTGAGTCACAGCATCATGAGAATTCAAACTGTGTCTTTGGATGTAACACACAACGCTGAATAATAGAGGAGATTAGCGCCAGCAGAGGAATGTTTTCTTGAAGTCATATGTAACGAGGGACATGGATCCTTAAAAGTTGCCCTTTTCTGCGACAATTGCCGTGCACCATCACAGCCAAATACGAAGGTTCCAAGGAAATCCTTGTATCACTGCTACTACAGTTTTCTTTTGTATGAATATTTATTCGGCGGTGGACAACATGTCCATCGGTGGTAAACCGAAGATAAATGGAGAAAAATAAACAAAAAATAGCTAACTCTATAGATCAACGATTGAACAGAATCATATAAGACTTCTAGCTTAGGCGATGCGGATGGAGGCAGCAATCGCTTCTGCTACTACTGTATTAGGGTCAAAAGATGCTTCGTCGAAAACATGTTGCCAATGGGCTTTCCATATCGATGCGATCGTACATGCAACGATGTGGGCCCATTCTAGTTTAAAGTGCGGAAGAACCTTATAGCGAATGATGCGAACGTTCAGGATATCTCGGCAAGTAAGGGATCGTTGCTGATTTAAGAGTTTGTAACAAATTTGAGACCAAATGATCGATTTCAAAGGACAGGTGAGGATGAAATGCTGCGGTGATTCAGGTTGGTGACAGAGCGGACACAGAGGAGAAGGGAAACGGTTCGGTAATAGCTTGTGTAGACTTCCTCGACAAGGAACAAGCTTGTTATGGAGGAGGAGGTTTCTGTAAAGGATAGTGCGGGCATGATGAGGTATGGACACTTTCCGGAAGTCATTCCAGGCTGCAGCAGAGCCTCGAGGATAAGATTCTGGCATATCTTTCCACGGAGTCAAAAGGCTGCGGCGGAATTCCTGGCGAGTTGATGTTATCGCATTGCAAAGTTAACTTGCCCAGTTCAAAGATGGTTTCTTTCAGAGAGTTCTTTCCAGTTTGGTAGTCCTTAGGCGAAAAGGTATAATAAAAATTTAGATTCTGTCAGAAAAGCAGGATCTGCTTTCTTACTCACATCAATTATCTGCTGTAATCTTATCACCTCGCCAGCTTCAAAGTCGGGGCAGGTCTTCAAATGATGGTCGTACCTTTCTGAATGCATTTCCGACAGCAAGGTTTTTACCCAATATATACTCATCATACTTCGCTGTACTGATCCGGTTTCAGCAGAAGAATATGCTGGATTGCCCTGAAGCGCACCATTCGAACTAGATTTTCCATATGATTAAAATTTCAACTTCCAATCGTATGAGCTGCTTCTGTGGTAAGATCCGTTGGCCTTGATCTTGCTGTACTTTGAACTTTCGTTACATAATCTTGTAAACGCTGGTCTCAAACACGATATTCTCCTCGGTGCTCCGAACAAGCTCAGTAGCTTTGGTCTGCAAACGGAAGAACTTTTCGGACGGTTTTCAACACAACGAGGCGTTGCGAATTTGCATAATCGGTCTGTCGCGATGGAGATGGCGATGTGTTGTTTGTCCGCTAATAACTATGCGAGTATTCCTCTCATCTTTAAAGAGACGGTAATCGGGACAGTTGACCCAGATTCGCTTGACTGGTCCAATTTGGGCGAGGAGGCCCATTTTCGTAGGGAAGGTCCAATAAATTTATTCGTGGCTCAAGTTCAGACCAGCACTGTCCCAGTGACTGATCGATTTCTTACTGCATTGTACTAACTATTGGTGTTTATATGTAGAACCTTGCAGCCGAAGTGGCACGCAAAGTTGATTTAGTAGTTTCTGGAGATCAGCTGATTCCAAAATCAAGAAACAAAAAAAACCGATTGAATGATTTTTATTATTCACATTATTATATGTGGTGTGCACATACATTTATATCCAATAAACCATTGAAGAGTATAGGAAGTATAAGCACGTTTTTAAGTCACTTCCCTCATATGAGAATCCTCATCTCTAGGCTTATCTACTTGCATCGCGTTAGCTCGAGATTTCTCCGCAGGCTTCTTTTGCATATACTGTGTTGAGCTGTCCTTGACCCGGTTGCTCGGGTTTTCGGTACACGTCGTGGCGCTAGAGTGTGGTGAAAGTACACTCTCACATCATATATATAATTTTATGTCCTAGCTGTCATACTAGATTACATCGTCGTATCTAGTGATTTATTTCATGTAATCACAATGAATAACCAAAATAGATTGCTGTAGGTGGCCAAGATAGCTTTTACAAATATATTGCAGTATCTTGCATCGATGAGCAGATGAGCCTACAATGAACGAATGGGCATAAATCTTGCAAAGCGAGAGTTAACTTTTCCAGCCAGTGCTCTCAACACAACTCAACAGACAACAAGTTGGGATAGCAGAATGATAGGTAGAGTTGCAGGCTGCAATACTTCTATTAGTACATGTCACGAATATTGCTCGTCGTATACTTTCGCTTGGAAGTTTTCCACGCAGCCTTAAGCGACCTCCCTCTCTTCAGCGCATGGTGACCAAACACAAGGCTGCACAGCCCCGCTCTCGGACACTAGCGTTGTCTGATGTTCGGTCTCAGTTGTCATAGAAAATAAGCCGGACCAATGCAAACAGCCAAGGAAGCATATGAAGAGACTTAACGGGCTGCGAGAGACATACCGAACGGTCGTCGCATTTTGCTTATTCCTCATGTCTGGATCATTTAAATATATTGAAGAGCTTGCGGAAGACAGTATCATGATGAATCGGGTCACGCGTTAAATCCCACGGAAACATCCTCCGAGTTTGTTTACAGTACGGCATGCATAGGTCAAGTGACGATGCTTATTCGCGTTAGGGCCAACGTCATTCCGCATGTGAGCCTTTTTTAGTGCCATCGAAAGAACAAGCAGGATACAAAGCTTTATTCTTAGTTATTATCATCATAGTTTCGTGCAAGAGAAAGAAAAATAAGGTTTCATAAGTAAAATGGCATGAACTTCGTCTGGGTATGATGTAAAGCATAAGAAAAGCCAGGCTGTTACTACTGTTACTATGTCAAGCGTGTTTGTGCATGCTGTATATTAGAGTGATTTTCATATCTTGTTGTCAGGGACCATACATGATTGAAATATATGTACATGCAGCAAATTTTGTGGTGTATGTATGCGCGCGCAGAGATATATATATATATAGAGAGGGATGGATGCAAAGATATGTAGAGTGAGAAAACGTATGATCCTTTTTTACTACTGTTGTGAGTGGGAGTAAACTTTTGCTTTTTTCTCGGAATGTCCTGTTTGTCTTTCCACAGCAGCTTCAGTGCCAGGAGAGAGTGATCTTACGCTTGGTATAGTAGTGTATGGAGGAGGAGGAGTTTCCGAATGGAGTTGTCGCACCATCGAGTCGTAATACACTGCCGGTCCAGTATACATATTCATTGATGAGCTGTCCATACCCGACGCAGCAGAAGCAGCAGCGTAAGAGACTTGAAATCAATGACTTAATGTCTTTGAGGTGTAGAGTTTGTATTTTACTCACCTTGAGAAGAATCGGCAGTGTTTCCATCGTTCTCGTAATTATTATTATTATTGTTATCTGCATGTTCGTCACCGTCGTCCTGTGCCTGCTGCTGCTGCTGATGCCAGTCTCCTTGGTGGGTATAGTTTGTACCGGGTATTTTGGCAATAACTGTTGTTGCAGCAGCAGGAGCGCTACCCGCGATGGGCGATAACATTTCTGGGAAAGCTGTGCTGATAAAGTGTCCTGAAACATCTGGGCCAAAGTAGTAAATAAAGTCGCATTCGCCGCCGCCGGCAGCCTCGTCCCTTGTGGAGGAGGGATAACTGTACTGGCTCTCAGTATTCATGGCAGACGAAGAGGTCGTTTCCGATGACTGCTGCTGCTGGTGCATTGTCGCAGCGCCGCTTTCCGTCGTTATTGTCGGCGACGGGTCAGATTCGCGGTACTGCGACACTGTAGGCAAGCTGCCAGTACTGTGACGAGGCGGGGCCATTCTAGACTTGCCCTTGTTCCGGCGATCTTCCGTGACCTGGACTTTGTTGTTGCGGTTGGACGAGTCTGATATTTCGTTGCCATCGTTCCCGTTGCCATCGTAGCTGTCTGCAGAACCACTGCTACCCGAACTGCCGTTGCCGTTGTTGTTTCCATTGGAGCTGCAGTCAGCCATACTTCCACTAAAAATCACCAGTCTAAGTTTTTATTTTTTTTTTTTTTTTTTTGTCGTCATCAATGTATATACGCGCAAAAAAGTCCAACACTGTACCTGCTAGGAGACCCGGCTTTCGACCGTTTGCGTGCACTGCCTGCTAAAAGTCTGTGGTCAGCTTCTTGCTTGCTCTTGAATTCTCTGAGATATTCCTGGTGTCTCTGCAACAAAGCAGTCAGTATATTCGTTGGTGCCTGCAAGGGTAGGGGCCAATTGCTTACCCTGTATTCGGGAGTTTGACGATACTGTTCCAATGCAGCGTGGTAGTGATCCTTGGCAACGACAGCAGCCGTCTCGTAGGAAAGTTTATCTTTCCGACTGAGATGTTTCCACCTCTCACCCACAATCTTTGCGAGCTGAGCAAAGGACAAGTTCTGATCTTTGAGCTGAGCGCGTATATCGTTCGAGAACATTATATACGCCGAAGGCGGTTTCACTGGCGCGTTCTTGTCAGCTTTAGGGCGTTTCTTGTATTTGCGCTTGGGCGGCATCATTGTCATTGTGGTCGTCGCGTTCGGACGCGTCGAGGACGATATGCTGTCTTCTTCGTCATCGTCTTCGTCATCGTTGGAAGATCCGCTTAGTTTGTTGGTGCCAGGTACGTTTTCCACTGCAGAGACTGGTTGCTGCGCTGCTGCGGTGCCCGCAGAAGTAGCAGCAGCAGCAGCAGCAGCGGCGGCGGCAGTGTTGGTAGAGTCAGTGGTACTGGTAGCTTGACTGCTCTCTGCCGACTGTCCTCCTCCTCTTTCAGGTTGCTGGTGCTGAACCGCTTGCGATACTTGAGCCGGTACGGTTGTTTGCGTTTGAGAAGAAGGTGGCTGGATGTGTCTCTTTGAGGGTGAGCCGGAGGACGACGAATCCGCATTGGTAGCGCTGCTGGACTTTTTCGGCGGCGTTGTGAGGGACGTGTAACTGCTTGCAACGCTTTCACTGCTAAAGTCGAGACTTCGACTATGGCTACTGCCGCCGCTGCTGCTACTAGTGTTTCCATCGCCGCCGCTGCCGTTTCCGGTGTTAGCCCAAACGGGACCGGGTGGACGTTGTACGAGCCTAAGCTGGCCTAGTGATGATAGGTTACGTTAGTGCGTCTTGTTCGGGTGTGTATATTGCATGCACTACCGATTCTTGGGTCGATGGTATTGAAAGTTGAGGTCGACGCCGTGAAACTTATCCACAATGGATGATGGCGAGGTATTCCTTTTAGGGTGGCGATTTCTCGCTGAATCAACTAGAATATCGAAGAACAAAGTGGTTAGAATATTCTTATTCATGCACAACCGGTATAACCCGCAATGCATATCTATGACGTACCCTCCGGTGACCACGCTTAACATTCATGACGATCATGTCGTCTTCGCTTACTTCGCATAACTTTTCCGGAAATTTTAATTTTAGCGACAACGAAGGCCTTTGGCCCATTTGCTTTTCACTTACGGATTTCAGAGAATCGAACCCTTCGTTGATAAACACTGATAGATACTGCGACAGTTTGCATTTATCCAAGAAATCCTTGACTTCCCGGTGTCCCACATCGTTCTCATTGTACGGAACAACAGCTACTGTCGACACGTCGCTGCTAAGGTCGTTCGCGGTCGTCGTTTCTGATGATGCTGAATGCACTGTTGGAGGTATAGATGACATGTTTTCTTTTTTTTTTCTCTTGGTTTTTTAATCGCTTATATAATTGTTGTAATTTTTCTTTTTGTCAGGATAAAGTAGTATACAATGTTTTTTTTTTCACACTCTTGACAGAGGTGGTTGTGATGTGCCTTTATGCCTACAAAGAGCGTTGATGGATAAGTAAATGAAAATCCAGAGTGGTTGGAATGCAGAACGAATGATCTGCAATTTATCTATACGTACATTCAGCAAGTGCTTGGTACGATTTGCCGAAATTGGAGATGGAAGGAAACAAGAAAAAAGAATAAGGGGTACAGAGGTGTGCGAGAACTAAAGCTTAATATCGTTCACAGACCGATCATCGTCCGATCGCCAAAGGATTGTTTATATCCCGACAGCTTGAGGCAGACTAAAAAGGGCGAATGGCTTTCCTAGATCCAGAAAGAGTGGAACTTAAGTTGGGGAGTTTCCAATCGTATGGAATTTTTAGCACTAACTTTGTAGGGAATCGAACTTGTCTACAAGTTTCCCTCGATTTCTTGCGAAAATACCGAAGCAGATGGAAACATCTATCGCCATCGATTATATTCTACCGAACATTCGAGAAGTTCGAGAAGAAGGCTGTTCTATAATATCCTAGCTAGCTAGCGTCGGTCTAGATGCATAGACCATTGCCTCGGACACTGAAAAAACGCTTATCACGAATAAAGTTTTCCTTTGGCTTTGCACGTTCTGTTACAATGAGACAAGCTGGTCAGCAGACTCCCCTCTCTCTCTCTCTCTCTCTGAAACTTTGCATGTTTTTTGCCCCTTCCCCGGCTGGTAAGTTTCAACGCAAACAATGACAACAAAAACAACAAAGTAGCATTCCCTTATTGGGAAAAAGTGGGGTATACAGTCAAAAAGGAACTATTAGCATTCCTTGACAATGTCGTTGGCGGTTACATTCCTCTTGTTTGGATGTTATATTCCAGATGTCAACTAATCCAAATGACATTAAAAATTTAAAAGCACTACACGGCACGTACAAAGAGAGATATCTATTCTACTTGAGAATTAATTCTTTAGATTTGCGTACAAGATAAGCGGCCAAGTAGCAATGAGGTAAAGGCGTTGCATATGATTCTCGAACAAGTGGAAGAAGTCGAATAATGGTGCTACGCCGCGTCGTTCGTCATTCTCTGGCTCATGCCTCGAAGCGACTTCTAGCTCCTCGTATAAGACTCTCTCGATCATATCGAGTATGCCGAAGCCGAACTGCCCAAGGTAACGACAGGGTAGACCAGGCATGGACGGCATCTAGAAGAGCATGATAGATCTGACCGTATGCATTGCACAGTGGTTTGCACCGCAGGCAGATCGCGAAACCACCGATGTCGTTCTGATGTTCTGTTGAGAGAAGTACTCCTCTGTGTAAGATAGGTGGCTCGCTGGCCTTGCGCCATACAGAAAAAAAGCCGGTTTAATAGTCGGTTGTGATCCATCTTGACCATCGTTGAAAGACAGATAGACGCTTGCTAATGCAAAGGTCTCGCCAAATTCGGTTCCAATGGCTCCGCTGAAAGCGCGTTGCTGAGATCATAAACGGTGTTAACGGCAAGCCCTGCTGATTTTGCCCTTGCTGTGGTTTCGCCGTGTCCAGTTCAGAACTAGTTGTTCGCGGATCGAGTCCGGGAAGATCTTTGCTTTTCACTTTGACTTGTCGCTCGCTGCAACTGATGATAAGCAGATGCCTGGCTGGTTCCAGTGGGTGGATCGTCCAATTCTTTAGTAGCCAGTAACCACCATCAACAAGGGTATCAAGAAACGCGATATTTTCCATCTTGACTGTGGTACAGGAAGTGTTGTTGCTGCCCGGGTGACACAACAGGCGTGAAAAAAGGGGGGTGGGGGTAGGGAACCAAGGATTGGGGCTTGATATCCGAATTGGGTCGTCGTTTTCGCGGCGGCGGTCCTTGCATGACATTCCTGCTGCACTCTTTTGGTTTCAACGGGTTTGCACAAACGACGCGTAACTCTGGCAGCACTTGGCTGCAGACACCTGGCGTTAAACGCGTACTCCTCGCGACGTGGGAAACGACGGTCATTGAGAAAAGTAACTCCTTTTGAATTGCGACATTCCAGTGAGAGATTCTGACATTGTTACGCGTGGTTACAAAAAAAGTTGACGGATCGATCGAAGTTTGGGGCTACGAGCCGCGCCAATCGACGGCGCTTTGGAAAGACCGAAAAATCAGCAGCATCTTTGGCGATCCCAACACGCTGCTAGGTGTCGTAGATACGCAAGGGACCGTTTGGTGCGCAGACGCCACCAAGGATCCCAGCGTTGCAACAAAGCTGACCTCTGGTGCAAAGCAGGCTGCGTGTTGTGCCATCCGCGGACAAGTTTATGTCTTGTACAGTCAGTTCGGTGAACTAGCTTAAATATGGTATATACATCGTAGTAAATAATAATTTTTTTAGGTTCTGGAGAGGTGCAATGTTTTACAAGGTTCGGTGATGACGATGACAAGAAGCTTGAGTTTACATCGGAAAAGCTTTCTGTACCACCTGTTTATTCCCTCGCAGCGTCTCACACGCACATCTTGCTTTACACCGCCGGGTGGGACCCAGTCTACGGCCGAGGCAGCAATCGATTCTCTCAGCTAGGTCAACAAGACATCGGTCAGGAATGCGAAGCGCCAGCTGCCATCGAGTTCTTTGCTGGACTCGGTCTCGATCAAGAGAATGGAATGGTAGCTTGCGGATTATTCCACTCTGCAGTCGCTCTTGCAGGTGACATGTACACGTTTGGATGGAGGAAATCGGGCCAGTTAGGATGGGGCGTGCAAGATGAACACAACGACAATGGTGATGATGGTATCATCCGGATGCCTGTTTTTCTCGATCAGGACGGGCAGCAAGTGGAAGAACTGCATATTGTCAAAGTAGCATGCGGCTCTGAGCACACTGTGGCAATTGATGGTAAACAAATAAAACGGCAGCGGCGTAGCAACTAAGTAAATATGCTAATATTTTTGATGTGACAGATAAGGGAAGAGTGTGGACATGTGGCGGCAGTAAGAAAATGAATGCTCATTTGAAAGCAAGGCATCAAAAGTAGTAACTTTATACTCTCTTCTTGATACAGACAAGTATGGGCAGCTGGGACGAACCACAGAAGCGGACCATGATCCGTACTTCCGACTATGCACATCATACAACGGCAAAGCAGTTGATTGCCATGCAGGGCGATGGAATACTTTTATAAGCACAACAGCAGAATAAACTTGATATATATATTACACAGTGACGATGATAATCTATTTTTCTTCTTCATCATCCAGAGAAAGTTGGCCGAGCAAGTTCATGACCAGTCGATGTTCCGGGTTCTGTACTTCGGTTGAAGGCTCAACCGATTTTCTGCCATAGTTCCACATATTGTCAGCCTTGACCTCCTCGTCCGGGAAGATCTGTGATAACTTGGAGACGCCTCGTGGGAACGGTCTGACGACGACCTGCGGCCGGCCGTATGCGTCGATAGCTGCCTGTTCAACGTAGAACATGCGTACGCTGCGGTCACCAGCATTTCTAAAGAACTCTTGTGTGCTCTGGGATTTCCGTGCTACTGCGACAATACCGACGATACCGATGGCGTGTCCCATCTGGTCAACGTTTAGATATCTACCGGGCACGGCGTAGTTCCATTCGGCTTCGTGGTGGCTGTATGTAGGACCGACAACGGGTGTGGAAGGAGTGTCGCTAAACGTGATGCGCAGATATTCAAATACCTGGTCAGGTGTCACCTCACCCTGCTTGAGCTTGCGCTGGAATGCCGGAGCACGCTTTGCAATCTTTTTCAAAAACGATTTGAACTCTTTAGGTGTCATTAAATACACATTGTGCTCTTCGTGTTCAGGACGTGGTGCAGGTTTTCGCGAATTGGGGAAGTTCTCCTTCCATCGTTCGATAAAGTCGGCCTGTCCGAGTGCAGACTTCCACGGCGTTTGGTGTTCGGCAGTGTCGAGTGCGGTGACATTGATTTTGGGTTTGACATTGGGAAGATTCCGCTTCAGTCCCCAATCGCCTTGCAGTCTGTTCCGCAGCGGCGTCTCGTATACTTGTTTTAAGGAGCGGTCAAAGGACGCTAGCCGCGATTGCCGGAATGCACTTGCGAACGACCGTTCCATGGTTAGCTAATGTTGTTAAAGTAGTGCCTGGGATAACCAACCCAGCCTGCAGTATCGGGGCACGGTTGTCAACACATTTTCGTGACTTGCTCTCTCTGGGCGGACCAGAGCTGGACGATCCCAGCAGTTGCGGATTCAGCGTTCAGTGAACGGACGAACACATCTATCAATTGGATAGAAACGCGACAGAATAATTTAGAATGTGTAATGTACAATAGCCTTTTTTCAATTTATTGTGCAGACAAACAGACAATTTGTAGTTTTAGTTGGAGCCGTGGCGAGACATAAACATGTTAGTAGCAGCAGAGACAGCCATGTCAGTCAACATGCGCTTCTTCAAGCTTGGCTTGTCATCCTCGTCATCGTTATCCTCTCCTCGCTCAGCCAGGATCTTGACAAGCTAAAGTACGATGGCGTTAGATGTGAGTACAAACGGATTTGCAGGAATTTTGCCGGAATTCCACGGGGGAAACCTGGTCCTCCATACATACCTCAGCAGCAGCAAAGCTGGAAATGAGCTTCTTGGAAAGGGAATAGTCGACTTCCTTGCCCTCTTCCTTTTGCTTCTTTTCCCACATGTTGTAGGCTTGCCAAGCGACAGCGCCGGCAATAAGTTCATAGCTGATGCATAGTGAATAAATAAGTAAACGGGACGGTTGGGGGACTATGCCATTTTAAAGGATTTACCTGAGATGGGACTTCTTTTTCTTTTCTTCGTTCTCATAGATCTTCTTGTGAGCCTCATGGAGCTTCTCTTCATCGAGGATGTCCTTCTTTTTATCATCGTGCCAGCCCTTCCAGCTACCGAACCAAGCTCTCAAGCGGGCGCGCTTCGAGTCATCCTCTTCCTCGTCGTCCGAGTCGACCATCTGCGGAGGGTCAGCCGGCTCAAAGGTCCAGAGCTGGTTGGTGTTGTCCTCTTCCTTGCGCTTGTGCAACACAACACGAGCATCGGGCTCGGAATCTTCATGTCGAATGTCAAGAACCTTTTCCGGTTCGGAAAGCTTGTAGATGTAACCTGGCTCAGCATCGTAGCCGAAGCGCTGGTCATCAGCCTAAAAGAACAAGGTATATGTGAGTAAAAGGAGGTTACGTACGCTCACTTATTTCCACGTACATTTTCAGCCTCTTTCATATGGTCAAGGTAGAGACGCTTCTCCTTTGTAAAGATAGCTGCCCAATGTGACGCGCATTAGCGGATTACACAAGAATATTCTAGCGGTACATATGCATGCATGCATGCTTGCGTTTCTTACCCATGAAGCTCTCGGCAGGGTTGATATCGAGCACCAAGCCGGATGCCTTGTTGGTCAAGAAACCTAAGAGGACGCGCGTCCGAGAGTCAGCAACCTTCAAACCGAGAGGAGTACGCGGAATCTTACCATCCTGATGGATCCAAAGCTGAGAGTCTCTCTCAGGAGACTCGGGCTTTTTGGAGTCCATGACAATCTTGGTTCCGGGCTGTTTGTGCGTAGAAAATGCGCGTATATGTGAATAATCGGCGTCCTGTCTCCGCCCGCTCCCATGACGGCGATGCTGTATTTACTGCTCCAGCGTACCTGAGCTTCCTTGGCATCACCTCTCAAGTCGAGGCACAAGCCGTTCAACTTGGAGATGATATAAAAGTAGCCGATGGGGAATGTGCTTTCGCCAACAGTCATGTTTAGAGAGAAAGAGAAAACAAGTGCAAGAGAAAAGAGTACACAAGCTCGGGGCGGATGCCCTTTAAAGCTTAAAGGACCCTATTTATTACAAGCTCCGAAAATGGTCGTGCATGTTTCTTTTTCTATGATGACAGCAAGAGCGCCTTGATGCGGTCCAAAAGCTCCGGGCGCGGGTCAACTTTTGATGGCGGCCACCACTTCTTAGTCTTGTCCTTTTTCAGCCTCTTTTTGACCAGTCTCGCTACCGACACCGTCTCCACAACCTGCTGCTGCACTGCTACTTCAGCAGCCTGTGTTTCTAAACTGATCTTGTAGAATGTCTCGAGCGCAAACTTGGTGTCACCAGAATCAAGCAGTGCGGATACAAGGCTATACATGGTATCAGAATTCGGAGGCACGCTGTGCTCCCTCATGTGTGCATACAGACGCCGCAGCGTTGCCGCATCGGGTTGGTTGCCGATTTGCATAAATAGCGCATTGTACACTGCTGTCTCGGGTTGTAATCCGTAAGCTGTCATTTGCTCCAACGCACACAGAGCTTCTTTGACTTGGTTTTTACGCAACAGATTCTCTATGTGTATCCGGAAGGTGTAGGCATCTGCTGGTGGTATATTGTTTTCGGGCTCTGCTGACGAACAGTCGTCGTCGTTGTTGTTGCTCGTTTCAGTGCATTGCACCTCCTCCTGAGCTTGATGGCCGTTTTCCCGCCATCGTCGTCGTCTTCTCCTTTTCCATTGCAACGCTCTGCACATATCAGCAAACACGGCATCCGCTTCGTCGCTTCTGCCGTTGCTCATGTAGCTTGCAATCACTGCGTTCCAGACAACAGTGTTGTTTCTGACATGCGGCATACTCTGTAGTTGATCCAGCATGCGCTCAACGCCGCTGAGATCACCCATCCTGCCCATGCTGCGCAGCAAGGTCGAGTATGTGTAAGCATCCGGCTGGATTCCCTGTGCAATCATATCGTGATACAAATGCTGAGCTGTCCGCAGATCAGGTACTTGCGATGCAATGTGTATAAGGGTATTGAACGTGACCAACGACGGCTTCATGTTGCGCCGTTGCATGTCCTCATACAGCGACAGCGCTTGGTTGAGATGTTGCGCACGCCGGTTGGGAACACAGTGTCCGCCCACCCAGTGCATCAATGCATCATACTCTATACTCCTGAGCTCGATGCCGCGCTCCTTCAAGTCCTCCACGAGATCTAGGATTCGGTGCAGATTCTTTTGCGTCGCACGGCCTCGGATAGCTGCGTGGAATAATCGTCGGTATGCTTTCTTGGTTATCTGCCGATGCTGTTGCTGCTCATACAACGTGTTGTATTTTGGCCATATCAGGTCAATGTCTTCTGTAGCGAGCAACCGATAGAACTCTGAAACTACCGCAGGTATCGGCCGCGGCGGCGACGTGCCGTTGCAACTGCCATGCCGTCTCTTGTTATTAAAGGTTTGGCTCTTTCCAACAAGCCATCGCAGCAGTTCTTGGTAATTCTCTTGTTTCCTGCCATCTGAGGATCTTTCAGTTGCAGTTGCTGGCCGTCCGAATTCTGCAGACATCTTTGCTGTATTGGTGGCTGCTGCTGCTGCACTGTATCTTCGCAATCTCACTCCTGTTAACGTCGTGGCTGCCAGCGATGTTCGGGCAGGTCTAACGCCATGTTGACATAGTATACATTGTGTACGACTGGGCACAGTGTTTATCCTGTGCCAGATCGGGCGCATATTGAAGTAGTTGCAAGCCGCAAAGCGGACCACCCATTCAAACGTGTCTTGAATCTTGTTTTAAAAGACAAGTCACAATGCCCCCAAAGGATATTCAGTTCTTGGGTCCTTTATAGTTTACAAAACAAGTTTTTGTGTAGACTTATATTATTTAATTAGCTTATATATGCATTGTGCGAAGTACTCTGCAGCGAGAGGAAAAAACGTTTAATACGAATCCTATATAATATTCGCTTATTTCTTCCTCACCTTGCCACGTTCTCCATGGCTCTGCGACGACCTCTGGCTCGGGGACTTGTGATATTTGCGGAAGATGGATCACGCAGCAGCCTAAACAGTATCTAGTCAGCAAAATATGTTCATCTGATTGCATCCAGCAGTGAGAACAACTTGCTTTTCAAATAAGATAATGACATCTCGGCCATCTACTCTGTTGTATTTTCGATTCTTGATTTGCGGTGTCAGGTATTCATCGGGTGCATCGCTCAGTGCAAGGTCAATAAGCTGCAAAAAATATTATCCAATGCTTGAGCATCGACCAGAAACTGTGTATTCTTTTATTTTTCTTACCTGTCGCAATGGAGTAATCGTCTCTAGGACCGTCGGGTCACCCAGTTGCTTTACAAAATCCTCGATAAACCGAACATCGATCTCAAAATTCTGTAACGCCACATCGGTCACCATTCTATGATCTGGATCTAGGATCAGGTTCTAAAGAGCAATTGTTCGTTATTTCTTGCCGCTTGATAAAAAACATTTTGTACATACCTTCATGGATCGACTTAGATGCTCCAGAGCATCAAAGTATATTAAGCTTTTGATGGATTCAGGCAAGTTGAGCAGTGCAGCGTTTGTCACGTTGGTGAGGAAAGTGACAAGGTCTTGCAAATGCAGACTGGGATGCCGCTGGTTCTCTGTCGTTTCCCTGATTATCAAATAGTAAGCATACGAATTCATCGAAAATTTTCATTTCATCGTACCAGTCATATTCTGATAGCTGCAAGAATTCATCGAGTTTGGAGTTAACAAGTTCAAAGATACGCTTTTCTGCCTTGCGTCTCGTCTCTTTGAAGGTCTGCGTAGCCTTCAAATGGATTCGGCCTGATCGGTGGAACGAACGGGTTTCCATGAGAAGCATTTCAAAATCTGGGCAGGTGGATTCAAAGTATTCAATGTTAATGATGATCTGCACAATTTGTGATAGGTTGGTTGATTCAAGCTTCTTTAGCAAAATTGCATTGACTTTTTGTATGAGTAGATTATCGACAGCCTGATCAATTGGTTGTTAAAATCCATTCCATAATTTTGCAAACTGATATTTACAATACATACCTTTTTTAATATATCATCCATCTCGCCGTGCGTCTGCGAGAACCCTTCGGCAAACTGGTAGAATTGATGGACAAATGCGCTTACATCGCGGCAGCACGTCGGGAAAACTTTGGAGAACGGTAACCGTAATGGAAATCTGTTTGCCGCGCCGTGAATCGCTGTATTCAGATTTAAACAGCAGAAAAAGATGCTTACCCGTGTCGCTTGAGGAATTCTCTATCAGGCCGGAAGCGGGTATATTGCATGACGTCTCGTAATTCTTCAGCGTTCTCTACCGTCATTGGCATACATTCATCTTCTTCCACGATCTATACGGCATGTTATATATCCGTTACCCAGGGTGGCAGCTTAGTATATTATCAACTTACCTTTTCAAAGACTTCGCTGTATTGATTGATTAGAAGCTCCGAGTATCGTTGGAAGAGGGTCAGCAAAGTTTCCTGCAATGGCTTGACAGAGTAATCAAAACTCTAGATATCCAATAAGTACAGTTTCCATATATATTGTAAGGACAATAATAACAGATCATACCTCTAACGTTTGTATAAACATGAGAAGTGAGAATTTGATGCGGAGGAAGAGTTCAGGATCACGGCATCCTTTGAGACTTTCAGAGACGACCAAAATGATCCTCCTTGTCACCATCTCCCACAATGCATCGACCTATAATCCGTTGCACCGTAAGAAGAGAGCGCGTACGTTCCGAATTACACTCTAACTTTTTTTCTCACCTCTGACTGACTCCGGAAGTCTTGGGTGTTATGCAGAATGATATGCTCAATAATAAAGAAACCAACAATATCTTGTAGCAATGCTTCAAACGGAGCCATGTTTCCATCTTTGAGATTGATAGGAGCCGAAAGCGCCAAATTTGCTTGCGCCTAGGCAAGGTTTAGCAGAAACATTTCTCATGTACATATTCATATTTCTTACTCGACGATCTTCTTCGTAGGATGCTTTGAACTCGTATCGTCGGCCTAATGTATCGTACACGTGAAGACACCGGTACAATGGCTCGAAATCGATAGCTACTTCATCAACGATACTGGCTAATAACGGCAATATTAGCTGCAGTTTTGTTGGGTATAGTTTGAATTTTTCTTTTGCTTACATTCAAGTCCTTCGTTAACTACCATTTCAATAGCTGAGTTTACATTGTGATGCTGGAGATATCGAAGCCTTGGGTTATCTGTTGTCTTGGCCCGCCATCTGTCTTGTCTTTCTTGCATCCGTTGCATAGCCAACGATCCTACCTCGCGGGAGACACCTCGGACACTATGAATACAAAGTGACAGCATGTAAGCATATTATTTTTTGAAGCCTATCTTGTGTCTATCCATTTACTTTGCCAGCCATTCTCGGAGTTGCATAGTAACGTCGTTTTTGATCTCATTTTGCATAACCGGTATCCCGTTGTTGAGGTGCTTTACAAAACTAAATGATGGAATTTCCTGAAGATGCTCGTTTTGAAGATTATCGAATGTCTAGTGTCCTCGATTGTTAAGAGAGATCGCTCGTGCTGCTTCGTTCTGGCGGCTTACTTTTAATGCCGAGTAATATTTCTTCTCTTCCATTAGATGTCCTGCTTTGTTTGCCAATTCCAACACTGCTAGGCTTTTCTGCAAAGCTTCAATTGCATCCTCCACATTCCGCTGCACGCGGCGGGCCTCAATAAGTTCTCGTCTCTATAGAACGCATCAGTCGGGGATCGTCGTTGTCGTTGTACAATGGTATCATCTTGCCTTTTCAGCCAGTCGGCTTCCTCCTGTTTGAAGAGCAATGTTCACGTCTGCAATTTTTTGACGAAGTGCAACCGATCCTTGCCGTACTTTAAGAAGCTGATCAATCGCTTGAACGAATTCCTACACACGCGCGTAAAGATACATATTCGATCTTTCAATTGATGCATAAATCTAATGTGCAGCCTTTTACCTGGTAATGCGTATTACACATGCGTTCGATTTCTCCATTCTTTTTTTCTTATCAAAGAGTCCAGCTGGTCCACAAAGGCTTCCTGCTTTCCTGTCTCGGTGATTTGCTTAATGACCGGCCCAAGCTGTTCCAAGTTCTCTGCATCATCAAGCGCCGCTGAAAAGGTAAGCTCTAACCCGCTGGCTGACACGTTCGTGTCCCCTTGCGCCATCGTCTCGGCTAACTTATCCAGGTGCCCTGGATCATTTCTCGTAACTGACATTGCTAGCAAGAAAGGGCGCTACTTAGTTCTTAAAAAAGAGACTGTGTGCAACGTGTATTTCACAGCATAGGGCATCGCACGCGGAGTTGGGCTGCTGCTGCTGCTCTCTTCCTCTTTGACAACTTTCTCCACAACGAACAATGCACGGCACATTGTCCTTTGGAAAGTTCCATGCCCAGCATTTCAGTGCGGCTCAGATAGATCAGTGGAGACGAATGCTAGCTTCAAACCCATTTCCGCCAGACGCTCAGGCATTTGCATACTACGATCACTATAACTCTTACTACGCGCCGCCGCACTATGCCTACGATCCAAACTTCTACTACTACTACTACTATGCAGACTACGGTCAAGGGCAAGAGTATGAATGGAACGAGCAGGAAGAACAATCTCAAGATCAAGAGTATGAACAACAACAAGAGCAGGAGGAGGAAGAAGAAGAAGGAGGAGGAGGAGGAGGAATGCTTTCGAAAGAGGCAATTGAAATATTTCAGTTCTCAGAGGCTTACAAAAAAGAACTTGAAGAGGAACAAATGTCAGAAAAAAGCGTTGAAGTACGTGACGAACTCATCGTACCGCACCATCGCAACGGCATAGAAGCATCGTCGACGCAACTTGTTCTCGCTGATCCTGACCGAAAACCCGAAACGGAGAGGATAGGTGTAATGGAGCATGTATTGAATGCAGCGTATCTCGAAAGTTGCCGTCCATCCAGCAACGAACCAGTGGTGCTGTGGCCTGTCATTCCTCTAAATCTGTAAACAGAGTGATACCCATCCCCTCCTCATCTGTGCATTTTTTTTCCTGTTTTCGGTATTGTTTCTTGCGCTTTTCGTTTATCCGCCGTGCAATGTACTTATAAACACAATCTCGTCATTGTTCTGCAATTCATATTCTAACTCGTCGCAAAGTTCCCAGTCAACATTGTTGATCAGCACCAGAATACCAGGTCGGCTAAGCAATAAAATGTTAATCAAAGATATTTTTTGTCCCGTCTCTCTTACTGGGCCACAACTTACACAGTATCCTTGTCTACAAATAACTCCTTCTTTTCAGTCATCATGTTATCGCGGATATAAAAGATCAAGTCGCGTAGTTTGGCAGGCTGGTGAGGATCAGCTGGCCAGTGTGCCGGAATCTTGAGAGTGTGTTGACGTTCATTGTTAAACAGCAGCTCCATGCCACCGCTAAGAAGCATTCGATTGAGCCAAAAGTCTTACAGAGCTTTGGGATCGCGTGTACCTGAACTCGACCTTTATGCTTAGATCTGCAGCCATTGTGCCAATCAAGAGAAGGTTGCGTGAGTGAGTGCTATGTGACTCTCTCAGACATAATTTTCCTGCGTTGCGCGGCGGGGCGGGCAATGAAAGGCCCGACGATGATGAACACGATTATTGTGCTTCTTTTTTTCTGCACTCTTTCTTCCTTTGTGTTTCTTCCACTTCCTCTACGTCTTCTTTCTCTATGGCGTCAGGCTTGACGGAGACGGCGCCAGCTGGCTCGTTGTCAGATCCTTTCCCGCCTTCGTACTCGACCGGTCCTTTCACTTGGGCCACACCGCTGTTTATTAGTCCCACTGCTCTATTGTCAATTATTACACTCTTTGCTCTCGGACGTTACCTTCAAACACGCACAAACCCATGGGTGGACTCCAGCTCAGGCTTAGACTCTAGGCAGCGCCGGCTGTCTCCACTGTCGAAACTTATTATTGCAATCGCACTGACGGTCACTGTGACATTCCTCGCCGATGCAGCGATCCTTGTTACCCGCGCACTTGTAGACGGTCATTGGACCTCCTCTGTGCTTGCTTACTACATTGCTGTATCGTGGCTCGCGTGGGTAGTCAACTTTGTGTCGCTCACAGACGAAGTGTACAAGTTTGGAGACTGGACGTGGGTGCAATATGCATTTTGGATGACAGCCGCTCTCTGCGACACACTCGTTGGATGGCTGTGGTTGGTGGCTCTCCTACGTCCTCGCCCTGGTACGTTTGCTCTTATCCTCCTTTCCTGTCTGTCTCTCTTCCTCCTTGTTCACATTTTTACTGTCAGGTACTATCTTTAGCATCTACGATTACGGATTCTTTGCAGCGTTCGCGACACGCTACGTGCTTGAGCTCGCTACTGCGTTCTTGTGCGTTGTGCACATTTTCAAGAAGCCTGCTGAAGAAGCAGCTCCTCTCTTATCGTCGAGTGCAAACGGAGCAGCGTACGGGTCTATTCAGGGGAACGCTGAAACATCTCGGAAAAGTGAGCCGAGTGCATTCTCAAACTTTTTTGGGAAAATGCGCAAGTTGCTACCCCATATTTGGCCACACAAGTCTGTAAAGCTACAGCTGCTCGTTCTTGCATGCTTTGGATTGATGCTCCTTGGCTTGGCTGTCAATGCCATGACACCGTTGCAAATCGGTAAAGTCGTTGACGGCCTTGGAGAAGGCAAAGGTAAATATACAACTATCATGTTTGCGCGAATGTTAATAACACATTATCTCATTTGTTTAGGCAGATTTGCCTGGGCTGCAGTCCTGACGTATGTCGGTCTCAGATTTCTGCAAGGCGGGGTATGCAAGATCTAAAAGGAAGAAGAAAATCATAGAGTGCTAACAACGTTGTGACCTGCTCTCTCTATAGTCTGGTCTTATCCAATCCATGCAGAACTGGCTGTGGATTCCTATCGGACAGTACACGACGCGAGAAATCTCGGTTAAAATGTTTACGCATTTGCACAGTCTATCGCTGCACTTCCACATCAACCGCAAGACAGGCGAGGTCCTGAGAGTCATGGATCGAGGCACCAGCAGCATCGTCCAGCTCTTGTCACAAATACTGTTTCAAGTGTTCCCGGCACTGGCAAACATTCTCGTTGCTGTTTTCATCTTTTGGTTCAGATATTCGCCGCCCTACGGTATCATTGTTTTCATCACCATGTCGCTTTATTTGTTTGTCACCATCGCACTGACAGAGTGGCGTACCAAATATCGCCGCAAGATGATTGAACTTGACAACTCAGCTCGCACTAAAGCCGTCGACTCTCTGCTCAACTTTGAGACTGTCAAGTACTACGGTGCAGAGGATTTCGAGATTGGACGATACAAGGATGCCATCATTGAATACCAAAAAGCTGATTGGAAGAGCTCATCTTCGCTCAACGTTTTGAACCTGTCCCAGAATGCGGTCATCACCGGCGGTTTGCTAGCAGGATGCCTGTTGTTTGCATGGGAGGTCTCGGAAGGTCGCCTGACCTCAGGTGACTTCGTCGCTTTCAACATGTATATGATGCAGCTCTACACACCGGTAAACATTGCTTTTGCCACCTTTGCTAACGTAAATGAGCTCTCTAATAGCGTTTTTCTGTCTAGCTCCATTTCTTTGGCACTTACTACCGCATGATTCAATCGAACTTTATTGATATGGAAAAAATGCTGGCGTTGTTCGAGGAGAAGCAGACTGTGCAAGATGCGCCCAATGCAAAGGATCTCGTTGTGAAGGAAGGACACGTCGTGTTTGGTAAAGTTTAAGCGGCAGCGTTGAAGTGGGAATTCTGGAATATATTTACCGACAGAAAACTGTTGCAGATAATGTATCTTTCAGCTACGATCCCCGCCAGAGAGCTTTGAATGGTATTTCGTTCTCCATTCCAAAAGGTGCAACTGTAGCTCTTGTCGGTCCATCGGGAGGAGGGTAAGTTGTCTTTTATGCCTATGGTTTATTGTTGGCGTCTGACGTTTCCATCCGTTCTCCAGAAAATCGACTATTCTTCGTCTGCTGTTCCGTTTTTACGATCCAGACTCTGGCCACATTTACATTGATGGACAGGATATCAAGCAGATCAAGCAGGCGTCGCTGAGACGAAATATTGGCGTTGTTCCTCAGGATACTGTTCTTTTCAACGATACTATTCTTTACAACATTGCTTACGGTGATATCCATGCACCCGAGGATGCTATCTTTAGAGCTGCAAAGGCTGCGCAGATTCACGACAAAATATTGACATTCCCTGAAGGTACGTTGTTTGTAAATTGTCTTAAAAAGTATTATCAAAATGTGTAACAATGCTGTCATTTGCAGGCTATGAGACGCGAGTCGGCGAGCGCGGGCTTCGCTTGAGCGGCGGTGAAAAGGTATGTAGCGAAGCACGCGCTTCTAGTAAGATTATTGTACTTAGAAATACGTCCCACTACACAGCAACGCGTAGCAATTGCCCGGACAATTCTCAAGGATCCTCCGATTATTCTCTTGGACGAGGCCACAAGTGCACTCGACACGTAAGAAATGCTGCTGCTTGATGGATGAGCGTGGAGCTAGGAAAGAATTTAACAGAATTTTTACATTGCAGTGGTACAGAGCGTCAAATCCAGCAAGCACTTTCTGCAATGACAAAAGACAGAACTACGCTCGTGATTGCACATCGTCTATCTACGATTGTCAACGCGGACTTGATTTTGGTGTAAGTAGACATGTTTTTTACGTGATAAAGTCTGATAATAGTAATAAATGTCTGTCGCGTTTAGGATCAAGGATGGACAAGTTGTCGAGTCAGGAAGCCACGAGGAGCTCATCAAGCAGGGATCTGACGGTAAATCATCCTTTAGATATTTATTTCGATGGAAGGGAAATACTGATAATATTCGACACTTAGGTGTGTACTATGAAATGTGGCAAAAACAACTTCACGATGACGAAGAAAGTGGTGCTAGCGGCGAGGCCAAGCTAGAGAATGGAAAATCTGATCTGCAAACGAAACAAGAAGAAACTATCCCTGCCATTAAATTGCCTGAAGAACCGCCTGCCGGACCCACAGCGCCCATTGCACCTATCGACACAATTCGTGCGGTGCCTAACGAAGAAGAGTCAAAATCCATCGTTTCTTCTCCCACAGAAATGGAAAGTTCATCAAAGCCGGCTGAGCAGGGGGCACAGGAAGATGAGCAGCAGGAACAACAGCAACAAGAAGAACAACAAAACCTGGAGGACAGCAACAACGCCGACGCTGCACGGTCAAACACTGGATCATCTGCCAAATCATCCTCTAACAAGCGCAAAAAAGAAGAAAAGCAAGAGCAAACGTAAATCGACTGTATTCTAATCAGCAATGGTCATATCATATCCCATTATCGATCCCAATAAACGGAAAGAGTTCAAGAATTTGATTGGTTGAAAACTCCACATAAAATCCATGTCCTTGCAGGGCTTTTTCGATGCTCTGAATAAGGCAACTATCCGGCGGAAGTTCCGGCCGGATCTTCAATTTGAGTCAAATGAATAGGCTTCGGTAAATCAGTTTATGCTGTAATATACTACGAGTAAACTGCCTTTTTCGCGGGCCGATTGCCGCCGGGAGCGCCCTACACCGCTTTTGCAGAAATAACCGGGCATATAAAAGGAGATGCTTGATCGCCTCCTCAGCAAGAAAACTTCTTCCTTGTACATACTCTTTCATTCTCTCTCTCTTTTTTAACACTGTAATGTCTGCATCATCGTTGACAGCCGAGCGCCACGGCATGTACCTTATAGGAGGAGCTGTTGGTCTCGGTGCGATTGCCTACATGCTGCTGCAACAATACAACATGCAGCAAAGACGACAAACTGCCCTTAAGCATCCAGAGCAAAATGGTGGACATGCACAAGCCGTTGCAATTGAAGAAACCAAAGCAGATGAGCGCAACTTTGTAGCCAAAATGAAGCAAAACGTAAGTAGAATAGAGATATGCTGCTGCCGGATGGAACCTTCATACTTACAACAACCCAACAGGGACGTCGAGTGATCATCTTTTATGGTTCGCAGACTGGCACAGCCGAAGACTATGCCTCAAGACTGGCCAAGGAGATCAAGTCGCGGTTTAACGTGGCAGCCGTGGTGGTTGACACTGAGCAAGTCGATATGAAGTATCTAGACCAGTTTCCGGAGGATGCGATCGCTATTTTCGTAATGTCCACGTACGGCGAAGGCGAGCCCACAGACAATGCGGTACCATTCTGGGATCTGCTCCACGACCCTTCATTTTCCGAGGACTCTGGCGATCACCCGCTGACCAAGCTCCGATACTTCATTTTTGGATTGGGCAATAGCACCTACACTTACTTTAATCAAGCCTCCAAAACTGTCGATGAAAAGTTGACCTCGCTTGGTGCTACCAGACTCGGCGAGCGTGGCGAAGGCGATGACGACAAGTCCCTCGAAGACGACTTTTTGGCTTGGCAGGAAAAGACTTGGCCCATATTTGCAGACGCTTTGGGTGCAGACGAGAGTGACGCAGGCAACAGCCAAGCACATGAGCCTGCGTACATTGTTGCTGAGCATGCATCCGAATTCGATGGTAACGTTTACCAAGGCGAATTGGGTGACCAGAGTCAGTCACACTATGATGCCAAAAAACCGTATCCAGCTACTATCACTTCACGCGACCTCCTGCATGACTCGGACCGTCACTGCTTGCATCTGGAAATAGATATTGCAAACAGTGGTCTTTCCTACACTACCGGCGACCACGTTGCTATCTGGCCTACAAATAGCGAAGTTGATGTTGCTCGCCTTGCCAGTGTCCTCGGTCTCCAGGATAAGCTCGATACTGTCATTAGCGTCAAGCCTGCAGACGAAGCTGCGACCAAGATTCCTTTCCCACAGCCAACTAGTTACCGCGCCATGTTCCGCCACTACTTGGATATCTGCTCGCCACCATCCCGTCAAGTCTTATCGTTGGTTGCACCTTACTGCCCGACCCCGGAAGCATCCGAAGTTCTAAAGACCTTGGCGACCGACAAGGACAAGTATCAACATGTCGTCGCTGGACCTGTACGGAATCTCGCTGAAGTCCTCGCATACGCTGCTCCGTCAACAACGTATGCAATTCCTCCCGGTATCTTCATTGAAGCCTTGAGCCGTTTGCAACCCCGTTACTATTCGATTTCTTCGTCATCCATCGAGAGTCCAAACAATATCAGTGTTACAGCTGTCACCTTGCGATATCATCCTGAACCTACTCCGGAGCGCACCATCTTTGGCGTGAACACAAACTACTTGTGGGCTGTGCACAGCGCAGTGCATGCAGAGGACAAGTCTGAATGCCTCTCGAAGCATGCCGTCCAAGGACCCGGTGGCAAGTACTTTGACAAGCAAGCCAATGTTGCCAAGCTGCCTATCCATGTGCGACGATCCAACTTCAAGCTGCCAGCCAACGAGGAAAGACCCATTATCATGATTGGTCCTGGAACTGGCGTTGCTCCCTTCCGTGGTTTCGTTCGAGAACGCGCCTATTTAAAGAAGCAAGGCAAGAACGTCGGTCCTACTATCCTGTTCTTTGGCTGCCGAAGATCGACCGAGGACTTTTTGTATCAGGAGGAGTGGCCTGAATTATTCGACACACTGGGTGCTCCTTCCCGCATCATCACCGCATTCTCCAGAGAAACTGACAAGAAGGTGTACGTGCAAGACAAACTTCGAGAAAACGGCAAGGAAATGTGGGAATTGATCCGCAAGTCCGGTGCAACTATCTACATTTGCGGCGAGGCGAAGCGTATGGCCAGAGACGTCTATCGTACCTTTGTCGATCTTGCACAGCAATACGGTGGTATGGATGAACAAGCCGCAATCGATTTCATGACGAAGCTCAAGAGCAACAACCGTTACCAAGAAGATGTTTGGGCTTAGTCAACCCGATCCATCCAATCCCTCACTCTTTCTCTCTCTCTTTCTGCACATAGAATAATAGACACTCGCTCACTTGAGATTTAATCTCTTACAGAGAAATTGCGCACGACGTATACCATATGTTTCGCTTCATTGTACCATAATAAACAGTTCATTTTGCGTTTGTAACTCTGTAAAGATTTGTGTCTTGAATATGCATGTTAATTCGTCTGCTTTCTGGGCCAGCTAGAACCAGATTTGAAACCCCCTAATGTACGCATATCAGAAGTATCGCGCTGGAATGCATAGCGTTCCATGAATACACTCTCAGCATCATCTTCATCGTGGCAACAATGTTGCCATGGCTGTAAGCACTGAGTTTTGATCCATCATCGTTCAAGAAGACTTTTTCTGCGCTATTTTCTGATTGGATTTATCGTCCAAAAATGGTAAAAGTGTCACTACTCAAGCGTATCCCGATTTACCTGTTTTTCCCGTAAGATTGCGTCTTTTTTCTATGATTCCTAAAGCATCGATTTCAAATGCATGGGTGCAGAACGGGCTAGAAACGATTCCGATCGATATTACATGGTCATATACTACTCAGATCAGCAACTCCATCGGTGAGTGCTGGTCGGCAGAACCTGAACTGCTTGACAAATAATTATATGTAATCGGAGAAACGGATTTGCCGACTTGACTACCAGAAGAATAAAAGCTGCTGCTGCCTGCTATGACGGCATCAGGCATACAACAATGGATCAATTCTCAAAGACAATTCAAGATACCACAGATCGCGTCGTAGAAACGCTTTCCAACAAGCAGGACCTCCAAAGAATCGGTAAAATCGTATCAATCTCTGTCGCTGCCTATTTCGTGACAACAGTAAGATTTTGAGCACGGAGTAAAATCCAAAGTTGAAGTCAAGCTAATCAATGAGCTACATATAGAAACTGTACGATGCGTTCCTTGGTCCGCTTAGTTCGCTTCCTGGACCTTTTATCGGCAAATTCTTTCGAATCCGTAAATACTACCTGGATCATCCTTTGGGCACAGCGTAAGTCTTCTTATTGCTTTGTATAATTGAATACCCACTGTAACTTTTGCTTGATTAGATGGATGAAGCTTCGCGATTACCACAAGAAATACGGTCGAGTCGTTCGTTTGGGACCAAACTATATTTCGGTTTCTGACAAGGATATGCTCAAGCAAATTCTCGTCAAGGACGATCTTACAAAAGGACCCAACTATGATCTGCTTGCTGGTAATAAGCGCGATAGTAATATAAAAATGAGAGCATTGACACTGATTTGATATGTTACAGCTGCCGGAAACACGCAAACCATGTTCAATACGCGTGACAAGGTCTTCCACAAGCAAAGGGTAACGTGTAATGACAACTTGCAGTCAATGTACGTGATATTAACTCAAAGTGTAACAGAGACGTGTCGTGTCGCCTGCTTTCTCTATGAAGTACCTTGGCTCGCTTGAGCCTTTCATGCACCAGACCACCAAAGCGTTTGTCAACAAGATCGACAAGGATATCAAGGCGACTCAAGCTGCTGATGGATACGGAACCGTCAATCTTTGGGTGCTCTTCCAGTGCTTAGCTCTCGATATTATCGGCGAGACAGCGTTCGGCCGTAGCTTTGATATGCTTGAAAACAATGAACACTTTGTACCTCGCACAATCGGTAACAACATGAAAATTAATCACTATGTGAGTATGCGTGTTCAGAAGTCTCAACTGTCCCCATTCTCACGGTTTCTTTGAATTTGCATTGCTAGCTTATGTCTGAACCCTTGATGGCAGGTGTCACCATGAAACTCCAAAAACGTGGTCTCAAGTCTCAGAGAGGGAGACTTCAAGAGGTAAATGTCACTATCACTTTTATTGATTTGAACAGTAAACTCACAGAATTTATTTTTTCTTGTAGTTTATGAAGAACATTATCCTTGAACGTCTCCAAGGCGGTGAAAAGGCACGACGCGACGATATTCTCCAAATTTTGATTGATACGCAGCATGCAAGCAGCGATGAAGACCGCCTGACAGCTGAAGCCATTGCAAACGAAACTGTGCTGTTCTTGGTAGCCGGGTCCGAGACGACCAGCAACACCAGCGGATTTGCCGTTATTGAGCTGCTTCGCCACCCAGACAAGTTGGAAAAGCTGCGTCGAGAAATTGATGCACTGCCTCTCGAGGACGGATTCGTTTTTAAGCACGAGCAGCTCAAGCACTTGCCTTACTTGAATGCTGTCATCAACGAGACTTTGCGCAAAAACTGGATCGCCGCTGCAGGTCTTGAACGCTTCGCTCAGCAAGATATGGTCCTCGGTGGAAAGCTCTTTATTCCCAAAGGAGTAAGTTTCGACCATTCATACATAGAATACAATGGCTAACACCAAAATCAAATCGATCTAGACACGTGTCATTTGCAGTATCTGGAATGCACAGATGGATCCCGAGTACTGGAAGAATCCCGAGCAATTTATCCCTGAGCGATGGCTGGATGGTGCTGGTGACCTTTCGCCCGAACTGGATGCCTACTATCCTTTTAGCGCTGGGTACATGTGTAAATATCAGTATTTGACACTACTTTTACTGATACATTTAAATGTTCTTTAAAAGATCTCGCAATTGCATCGGAAAGAACTTTGCTATCCAAGAAATGCGTCTCTCTTTGGCGATGCTTGTGCGCTTGTACGATTTGAAGGCAATTCCGGAAGAAATGGAGCAAGCTGAACACGTACGTCAATATCAAACCCTCCAGTTGGAAAGCAATAGCTTCAAGGTTTTGATGAAACGTCGATCTTAAATAATAAACCATCATTTTTTCATCGCCTTAAATTGTTTCAACGGAGCATACAGCTCTCTTTATTTAGTGAATGGCATTGAATGTTTGTGATATGACAGAAATGTGCATTGGCTATACTACCTGCACGAGCAATTCTCTGCCGCGGCAGGTCCTGAAGCCAATACTATGTCTACTGTTACTATTGCACCCATTCTATTTTAGCAGACATGTGTCCGCTTACAGGGCTCAACGCAATCTACAAGATCGCAATTGGTTGCTCGTGATCTTTTATGACAGATCCAGGATGCGTAAAAAATACACATCCTGAATCCCGAATGGAACTGGAATCGAAAAAACGGGCTGCGGTCATTTCCGCTTTCGGACACGGCAGTTTCCCAAACGAACAGTGATCTCCACTTTTGATTTCTACGCCTACCTCGCTATCAAGTCCTCAGAAACAATATGATGATCTCCAGCAAAGGTTTATATCACTATCATTATTATGATTTAACAAAGGATAAAAAACCTGGGACGCGTCCGGGAGCTGGCTCAAGTTCAGGAATGCGATCCAATTTACAGGACCGTCTCAATTTCAGCAGATCATTTTCCAGCACAGTAAAGGAGCTATTGATAACATCTTTCTATGAGCTTAATGCATCAATAAACTTAAAAAACCATGTGGTGGTTGCTTGTTTGTCAAGAGGACTGGTATAGACGTCCGGTAAAATTTCACCAATTTCTGGTTCTCCGCGCTCGTTGTTGGCGCCGCCGCCTCGTTTGACGGAAAACCGTCATCAGCAGTCGCTTCTTGCTGACACCGGGCGCCAACTTTCCTCTTTTCTCTTCTTCCTCCCACCACTCCCACACTTGTGTCTTACATGGCGTCTACTCCACCTCCCGCGAATTCCTCCTTGGGAATTAATCCCTCCTCGAGCGCGTCACCCGTCAGCTCAAAGATTGCTGAATCGCCTGGATCACCAGAAGATCCGTCTTCTCCAAGTTATTCGGAGGAAAATTACAAGAAACTCAAGCGGAAACTGCGAGAAACTATGACGGTAAATACATTAGTTTGAGCGTGCTTTGGAACTTATTATCTGAACAACGCTTCAAGTTGAATGAGACGATGACCAAGGAATATGATCGCGCCAAAAAGAGAATTAGGACATTGACCTTTGAAAGAAAGTAAGTACAATCATCAGTTTATCTGATTTTCCACCATCAATTTAATAATCTTTTTTTGTGACAAAAAAAGTTTGCTCTTGGATAGTATTGGCCGCATGGACCACCGTATGATACCATCATCAGACGAGAACAGCAGTGACCTCCAGAGTGAATTGTCGGCATCAGAGAGTGACAATGATGAAAGTAAGTTCTCACTGCTGCTTATGCTATCTTCCCTCTCTGACACACAAGGTTCTGCGCTAGACTTCTTTTTCACGTCATCCAAAAATGCACGGTTGAAGCGACGCGTGACCTCCTCACCGCAGCATCGGCAAAACCAATCTTCGTATTCCCGGGCCACGTCTTCAGCAACAAGCAGCCCGCAACGAAGCAACGCAGGCCGAGACTTGGCAACAGTTGCATCTGCGCCTCCGAAACGGTCTAAATTTGCACGAATACCGGTGAAAACGCGCCGAGTCCAGCCTATCGAACGCGATGAACATGGCCAACCAAAACTTCCTCAGCAAATTGGTGTCCTTACCGTGCAAAGCCTTGGCAAGATCGTCAGTGATCGTGATACTTTCCATAACGAAAGATACATATTCCCTGTCGGCTACACTGTAAGCAGGTATGAAAAAAAGGAGTGTGGTATGGTGTTTCGTGCTACGTTGTGCAAGGTGTTTCTAATTGCAAGAGTGCATTGTAGAACTTATCCTAGTATGGTCGACCCGAACGCCAACACTGTTGTCACGTCGACGATTCTGGATGGAGGGGATGGACCATTGTTTCGAGTAACAGCGGCCGATGCTCCTGACGATCCTATCATTGCAAACTCTGCCACCGGTGCTTGGACAGTTGTCGTACGTCGCTCGAACGAGATTAGGAATCGAGAGCACTCCAACTCGGCAAGCGGTCCCGATTACTATGGCTTCAAGCATCCGACGATCGCCAAGTTGATTCAGGATTTACCAGGCACGGAGAATTTGAGACACTACGTCGCACAAAATTTCGAAGAAATGGAACCTCGTGCGGCTAAAGGTGTAATGGCAGCAGCGGAAAAGAAACGCGGAAATTTGGAGCAGATGGGCAATGCTAACAGACGAGCTCCTCGCGCGGCAACAGACCACGACGATACAATGTTACCCATATCGGAAGAAGCCATGAATATGGAAATTTCGCCATCATCAACTGGTACCACCACCAACGAAAGTCCACATGGTGTGAAGGAACATGTCATCAATTTCCAGCAGCACCAACAACAGCCACCATCATTGTTGCCCGAGTCGAGCCATCATCATCAACATCCTAATACTACCACGCTTGTGCCCCGCGCCCCGCCGCCGAGCTACTCCCCGCCTTCGTTTCCTGACCAACCACCGCCCTCGTCATCTATGTTGTCATCGGATCACTTTGACGACGACGTCGACCGTCTTAACGCCACTGATGACGAGTAGCCACTTTACTCTTTTCCTCGCTACTTTGTAATGTAATGTGATACTTACGTTTAGGATATATGTTCTCGCTTTCTCTCTATCTATCCCTTGCTCTACACGTACACTTGCACACAGAAACTCACTTTTCCTTATGTACATCTGTAATACTCTCCATAAAAAATACTTTAAGCTTAGCCATCCATGTAGGATAACGATTCTAACATATTTACTCACAGGATGATAGCATTTGGAAGCGCTTAAAACGCCATTGAGAATATAACCCATAGTTGAATCCATTTATCCAATAGCAGTGAGCATTTTTGTTTATCAAGCGTACATATCAGAGGAAATTTTTGGGGAGCTACCGCTCGTACATGTTGATAGTATGAACCGACAGACATGCTGAAAGCAACTGCATTGTTAGAAGAGGGCATGATGAGCAAGTAGAGCTCTAAAGGACTAGTACCTACCTTGAATTATATATGAACATAAGCCAAAGCAAATGCCGTGGTCTACTTTGCTGCCTTTCGATAAGCGCTGAAAACGTTGTCAGAAGGTCATGGCGAGATACGAACGAGAGGTGGTCTAGATTCAATGCTACCGGCCAGGCAAGTAAGAATGTAGACCCCGGTACATCCTCAGCTTCAGGCTTTTATGATATTATCCTCATTCGTCTCTCGCCAGATGTTGGCCTACATACACTTTTCCCCGAAAGTGATGTCGCATTTCGTTTGTGATTTAATCTACGGACGCAATCTCTAAAGTCCTCACGAGGCCGACGAAAAATCGCATCGTGTAGAAACACTAGCATAGTGTGCTGATGAAGGCGTAGCGTTCCTTATCCAAAATGACTATTATTCACTGGATATTCATGTATATATTTATTATAATTATATTTTCATGTAGCAAATGACCATTGGGTTTTCTACGGCGCTGAAGTACTGCTCAAACTCGGTTTCATCTTCTGTCAGTATGTGGATGCCTGGTTGCGTAAATTATCTTTCAAGCATCGAGGGGATACGATCAAGCAAACGATACGAAAATTTCTTTCGACTTTCACAAAGGTCTATATGGCACGCTTGCTATGCTTAAGGACTTAACAAGCGCATTTAATCATGCTAAATTCGAGATCTTCCGCTGTCTAAAACTGTATTTCCTTCAAGCATATGTTAAGTAAGGCATTTACGAGATAGCGAATAAATATTCACATAGCATGGTTTTCCGCAGGGACTCATCTACTGCTGTGGTCTCTAAGCAGTCCATCGGAAGGACTGTTCCTCATGTTACGAGAGGAAAGTATCTGTTCCATTGCAAAGCTATCGAGAGCACGAAATATTTGGCTTTATAACTTTTTTGGAACCTAAAAGTAAGCTGCTTTATATTTCAGTTTTGCGATGGCGATAAACTAATTATGATACATTTGTTTAACAGATTCGTATTGAACAATTAATCGACGTAATATGTCGTTTGATAGAGTCACACAAACATCAATCAAGCATGTATCGCTTCGAAACGTTTCCGCAAGAACTTGATCTGGACAACATCATTGATCCGTCAATAATGAAATTGACCGAAAAGGTGCACGCTACTCATCTAAGAGATTCTGAACCGATGAGCTCACCAAACATGCCCTTTGACATGTAAATACTGTTTTTTTACTTCTTTGCTTATTTAAAAACATCGAACACGATTTCAATATCTCCAAGGCTAGTCGTAGCTACCAAGTTGCCATCTCCTTTCAATCTGCTTCCTTCCTTCCTGTTGTGCTGCTTGATTTCATAATCAATGTGACTTTCTTCATCTAATGCATCTTGGATCTTGGCATCGTTGAAACCAGTTGTACTGATTGCAAAGCGGCCCTCATACTCGGTTGTCTATGAGCAGCAATTTAGTAAACTGGATATATCCATCATCCAGCAAGCAGAACCACTTACAATGTGAGCTTGTATGGGTGCGTTGCTCGTTTCGAGAATGATGTTTGGATCTTTGATAGATTCGAATCTTGCGTTGATATAAGCATTGGAAGTTTTTCCAGAAAACGATGCAGTGTGCACATGACTCAAGTCAATGGGTCCATTTGACGCCAGAATAGATGCTTGGTCGACATCGAGAGTGTCTATATTTACTTGAGCGTTCGATGTCTTTGCAAGAACGCGATCGTCTGCACGCACGAGCTGGGCCTGGATATTTCCATTGGCATTCAGCAGTTCGATGGAGTCCTTGGCGGAAACGTCCAAAACCTCTACGAGACCGTTGGAAGTCTCGATCCTGACGGACGCATCGCTCTCCACGTTATCTGTAATCTTGACATCGCCGTTGGTCGTTTGCAGCTTGAGCTGATCGCCTTCAAAGTCGACCAGTTTGATGTGTGCATTTGCCGTCTTTAGATCGACCAGATCCATCTGATGCAAGCCGTCCACAACATCGATGGGCATGTTGGAAACAGCGACTCCGAGAGATTCTGATTTATCTGGCAACCATATATCTATATCGACTTGGACGCATTCATCGCGCGTCTTGTACGGTGGCAGTTTGACGTCAAGCTGGGCATCGCGGCCATCCGACCACTCGTAGGACAGTTGATCCACGAGCGACGGTGGAGAAACGCGGATCTGTGCAGCGACTGACCCAGTTTGGCTACGCTCCTTGTAGCTGTGCACCGTCACTCGGCCACCGGATACATGGCCGTTCACGGTCACCCAGATATTCTTTTCCAAATCCAGTGAGCTAGGCAAATCCTTCCACACGACAGCGTCTTTGCCTTGGCAGGAGATAGAATCTCCATCTCCATCCCCGCCTTTGTCAGGGTCGGGAGTGACTCGAATCGTGTCGTTGTACTTGAGAACGACCAACCATATCAAGATAGCAAGGAACAAATATTTACACCATTTTCGGCAACAGCCTGGGTCATCATTATCATCATCGTCAACATCACCACCGTTGCCACCGCGACGGCGACGGCGGCGGCTGCCACCACTGAGCGTGCGTGCTATCAGCCCGCCAAGACGCTCGCTAAGCCGAGGATCATCCGCCTGCTGTCCTCCTCTTGCTCGCTGTGGGTACATTGGCTGGCGGTCTTGCCAAGGATCTCGGTAATGCTGCTCCTCATCGACGCTGCTGCTGCCGCGTTCCCGGGCCCAATCTTGCGGTATATCTAATTGCTTGCTCTGTTAGCTTTAGATGATCACAAATAGAGATATTACAGGTACTTGCGAGGATTATTCCACCCTCCTGTTTTGCGAGTCGAGGAAGAGGAAGATCGGTTCGGGTCAAGCAATCCTGTCTGCGCAGGCGGCGACGGTGCAAACGCGCCGTAGCTGCGTTCGTCTCGAATAGGCTGCTGCTGCTGCGAAGGTGGTGGGGGCGAATAGGGCGGAGGAGGACCTGAAGGCGAGCCGAGCTGTGGTGGCGGTGGTAACTCGTCGGGTTTCTGAAAGGACGTTGACGACGAGCTCGGACCTGCTGCTCCTCCTCCTCCAGGAGTGTATTCTTTTCGCAGGCAAGAGTTAGGACCATAATGCAATGAACCACCTCATGTTCTCATTTACCCGCTTGATTGTAGTAGGCCTTTGGGTTTTGGTTGTCGTAAGACATATGACTGTGCGTGTGTATATATTGTATCCAAGGGGTTGCGCTTAAATAGGGAGAAAACAAGGAGAAATAAGGGGGAAAGGAAAAAAGTTGTGAAAGTAGTCCAAGAGGACAAGCAAAACAGTGTACACAGAACTGTCTGTATATGCATTTGTATTTTTAGCGCCAAGATAATATCAAGCTTGGCTACTGCTGCAGCGAAAGCAATGCAACTACACTGACTGTCAAGAGCATCTGAGTAGAAGCACTGAAATATGACAGTAAAGAAGATGAAGATGATTCTTGTTGTTGCCGGCCTTGCTTGTTTTTACTCGAGTTATCTTGAGCTTTTATCTTGCCGTTGTAGGATGGTTCGTCGTTTGCCGAATTGGTTTCCAAGTAACTCGGTGGGGCCTTGTCAGTACCGCACTGATAGTACGCGGTGCATGCATTCGAGCAGTCGGGGCGTTGCTCTGTCGCTTTCATTTCGTTGCAGGCAACCTGGCACGCTTGCGCTTGACCGCTGCATTCGCCGATAACAACAGGCCACATGTAAGGTGCAAAGTCGGGTGTCTTGCTCTACATCAATAAGATAAATGTTTACATCACCGATTCCTTTATAAGTGTTGCTTTTACTCAGCGTCAGCAGAGCCATGTACGGACTTACAGCGCAGCCGCATCCCCATGCCATACTTGTCGCGTTGCAGAAGCTAAATGTATGTGATATTGTTGTTAAAAGAAATAAAAGATTAATGAGTTGGAGTGGAGGTAATATTCATGTCTCTCTTACTTTTTGGGCGCTTCTTGAGGTCCACCACAGTTATTCTACGTATGTTACATGTATGCCAACAACGTCAGAGGACGCCCGGTCTGAACGCGTCAATTTTGAACTTACCGCGCAGTACGCTATCTGCCGCTCACATAGATTCTTGCGCGCAGGGAGGTCCATGTTAAGGATGCTCCATTGAATATCTGGCCATACATACGTGGTTGTCAGAAAGACCATAGTTGTCAGTTCAGGTATAGTGGCAATACAGTACCTGGCTTTGATAGTCGTTCCATTGAATTGTTTGTGGACGGTGGCGGTCCATTGTCTGCTCTCGTTACTACGGCTGCTACTGCGAGCAACAATGAAGTTTGATATAAATGCATGTTTTTGTGAAATGTCAGGGATGAAGTAAAAACGGGTAAGAGAAAGAAGAAAGAAGGGAAGATATGGGCTTGCAGGCTGTAAAGTTCAAAAAAATTGATAAATCCTTTCTGTTGACAGCTGTTAATCATCTATAATTGTTCATTACCTGAGGAAATTCCCACATGACCACAGGGTATAATAACTGTGATAGATACATTTGCATAGTCGGCAGGAGAACGTACAGTGGGATATATCACTTATTTTTCCTCATTTAGAACACAAATACTCCAAGATTTCCATTAACCCCAGCATCCAGTCTACAAAAGGAAGTATGTATAATTCGTTGAGTGAAAGAAAGTATGTCCAAGAACAATGACAGTACAAAAGAGAATCATTGGTTCATTGAGATCAAGCATTATATATAGAGCTAACGAGGAGAAGGAGGTTGGGGAGCTGATAGTAATCAATACAGCTACTGCTCGTTGCTATTATACGTCTAGCATTATATTCATTATGACGGTGAGGAGGGCGTAGTCGTCCGTGATGATCGCGAGAACTTTTTGCTAAAGTTGAACAAGGTGGCCGTTTTTACGAAATGTGACCATGTCTTTGTATTCTGCTTGGACGCGTACAGTCTTAAGTAGGGTTCGGCGCGGGAGCTGGCACACACGTCCAGATCGTCCGTGTCGGCTGGCGGCATATTTGCCATTGCTGCTGCAAAGGACGACGTGGGTACCATATCGTCTTGCTTTGCAGCAGCAGCAGTAGTAGTCGCGTTGTTCTGCTCCATCACAGGTTCCACATCCTCTTGCGACAAATTCTCAAACCGTTCGTCGTAAGGCTGTAAATGTTTATATTGATCGGATATCTGCGTCAATGACCGTATTTTTCGAAGGGTTGAAGATGAATCGCTGCGATCGTATGATAGCGACTCTGCACTCATCATTGTTCTCAAGGGTCTCGTCTCCTACGTGAGAAACTTATTAATAGCTTGCTTCAGCTGTAAAGATACATGCCAGCAATACCGTTTTCATTGTCACCATGTGATTGTTATTGTTATTAGCATTAGCCTTAGCATCCAGCGTACTGAGAGCAGGTTTGTTGGTCATTGTCATCGTTGTCGCCGTATCCAAGGGTGGGAGGTGTGGGCAAGGACGATAATGCGGATCCTCATTTGGAGAAGCAATCTCGATGATCCAGGACTTCTCCCATACGTGACCTATCAAGGCCATTTCCTTGGCTACGACGACGTTCAAGCTTGACAGTTGCAGATTTGTTTGCGAAGAGTTTAATTTTTTGCTTGCAGAGCTATTGTTGGATCCGCTTGTATTTCCAGTGCTGCATTGCAACGGGGACGAGAATAGACTGCTGGCACCTGGACTCGTCGAGCTGCTAGGACTTCCGTGAGCAAGGTTCAACATGGAAGCCGAGGCAGCAGGTGGCAAAGGCGATGTAAATCTGGTGACTGCGGATGACGGAGAATTGCCCATGGAGCAAAGATAGTGCACTTGACGCAGAGTGACAATGTCTCCGTGCAATATTGGCTTCTTCCTTCCAATCATGATATCAGCATTCAAATGCTCGTCTGTCGACTCATCATCGTCTCGGGCGGGCCCAAGACCTGGCAGCTCTATTGTCCACTGATGGTCAGGATCGCCTCTACTCCTCTCTGGATGAACCAGCTCAATACTCCGTAATCGACCCTGTTGCTGCTCAGGATTTGCGCTGTAAAGAAGCAATGGCGATCGAGTCATAATCATATCTTGTGTAGGAAAAGGTGGTCTGTGCTTATTGTCTGTGATCGTTTCACAGGCCGGGAACAGGTAGACCTGGCTCCCGCATCGTACGTATCCGGGCTCATATGATACATCCAGCTTCAATGCTCCTCGTCCTATTCCCGCTTCTCCAGGCCGCGCTGGTTGCGGCGGCGAAGCTTTCCATTCAAGCCTCCACAGCTGCGATGTCGTGTCGCCAAAAGTCGTTGCCAAGAAGAATGGCGTTGAACGCTGTTGCTGATGCTGCTGTTGTTTTGGTTTGCCTTTTCCAGCAAATCGCCATGTAAGATATCCCGACGTACCGATGTTGCGTAACTTGATAGGGTGATGCACGGGAATTCGGTGTACAAACGTGCGCATGATCACTTTGATGATGGTACGCCGGGACTCTGGAAGAAACTCATAAATGGGCCGCACGTCGTTGCGCTTGATAATGTCCCATGTCTCGTACGGGTTACCCGTTCGGGCTGATGCTCCTTCTAACTAAAGGAACCATGAGTGACTTGTTCTCTCGCTCTATCCATATTGGTTTCATCACCTCTCAGCAACTCTGTCAGCTTGGCGTACACTTCATCTCTGGCTGTTCTTAACAGATGCAATCTATCTCTTCGTTCGGGCGAAGCTTTGTATGACTTGCTCACGTGGCATCTACGTCCTACACTCGTGCAACGCCCGTAGTTTAGAGTTTGATGGTCTTCTATAATAATTTTTTTGTTCTCCTTCTTCTTTTCATACCAAGGACGATCTTTTGTGGCCACAGGTATCCAAACTCTTGCCACACTTGACATAATTGCTGCCACGCAAGCTGTGGCGTCTCTGGCCATTGTTGCAGTGCTTCATCCAAAGCTTTCTGAAACTTCTTGGTTGGTCTTAGGATCGAGTTGATTGGAAACCAAGCAAAAGTTTCAAAGTGTAAATAGTGGAGTGTTCGCTGATTTACAGGCTGGCGTCGTTGGAAAATAGCATGGCACTCTGCGGCGGCGTCGATTGTCGCGTCATCGTGCAGTGTCCACAAAACACATGAATTTACTAGATTGTCGGACCAGGTCGATTCGGTGACAAGGAACGACCGAGACTGGTCTGGCGAGACAAGAACGATATCGGGCATGGCGCGAAGAACGAACGATGGTTGATCTGCTAGTTCACCCGACGGCCGGATTCCATGCCGCCACTTTATCCGCTTCAGGATTACCTCGCTTGTCTCCTCATCCAAAGGCTCCATATGGAATTTGGAAAACGGGGTGATGGGTGGAAAGAAGAAAAAAAGGGGGAGGCAGGTGCCTGCGCCTTCTTTGAATGAAATTATTTCCAGCGGGCTTGCGGCGGCGGCTCTACCTTCTTTGGAATATCCGTTCCTGCGTCCTCCAACCAACCAATGGACCAGGCAAGATCGAGCAATGTGAAAGAAACCCTTGACAGCAAGTATTGCATACTTGGCCTCAACTGCATCAAGAAGCTTTTATTAAAGAGAACATACAGTCTTGTTTGACATGGCAACCCTCTTGGACACCGGCCTTGATCGCGACACTCTAGCATTGTGCATCTCTCTCTGTGAGCGCGGTGTGAACCCTGAAGCCCTCGCTGTAAGTGTTAATAACACGACAGAGACAAAGGGAAGGAATGTAAACCACACTACGATAGAATGTTATCAAGGAGTTGCGCAAAGAGCAGAAAAGTGATGATAATCTACAGAACCTGTAACATCTGCATGTTAAATTAGCCAACTTTATTTACGCTTGAAACAAGATAAAAAAAAAGAGAGAAAGAAAGGGAGAGAAAGAAATGGATCGAAGCGACAACAAGCTTTGTTTGTACAGGTTGACGATGGGAGAGAGGTATATGTTATCTATTGCAAAGTGGATCGTGCTGGAGATGGCGAGTATGGACTGGGAAGTTGTTGCTGCTGCTGCGGCGTAGTTCCTGCAACGCGACCGAGTGGTCCCTTTAACCAGTTGGCGCGGTGTCCCGCCTCGTAGATTTCTTCTAAGATTTTGCCAAAGTCGCCGCTGGCGCGATACTCCAAGTATTTTCTGTATAATATAAGTGCTGTCTCGGCATCCTCTATACTGTCATGGCTGTGCGATTGGATATCTTGATTAAGCAAGTGCCATGCCAAAAATCTGAGTGATATCTTGCGCTGACGGTTTCGAATGTGATAAATGTCCACGGTATCGATAATTTGTTCTGGAGGCACAAGGATATCTTAAAAGTAGACAACGTCAACCTTTTTGCCACCCAGCTGAAGATATAGTAGAATGTAAACTTACTGATTGTTCGGAAATCTTTTGCGAGACCGTGTCCAACGAATATACATCCTAGATCTAATAGCATTCGCAGTTTCTTGTATGCTGTTTTCAGAGGAACAAGCGTATGCGTCGTTGTATTTGGGTCCAAATCCTCAGCTAAAAGTAGTAGTTTCCTGTTAGAGTCTTAGCTTGGAGGTCATCCTAGTCTTTCATTGTACCTTTGATACCACTGAACTCTGTCAAATAATCCACGACAGGTTGAGTCGTCGAAATGTAATCGTCAATGAATGGTTTGCCTTCCTTTTCGCCTTCTCCTCGGAGAACGCTAACTCTTGCCAAAGTCAACGTGCTTGGGCGAATAAGCGATTTGGTTCCATCGCTTCTGATTTCCGTCTCCTCCCTGTTCAAAGCTACAAATTCAGCGTCGATAGCAACCAAGGTGCCCTTCTTTGGCATTTCCTCAGGCTTCAAGACTTCGTGTCGCGGGTTCTCCGGTGGATTCCTTGATAATTTTGATATTAGTCATCCTTTGTAAAGTGGTCATTTGCACCGTGTTTCTTACTTGGCAATGGTTATGTCATCAAATAAGAGCGAATAGTCTACTTCTGAGGGCAATTGATTCAAGTCCAATAGACTTTCTGTGTCAACTCGTTTGTACTGAAGAAGAGCAGGTGTCTATTGAAACGCAGAGTCAACCGGTTTCGAAAATATGTACAAAACTTGCACCATCGTTACCTTCCATGTTCCTTTAAACGAAAATACTTCCTCGGGTCTTATACGACGTACAAGGAAATCGTTGAAGAGATACCACGGCGATTTGTTAGGACTTTCCTTTTCTGCATCGGGGACTATGACGAGTATTCAGCGTATTGCCTCAATTTCCAAGTTCGTCACTGTAAAATACCTCTAACTTGGGCTACCAGATGCGGTACTTTCTCATCCGATTTGACTTGCAAGACTGTAGCAGAGAGTTCATAGATAGCGCACGTTTTGGATGGCTGTCTGAACTCTGCGGGTATCTCTTTGCCATGCGGCAAAGCCTTCATTGTTACTTCGGAACCATTTATAAGCACGCCAAATCTACAAAGAATATCCAACATTTGAGTCTGTTGCACGAAATTCATGCAAAAAGATAACCCGTCATTACCGTTCAGGTACCCAGGGGGATGGCGTGTTTGCTGCATCGTTTTCACCCTCTTGTGCCTCGGCCGCTTGAGCTGCCTTCTTTGGCTGTGCGGGTCCATTTTGGCGCCAGATTGCCGCTTCATCGCTGCTGGCTGCTCCGGAATTAATTAGCAGGACGCACGGCAAGCCGATAATGTGCTTCTTTGTGGTCGTCGGCTGGTACAATCGACACTTTGGGCACCATGCTTTAGTCTGATTCTCTCTGTACATACTTCCTTTGAGTATGCTGGTAAAGGTGCGCTTTCGTGGTTTTTGATCAAGCTGGAAGGATACGATGATGAATTAGACAATAGTCTTGCAAACAATAATTAACCGATATCATTTTACCTTTTTGTGGTAAAGCATGTCGACCACGAAGGGATAAGTGATTCGCTCGACTACATGTTGACAGCTGCCGCATTTGCTCTGGCTCAAAGTCTGCAAGCCGAACAGTTGCTGTATAGTAGATGGTACGTTATCATTTTCAGATTGTTTGCCATCTTCCTCTTCCTCCGAAGTCTGTTTCCTATCAAGATTGAGTGTTTTGCAGATAAGCGGATTCGCACCGGGAATGTTGGCCTCCTGGTGCAGCTGCTCCATGATAAACCGGGCAAAGGTCTGAATCAAGATAGAGTACGAGATGCCACGATTAGGTGTCTCGGGCTCAAATAATCCCAATGCCTCGGCTATAACGTTGTTTTTTCCATTTAGATAACCTAATCCATCGTAACATTGAATAACTATATCTACCTTGAGGGAAGGTATTGAACGCGCGGAGGAAATTCGTTGCTTGGCAGTTTAGACCTTTTGAGTCTTCCAGCATTCTGAAAAGGAACCCAAGCTCGCATAGTAGACATATTTCCTTCGAGCATGTTGTTCGGATGTGGGAAATTGCAACTGTTCGAAGAGGCAGCGTAAAGTAAAGGACTTGAAGGAGCGAATTACAGTAGGAGTTCTGGATATGTGTCTCTAGACCGCCATATTGAGTGCGGTTGTAATAACTGTTTCAAATTAGCACTGAAATCGTTTATGTGTTTGCATCCTAGAATCAAAACCCACCCAAAGTCGAAATCATCCACACCAAACTTGCTGTATTGGATCTCAACTCGGCGATAGTGCTTTGGCATAATGAGTGCCAATGGATCGCCAATATCGCTTACAGAAGAAGATCGACGACCTGAATGCTGAGATAAACAGAAGTCAATATCGAATGCATCCTCGTACACGCACAATACAATTTACCTGTATTGCTTCATCTTCATCTCCCAAAAGGACGTTTGTTGACATGAGTAACTCTCGCTCCTGCTCTGACCGAAATTTGGGTACATCTTTGTCACGAGCGAGTTTCCTCCTTCTTGGTACTTGATTGCGACGAATGTTGCCGGGATTCGGTGCATAGCCGACAAAATCGACTGTCTTCATATTTTTCAAAACTTCATCGTCGATCTGAGGCGATGGATATCCAGCATCGAATACCGCTTTTCCAGGCCACGCAGATAACAGGGTCTCTGTGTAGTATGGCATGCCTACCGTCGATAATGGGCTATCTTCGTTCATGGTGACGTTTGGTGGCGGGACGACATCCGGAGTCGGCAATGGCATCGAATAGGGATTGATCTCAAAATTCTCATTCTCTGCAAACTGATGTACGCAGCTTGCGCCGTCTCCAAATACGATTGTTTGCGCTGAGCTCGAGATATCCATTGCCGTGATGTAGCTGGATGTCTGTACCTGGAAGAATTGGGCAGGTGGTGCGAAAGATCCCATCGAGAAGCTCGACACGTCGCACATTTGAAATTGACCAGTCTGCGATGCAACGAGACACGTAGTGCTGAGCGTCGGATGCATCTTGAGAAACATGGGTCCATTGGGAAAAGGTATGGGAGCTAGCGAGCGCACATGCATTCGAATATCGTAGACTTTTACGAGCGGATCGATGACGAGCGAGTTCTGACGTTGCGAAAATCCACAGGTAACTAACAAATTGCCTGATACATCCAGATCAGAAAGAGTGCCAGTATGCGCCTGCACACGCTGTTCCACTCTCATGGTCCTTGAATCGCGAAGAGTTACTTCGCCCAACATGGATCCACAGCAGGTCGCTTGTGGAAGACTTTTCATCACGACAATGTTGGATGCTCCTGGAACCGTTCGAGTAATAGCACCGCGGGCAACGTTAATAACCAATGTCTCGTCCTGCTGTCCTGCCACCAAAAGATCGCTGTTGCTCATCAAAGTCGAAGCCGTCATACAATGCAAATCCTTTGCCCGTTCATCCCTGATATTGGTTTTTTTGTTGTTGTGAGCTCTCGCTGTAGCCATGATACTCTTGCAAGTCGCAGCATACCTAATGGTCCAACGAACAATGCCACGACGATCCCGCATTTGTATACTTTTTGCACTTAAGCTAATCACGCCGCGATCAGTGAGTCGAATTTGCCGAACTTGCTCATTGTCGTGGGCTTTAAAGGAGGTGTATCGTTGCAAGCCTTTGCCGTAATATGAACTGACTCGGCCCTAACGGCGATCGACCGCGTCAATTAATGATCAACACAATTAGATAGCTACAATTGCACATACAGCATCGTTGCCAACCCACAGTAGGTCGTAGTACGGATCCCAGCACAGGGTTGAAACCGGTGTTACTTTATTGACACCAGGGTCGCATATATTTTGCACCTGAATAAAAGTGCTCTCCATGATGGAAGACCTTCGGAGGTTCCAGCAGGAAATTGAGATATATTGTAAATACAAGGTAATCAAGAATAACGAAATATATATAAAAATTGTGATATTCTTTGTGTTTTATTTGTGCTTTTTTTCCCATTTAAAACTCTCTTTGAGACAGGGAGGGAATGGCCATTGTACTACATTGTTTCCCATGCATCATTTCAAACAAGCTGCTAACGCTTGACTTACATATCATTTAACAAAGTAAACCCGATGATATATCCAGAAGCCACTGCGAATAGGCAGCATCGCTAGTTTCCGAGGAATAGGCGAGGCTCTACAGATATGATCTGTATCCTCGTATGTAGCTGTCATCCCTGTGCAGAGGCATGACATTGCTGATGATATATGAGCATAAAAGCTCAAAAGCGATCCGATCTTTAAACACTTTAGACAACCTGGATTCGGCTTCCGATGTTGCTTGGATGCTGCTTTGGATGCCTTAAATGCCCCAATCATGACTTTCGCGATTCAAGCGAACCAGCTGAGTTGTGAGCAACTGATGAAACACAAATTGAAATATCCACAGTGACAGTTGGACCAAAGAACCCCTTTACCTGAATGCTTTTAGGGAAGTAGGATCGGCCAATATGTCTGACCTCTTGAATATGACTATATCATTTGTCGAAGGGATCAAATCAACGACAATGCTGTTAATGCAATCATATTGGCTGATTAACCTCTTGAATAATTTTGTTTGTAATCATCGTACCTTCTTAGTTCGTCAGAATCCTTGTCATTTGCGCTGATGCCAGCAAAGTCAACTATCGCCAAACACAATTGCTTTTCAGCGTTTCCCAGAAAAGCTAAAAGATCTTGACAATAACAAACAAGCCTTTGTTAAGCTTCGCTTTTCCGTGTGTTTAGAGATAAAATTACCTTGCGTGCTGCCATCGATGTCTTTCAATCACTGAGCAGGTCGCCTGGTCTGTGTCATCCCGCTCAACCAGCAGCTCATTACTACGGCTTCTTGGCGAGACGTACACCAGGTCTGCACACGATCGCTCCCGCAGTCTGGACACCATCCGCTGTAGTAGCCGGTCTCGGTCCTTGCTTTCTTCACCGGTCTTTGACTTCCTGGCGTACCTAACGATTAGGATGCTTGCGTCCTTCATAGCTTCCACTTCTTGCTGGTACTTGGCCAGTGCACCGGTTATGGATTGCGCAACGGCCGCTATCAAAACTCAAGACAAACAGTAAGAGTTGCGTAAGTAACAGTATGCGTGACTCTTACCGTGGTACTCGGCAGACAAAGCGTATATGCTGTATCCGCTAGTAGCAATCATTAGTCGTACCCACGTACGTGATACCTCGCTATAACATTCTAGTCATTAAGACCCAGTATAAAGGAATTCCAATATGTGCTGACACTGCTGAGAGCAGGACCAGTAACTTATATTGCGCCGTGTGCCACATTCAGAGTTCGAGTATAAATATGGAGCACTATTGCAATCGTAATAAAGCTTTGACTCAGTCTCACTGGATTTATTCATGTCACCACTTTCTACTGCTCTTTTGTTCCTATTCACACAATCTGAATCACTTTAAAGTGGAGAGATCAGAGTTGCAGACGAAGTTGGTGCTCAAAGTCATCAAAATCTCAAAAAGAGCAATCGTAAGATCAAAATGCATCGTTTAATATCTAATGTCTAAAGGAAATGGACTTCTTGGAATGGAGGTTAGACTAGGTAAACGCTCTGTTTTATTGTAGGAAACTCAGATGACAACGATGCATAACGTTTGTGTCCATCTCCACGGAAAAACGAAATTCCGAAATGGAAGGTACCTCAAGTGATTTTTCATATATGACCAAAGCAAGCTTCCTATAGCTTAAACAGTAGAGCACCGGCTTTCAAAACTGGAGGTGACTGGTTCAAATCCAGTAGGGCCCTACAGGTGGTCCCGGTAATCGTACCCTTACATGCGAAGTTCGCTTCGCACGATAATGAGGGCAAACCTGGGCCACCTTTTTTCTTCTCGTTATCGTAATTGTTGTTTGCTACGCATAACGAAATATTTCTCGTTAGTAAAGAGCATTTTGTTTATGCTGAAGCTCAAGTTTGTAGCGTACCTTTCAAGCAAGATGCGGTTTGCATGATTTCTACCGGTTTCGGCGGTACTCACAATGGGCACCTGCAAGATCTACTTGTATCTTGCGTCAATAAAGGGCAGCAAGTTATTCAAAGTCCCTTGTAGACATACACAGGAAGCGAACTAGTATACGCGGGTGTGTGGCGTGGTCTGCGTGAATGTCAGTGCAAGGCAATCGGTGATCAGGAAAAGTCGTCAGCCAGTGGCAGTCATTTGAACAATATCGTCAATTGGCACAAGTAAGACAGTGATCCAACGTAACTGTGTTAGGAATTACATGTTGAATCATGGCCAGAAGAGAGACAAAGAAAAGATAACTTTGCAGAAATCAGTGACTGTTCCCTGCAACCCGTGGCGGACTACGCGCAATCTCAACAAGAGCAAGATCCTGTCCCACATTCTAATTCTTCCGACAAATAAATGGCACAAGTAACACATGTGTCGAAGAATAAAGGAAAACATTGCAGAATCGAGGTGAGTGGGCTCGTATAGAAGCGATTGAGCTTCATTGACTGTAAGGGTAGAATATATCTAGCATAGCGATTATTACTCACGAGCCGGCGGACGGATTGCGCCATCGTGAATATAGATTGTAAAATTTGCAGCGCACCGCAGCAAGTGTATTGCCATCCTTTGCCAGACCGCTGTAGCCTCCTACTAAAAGTTGAGGAGAAATTGAGGATGAAGGTGCTTCTAAATGGGGAAAGTAAATCCATCGTGTGCTTTTCTTGACGGACGAGCGGCGTCGACCAAAAAATTCGGAGAACACAAGCTCTGTTGGCAAATGTGCGCATTTCTTATTGACCGAAAGGGCATTCAGACGATTTTCTGATCAACCAAGTAACAAAGATGTTATCGAGTGAGCGTAGATAGGCAACAGCGATCACGCCAGGTTAGTCTAAAATGGTGCTTACATCATCAGGAACGGGCACGACGTCCGTTTGCGAAAAAGCCCTGTTCCGTGAAACCGGATACTCCCGGTTGCCATAAATATAGATGGTCGCCCGCACCAGGCACAGCAATGTTGCTTCTACACAGAGGACATTTTTACGTACATAGTAAAAGCAATAGATTTTAACAAATGGAAAGGTCTTTTTTCCCTAAAGGAGAAAAGTTACTTAAAGCGGTATGATGGCTTTCGCAGAGGGCGGTCGGTGCACGGCTGGTTTCACCAAGAAGACGGAGAAAAACTCAATTTTGACAACCTGTAAAAAAAGCATGTGAGGATTGACGTTTGTCCAGACCACCGACAGCCCGCCTGAAATTTTTTTGGCTATTGTTTCTCTGTTGTTCTTCCAGCAATGCCTGTGTCCGTTCCCTTCATTTTGGGAGGCAAGCAGCTTTCAATCGAGCTCGCCGAGCCGATCGTGTACCTGCGAGGTACTCCGGACAACCCGACGACACACGTCTTGCGAGGAGAGGTCGTACTAGTGCTGTCAAAGCCAATGACGGCCTCGTCTGTAACCGTCAAGCTTGTCGGTAAATCGCACATGCTGTGGCCCGAAGGTAACCCGGACAGAAAGTACCTTCTGGCGTCAATTAGATATTAACGATCAAATCATTGCAGGAATCGGTGCCCGAGGAACAAAAACATTCCATGAGAAGACTATCCACGAGCAAAATTTGATCCTGCATACATTTTCGGACGACAGTGTAGACAAGGTGATCCGACCCGGTCTGCATCGCTGGCCATTCGAGTTCCTCATGTCAAATCGATTGGTCGAGACCATCGAAGACGAATTAGCCAAAGTTTTCTATTACATCTCAGCAACTGTACATCGACCAGGCATGAGTGTCGCCAATTTGCGTGCCCGCAGGGACATTTTGCTGCTTCGGACCTTGACGTGGTCTGATTCGGCTCTCTCGACGAATTCTCTGCCATCGACGTCCATAATATCCGAGAGGAAGCTGGATTCGTGTGACTGCAATATTTGCATCGAGAAGTCCATCATGTCTTCAGGCACGCAGCTACCCATCGCAATAACACTCGAGCCGCACATCAAGCATCTACATCTGGAGTGCGTTACCGCGATACTTACCGAACAACGAGTATACCGACTCCCAGAATTCAATGCTCGCCGTGCAGAGGCTATCGATTACAAACTCAGGCTCTTGTCTGTCAACAGCCTGGCTGACCCAGAACTTGTGGAAGAGCACCTTTTACCAGCGTCGGACGTTCCTCTCGAGCGATTGAAACAAGCACTAAATACGAAGAATGCCCATATACCACTAAACGCTAATCCTTTCCAGTATCGATTCATACTTGATCTTCCAAACTGCGTCGTTCTGAACCACACGAGCACCTTCCATGAAATAGATCTTCGGCATTACCTCAAGCTGCAGATTGAGCTGTCTGCGCCGGGAAAGAAGCAGAGAGATGTGATCCGTCTCGAAACACCCGTCACTATCCTGGACTGCAGACTCAAGGAGGACTATGCAACGCTGCCAACTTATGAGGAAGCCTTGTCGGATATTAAGCTCGATGACCAAGAGGACACGAAACCTCACGGGTTCTTTGCATGCCCTTGCTATCTGGAATTCAAGAAAAAGCGGCGCTGCGGACGGCAAGAGTGGATGATGATACGTCAGCGGAACATGCACGACGTGGCCCCTCCTCCGCCGTATGAGCAACTTAACCAAAAAGTATGATCAGCTAAATCACCTTTCTCGTATACACATATATTATTACACAAAGCAGCACACGCCTCACCCATTCACTGTTCACACCCACACATCCTTTCATTCATCATTGTACTGTTACATTAGCTATTCTTGATTTCGTTCCACCTTTCCATTACCTTTATTGTATTCTATTTACCTATCTAATGCCAAAATTTTCACCGTTTCATTTAAAGAAAACGTTCTGTATTAGAAACTAAGGCCTCAGTGACTATGAAAAGGGTGGTGCATGGTTCGACAAGTTAAGCGAGAACTGCTAGGGACGGTGTTGCTGTCTTTATGCTCAACAATCCAACAACCTGGCTTGCTCCTAATTGACTCGTCTACGGAATCAATCTTTGCATACGCAAAAGCACGGCGATCAGGATGAGGATACGTCGCTAGCAGATTCACGAGATGTGCAAAGAAGGACGTTACGAGAGCCAGGCAAGATACGCAAACTATCCATTTATCACACTGCCCAGGGTCAGAAAGCGCAAAGATAGGTCCGTGGAGAGAGCAAAGAAAGAGGAAAATCAATGCAGCCATCCAGCTTGTGGGAACCACGGCGCATGGCAAACCGTCTCTCAATCACAGTAGCTGATCTGTGACTGTCGGCGGCAGGTCGGCGGGTATAAAAGCTTTTGCAAGAATTTTTGACGACCTTTTTCTTCTCTGCTGTTCATGAGGCGGCAGCTGCTAACACACCACTGTTCTGTCTGAGTTTCAACTACCGCTGTTGTCGAATAACATTTCTTTTACTCTGTACCTGAACTTCTACTTTTTTTTCTCTTCATACCCCACCTCTTTCCACAGAAAGGAAAAAAACTTATTCTGATCTTTGTGGAAAGTTGGAAAAGTTTATCTGTTTCCTTAATCCACGTCTTTCCTTAATCCACGTCTGCAACACATTTGCTTTTCGCTCCCTCCCCCTCCGCCCGCCCTCAACCGGAAACAATTCTATTTACACTGGTCGGTGTCTGAAACCCGCTGGCTTGATACGCATAATCTTTGGACATATTCTTAACTACCATGGTCAACAACGAGGTAAGCACTTTTCTTTTTGTGCCTGCCCCTGCGCATTCTATACGCTGCAACGTCGAATGCGGTGTCAGAAAGGACGTGTCAGTTTCCTAAATCTTTAACCTTGGCATCGCGTATATTAGGACATTTGTGTTGTTTGCGAAAGAGAACCGAAGAAACGTAATCCCATCCTGTTCTGTGACGGGGAAGGATGCGATATGCCGGTACACAAAGGTTTGTTTCTGATGCCACGAGTGATATAGACTGGTAGCTAACGTATACGCACAAAAGAGTGCCACGGTGTGGACGAAATACCAGAAGGCGAATGGTTCTGTGTCCGCTGTGAGACGAAACGAAAGAATCAACCGGTGGTAAGAAAAAAAAATAAATGTCAAAAATTCATCGTTTTCCCTTTCTTTACTCACGTGGTCGCATCAGAATACCGTGTGCTGCCCGACTCAAACAGGTGCTCTGAAGCCTACCACGCATGAAGGTGATTTCATACATATCGTATGTGCAAAGTGGAACCCTGCCATTGATCACAACAAGGAACCGTACGAGTTTGACCGCGTTCAACTTGGAGCATATGTAAAGAAACTAGAGTGCATGAATCGTGTCGTCGATCGTGTAACCAATGATCCAATTAGGAATGTCATGTTTGTAGACGCAAGGAAGGCATTTGTATCGGATGCTCTGAACCCGCTTGCAAAAGGTAAGTACGCTTCTAGTCTAGTCTGTGAAATTGTAGATATTAAAAGTTACATAGGTATTTCCATGTTACTTGCGCGATCAACTCTGGGTTGATACCTGCTACAAAGCTGAATTCGGATAATTTCACTTTTGCCTGCAATGAACATCGAAGCGAGGACCAAATGGCCTCTCGTCCGCGTGCTGCCAGACGAAGACTTGTAAAGAAAGAAATGCTCCACTCAAGTGATGAAGACGAGGATGACAATGACGATGAGGACGATACGGAGGATGATGAGGACAAAGACGACGATGAAGACGTTGACGAAGATACGGTCATGGAAGACGCGTCTGACAATGAGGTCCCAAAGAAGAGAAATTCACAAAGACGGAACAGCCGACGAAGTGCTAGTAAACTTGGTGTAAAGCGAAGGTCTACCGCGTCGCATGGTTCCAAAACTGGACCGCTCAAACTGTTTTTGAGTGATCAAAGCGATACCGATGAGGAGCAGAAACGCACGGACAAACAGCCGCGCGCATCCATCAAGGAGGAAGAAAAGACAGGCAAGCCGGAATCCATTACCGAGCCGTCAGCACCTACAGCACCGGCTGCTGCTGCTGCTGCTGCTGCTGTAACACCAGCAACGTCGTCTCCTTTGTCTTTTCGAGAACGTATGGAAGCCAAGCGCAAAAAGGCAAAGCAAGCAGCTGAAGAACCAGCGGCCGCGGTGCCAATCCCAGATAAACCAGTCTCTGGACCTCCTCCAGTTGCTAAAGTCCCTGCTCCTGCTGCATCAAATAGTTCTTCAAAGCACTCACCATCCATGCAACAACCCACACCACCAATGCAAACAGCCCCCACTGTAAATAAGCAAAAGTTGCCGAACAGAGCACATCTAGCCCCGAACCAACGACCTACAAATACCCTGAATGGCAGCGGCCTCAAACGACCGAGCGCATCTGCTGCAGCAACACCAGTCATTAAAGATTTCGATCAGGTAGCGTTTCCATAGCTTGAAGCCGCCTATCTTCCTGTGCACTGATTCGCACACACGATCTAGATCACACGTGATTTGCTTGACGGTGCAGAGCAGCGATGGGGCACCTCTGCCGCGTCGTTGAATACCCCTCAAACACCCACCACGCCGCACCAACCATTTGCATTCAATGGACCCGATCGTCGACCTCCACCTCAGCATATGTACAATGCAGGGTAAGTATGCATTCAGTCCGTTTGTGCAACCAGCTTTGATTAACAACAGGTATTACAGTCCAAGAAGGTCAATCGAAGGCGGTCCCGGCGGCGATTTCACCGAGTATCAGAAAACCATCATGCGTAACAAGCTTTACGAGATGGTCGATGAAGTATTTGCACATCGTAAGTACACTAAAGAATGTAGCTTTGGCTGCAAACGTTGCTCAACAGCGGAAAATAGGAGGAGGCCCAAATATGGAAGCGTTGCAATCTCGATTACAAGTGGCGAATCAAGAAGTCAATAGGTTAAGAGAAGATATGCGTCGCATGCAAGAGTTCAAACGCACAGTGGCCGAAGTGTTTGTCGGACTGAATGTGCAGGTACCGAGTGGACTACCCGCATCAACAGAACGTATCGAGGAATATGTCAACGAACTGCGATCAATGATTGCACGGACAGGACCGGTTAATCCTCGTGACCAGGAACAAATCTTGGACTATGTAAAGAAGATTGTATAGCAAGCACCCCTCTTCTCTCTATAGTTATCGTCAACAATGAAAAGGATAAAATAGCATGTACTGCCACGATTTGGAAGGAATCGTTTGTCTTTTTCCATCTAAAATCGATGGTATCCTCGAGGAAGAGTAGTGGTCGTTAGAGAGTTAGAGTTTATTCTTGCTGAGCATAGAAGGCAGGTTCTTTCTTTTTTTACGAGTTGGTGGCGGCGGTAGGAGGACTGTTATTATTATTATTATTGCTGCTGCTGGTGGTGGTATTAGTAGTGTTGTCACTGTTGTTATCGTTGTTGTTATTTGATAATGGTCCTTTTTCGGCCTGCTTTTCAAAAATCAGAGAACGTAGTACTCGGTTCTAAAAAAGATGCGGTTAGTTGAAATTGTCCCACATAGTGGATGTAACATTTGCGACGGAAACTCACCTCGACTTGAAGCTCGTGAATCTTTTTTGAAAATTCGTTTGATTCGTCAATATGCGTACTCCAAAGACGTTTGTATTGTTCGGATAACTGGTGGTAAGATCTTTTAAGTGCTTGTAATTCAGAATACTCTTGCGCCTCTGTGTTCTCGGTGTGTGGGTAACTTATAATCGGGTAATGTTGTTGTTGCTTTTGCTGCTGCGGTAACGGTAGTACAATTCTACGCGGACTGTCTGGCGGTGCAGGCGGGGGAGAAGGTATACTGCTCGTTGACGTTGGAGCGGAGGAAATGCCTGGGCGCGAGGGACTTGCTGCTGCTGCTGCTGCTGCTGCTGCTGCTGCAATAGCTGCAGTGTTACTAATCGCAGACAAAGGAGGTGATGATGAGTTCAGCGGGTCACTGTTATTATTGCTAAAAGTAGTAGTAGGAGTGGAAGCATCGTTGGTGCTGCCGTGATTTGCAACGCTGCCTTGCCTACTAGTCCGTCTAAAATTGCAAGCGGAACCGTTTTCAGTGCGTCTGTGTCTGTTCAGGGCATCCAAGCGAGAAAATGTACGGTGGCAATCGGGGCAGGCAAAAGGTCGTTCGCCCGTGTGTAATTTTTGATGCCTCTTGAGATCATGCTGACGACGGAAACTGCTGTGACATACACCGCACTGGAGCACTTGTTAGTACGAGAGAACCTGCGTAGGTTTTGCTGTTGATTCTGTCTTACCGTATATGGGCGATACTCCGAATGCGTTGCTTGGTGAGATTTAAGGTTATGTGCTCTGCTGAATCTTTGCCCGCATTCTGTGCATTTGAATGGCTTGGGTACTCTCTCGGATGTCTTGCCGCGGGGCTCTGTGAACAGGGCTCTGAGTGAAAAGGAAGAGTAAACTCCTCCTGGTATGCGGGCTGATGATGATTCAGCACTTTGTGGCGTTGCAGGGCTAATAGGCGTCGGAAGAGTGGGCGTACAAAGCGGATGGAAGGTGTTGATGGATAAGCCCTCTATCGATGAGAATGGTCGTTTCGTGGGCGTTGTGCTAGGCGATCCATTCAGCAATGATGATATGGAAGACGACCGGTTCACGGGAGCCGTTGGTTCGCTTGGTGTGCCTTGTGGCGAAGCAGGCGGCGGCGGCAGCTGCGGGGACGCAGCAGGTACTGGACTGCTCATGAATGAGGAAACAGGAGTGACGTGTGAATGACCAAAGCTTGACTTGGCAAAGAGTCCAGGACTCTCAAAAGGAAAGTGTAAAGTGAAAGAAGTGAAAAAGAAAACAAGGAAAAAGGACCCGTAAAAGAAGGAAAGAGAAAAAAATGAGTTATCCCGTACGTTGAACTGATTGTACTCCCTTGCGCCTCATCGAGCACGAGTTATACAAGCTGCGCCTGTGGCTGGTCTCACAAAATCCCCCAAACGGTTCTAAAGTGCTCGCGCTTTGACTTTTTGATCGATCCAGCGACCCACAGCCATCGGCTCTCTTATTTTAGTGGCGATAGCGCTATGGCATATTTAGATACAACATACGTAAGCCCTCACACGTCTTCATCACCTTCAGGATCGGCCCTGAGCATGAGTCCTAGGTATCAGGCAGCATAAATGTAATCTCAATATATCACGTTGCGGCCCATCCCTGGCTTTTTTCCATGCTCCGTTGTGTTTTTGTCAGCCCACCTGCCTGGAGAATGATGATTTATTTTCGTATTCTCGTTTCAGAGTACGTATTTCCTGAGAACGACTAAACGTAAACTCCCAACTCGTGCTCTCAGGTGGCATTTCCAAAAGCTTGGCAAAGCTCAAGGGAGCAGGAGGGTTCGCTTGTCCTACTTCAATGAAAGTAAGGAATGCCCTTATTTTAAAGGACATCGATGCCTTGTCGATCGCACACAACAGCCTCCCAAAAAGAGAGACCTGAACCAGACCGGATTGCATTTTTCTTTGGACGTATGGTGCTAAGCAAAAAGCTAAAAACTCTAACATTAAAGGGTTCATATTTATTTTTACACCTGCGGGCTCAGACTTTATGCAGAAAAATGTTTGTCCGGAATCGCGCGCCCCCTGCATAAAACTTACCTTCTTGCTTCGATAAACCATGCAACTCTTTGTTTTGACAAGAACGCAGGAAGGACGGATTTGAGTGGCGCAAAAAAGGTTAGTTGTTTTCCCCCAACCCGTCTCCTTACTACGTTGCGGCAGATTTTCGCCAAAGCGACATTGTTAATGCGCAGCTCCGGGATTCTTTGGCAAACTTGGTGCTTTTTTAGACGTGCTGTAATCACTCACGCACGGCTCCAAATCGGTCCCACTTGTATCGCGGTTGGGCCTGCCATAAACATCAACAACCACTGGACATATCGCCCCTAAATACATTCCACATTTGACATAATTATTTACATCCTTGTTGCACCAAATGCAAGGGCATCGAAAGGAGATCTTATACTCATGGTTGCCTTAAGACTATTTAACAATTCTCGTATCAAGAAAGCTTTCTGTTCAGTTAACTCCTTGATTTTTTTGATTCTACTATATAGGACGACACGCTGAATCGCGTAGATATGCCTATCCTGTTGCAAAGCAGCATGCTGTACGTGGGTCCCTGTTTTAAATGGAATACGTGTCTCCAGGTGAAGGAGCAGTGACCAACAAAATATGATGGCAAACCTTACAGATGATGCAGTGGCTTTAGAGAATATAGAAATCGGGGCATGTAACATTTATGCTCTTTCGCAGCTACTGATTATGATCGGCGCAACCTGATGCTTGGCTGATGCCTTGTGGCGTTTCCACTCGGAAGCCGAAAGCTCGATGTCGTTGCTACTTAATATTTGCAAGTCAATCTTGCGACCACATGCATTCTGCGCCGCCTGTAAGCCAAACTTGCTTTCGTTCCACGCCCTCGCGACTTTGCTTGCTTTACTCTGAAGCTCGCCTCTAAATTGTAATTGTTTAAACCATCCATTTTTCTCCCTGAAACGTATATATGCAATACTTACGGATTAAGATCAACTCGCTCTCTTACATCCCGAAAGAGTATCTTGAATATCGGGTCCATCATACAATAGCAGCTGATTTCGCTACTTTCTGCACGGTCACTTCCCAGCTATCCGCATTCCGTATGCTACGAGAGAGAAAAAATAACGAGTAAGCTGAGAATCTGTGGTAGACTCCTTCTCCACCGTAAATGTACTCATATATATCGAGAATCCGGAAAAGTGGGCTGTCCATTATTGTCTTCAGCACGATGAGCTTCTGGGTTGCAATGTGTCTAAGGGCTTCTCTTGGATTCGGTGGATTGCGTTGTAATGGCTAAATGGCTGTTAATACCCATATTTTTACAGGCAGCCAAAGAGTTTTCCCGCACATACCTCGCAGATGCTGTCAATAATCTCCTTGTGTTCTTCACAGTGTGGACGCGAATCCATCAGCTTTTTTCGCGTGCATAGTGTCCAAAAGGAAGGCTCAAAACACGGCTGAAAGACTTTGGTAACCTTTTTGTCCATCGTGGTCACAATTTTCGAAAGAGCAAGTCTACAAACGAGCATTTATGAGTATGTGAGTATGTGAGATATCGATGCACACATCCTCTTCAGCGATGCTTACTTCAGCGCACATTCCGCCTCAAAGTTGAGATGCTCAAAGTTCGCAAGCAAGACGTACGCTATTTCGTTCAGTTTCTCGACGTTGCTTGATGTGTCTCAGGAAGTTGTATGTGGTTTCCAATGTCACTAGGTGTGTTGGTATACTGCAAGAGCTGTTAATTTTAGTTGCCAATGGAACATCTTACAAATACCTTGCTGAAAATCCATTTAAAAAGTGCACGCCTTACACTGTCGGGCACTTCCTCGTCATCCTGGTAAGCTGTAGACACATCACTGATATCCGCATTAGCCGATTCTGGAAAAATATTGTCGTTGGTCCTCTCCTATAATGCAGTTAGTTGCACGTCTGCACTTTTGCTTTCGGTGCTTACCACGGCCGATGAGGATTCTCTTGGTAGATTTGGATCGCTCTGACCGCCGTAAACTATGTAGTTATACAGCGACCATTGCGTGGGTTGATCGTCCTTGCCCGAATGTGACGCGTTGGTGTCTTGTCCAGGCAGCGTCCCTTGTTCATTTACATTGTCTGCCTCGCCGTTTTTGGCACATTCCTCGCCATTGTCTCCATTGTCTCCGCTAATTTCGCCTATTTTGCGCTTCTTCTTTGCGTACTATCATAAAAAGATTCAGCTTTACAATACCTGTATTTATATTACAAACATTACCCATACTACGTTTCATGTGATCGATCTATGGTTCGTCGAAGAGTATATCTGACGTGAATGTCAAGGATGTAGTTCGCATGGAAGAGCTGATAACTTTACCACTCCATTTCGCATAATAATGACGCTGTTATTATGCACTGTAACACCGTCCCTAGCATTGAATCGACTGGTGCTACTGCCCGCCTCGCTTTTGGTCGCGTCATATACGAGCGCAGCTGTCCGTCAGTGAGCTAAGTAATAGAGTCTTTTAGTGTAAGTGGGCTATGGCTGGTCTCTTTTGAATATACATGGGAATTCGCTTTCAAGTCATTAATGACCTGCTTTTGCCTTCTCGAGAATTTGACTGGTGCAACGCCTAAGCTAGGTCACCATGGAACTTAGCAATTGTGGCATGGAGAGTCTTTAAAGAGCAACGAGGGGTCAACAGCGGATACAGTCCAAGGAAGAGGAAAAAGAGTTGATGATATAAGTGCAACAATTTATCACCAATTGTCCTGCTGTTTCCGCGGCTGAATCTTCCCTGCATTATGTGGTTAATCGTTGCTCCGACAGCCATGGAAAAAAAGACATTACGCGGACAATGTCATGCTTGCATTTCCACAGGTTTTAAAGGTTCACTTTTCAACAGGGTTGTTGAAAAAGAGTTCACGACGTTCGGTTGCAGATTCCATGCGAGATAGATACAATAGAAACGTGTTCCAGACCGGTTGCCCACCACTGCAGCGGGTTTGACGGCATCCACTCTAAAGAAGTCTTATCGGCATCGTTTCTTTCATTGCACTGCTTCTGGGACTTGATCGATATAACGAAGATGATGTCAGGACTCCCTTGAATGAAGGACTTTGTGAAGGCAAGGCCTTGTCCTGCCCTGACCCTTGTTTCTTGGCTTGATAGCTGTCCTTGGCTATGACGCCAGTCTCTACAGCGTGGTGGCATACTCTCTCTCATTCCAGATGAGATTTTGTGTGTCGTTGCCTGTGCCTTGGCCGCCAGCAACGGCTTGTTCGTTTTCGTCTCAATCATCACCGTGGTCCTACGAAAGGTAATGAATATTTGGAAGGGCTCCTCTCCCGCTAATTATGCTAATATATCTGCTATTAGAAATGCGAATCGATAGTAAGCATACTCGCCAAATCCCGTGATTATATATGTTTAAACTGATGATATATGCTCTCTAACTCTGTGCAGAGTCAGAAGACGAAGAGTAAGCCATACAATCTTCTACTTTGACCTAATTAGTATTCCCTTCCAAGTAACTACGAATCCATGGGCCTGCTTGTGCGATTGTCACAATCCATCATTGATATCGAAACCATGAATACATCTGTCTTTCTTCCGTACCACACACTTTGCTGAAAACCTTTTCCGGTCGTCAAAACCCTTGTTTATAATAGCCAAACGTTGATATGGTTTTTGAAAAAACATAAATTGCCGCTAATACGCTCCAACCTTTTGAACAAGAACTTAGCGATACCCATCTTCATAGAAAAATTGGTTATCCATTTTGAAATGTGTGTGGTGTGGTATTTTGAGTTTGTGCTGAAACGCTTACGTACATTATATAGTCCTCAGTGTGTCAAGCTTTGTGTGGAAAGACTTCCTGGTTATGCGACTTCTGCTTTGTAAGCGCATGACATTTATTTTTGGGAAACGCGAAGTTGAATTTGACAAAATGCAACGTCGATTTTCACTTGGGGGGTGGACATTACTTTACGGAAAGAGTGTATTATGGAGGCATAAGTCTATCTATTGAATTGAACGTACCATTTTTACGATTTGCCCATAAACAAACAACACCCACAATGTTTTATGTTGAAGTCATTAGTAATTTGCAGGCGAACGTCAGCACGCGAAAACCTCATGCGTGGCACAACTGCATAATCCATCGCAATTCATTAAGCGAGCGATAATACTCAACCTGACAATAGTTCAAAGCTTGATCCCCATTTCAAATCACGGTTTTAAGTCTACTGAACGCCAAGCGAACCTCAGAAATAATGTATAAGATACAACGAGCAGCTAGGTAACTATTGTTATATACGCTGACCGATAGAATCTTGTTGACAGTCTCCAGCGCTGCAAAACTATTTTGCCATGTCTTGACTTTGATTCACCATATACATAAGTGGAAACATTTTCACACACACACCATACTAATAGATTACCCGCAGAGTAAGCTCACGCTAATTAAGGTAACACAGAATCATGGATACTGACGGAAATTCGCCGAGATCGTACGTTTATGGTTTTTGATGTCCTTGGCTTACAAAGTCCAATTGAAATGTGAATCCATGAATGGCTTAACTGTACACTGGAATCGATCAGATATGGAGATAAGCATAACCAACTGCCAAATAGAGTGAAAAGATCTCTTTCAGTAAGGACAGACGGACAGGAAATTGCCAGGTGAGTGATCATTTTATACACGACAGCCGATGCACGCGACGTTCACGCAGCTTGCTTCTTGCTTGCTGGCATGAATTCGTTTGTCACTTTGCTGGCTGCGGTTCGTGTATATCCTATTTCGGGAAAAATGCTGACGACAGCGCTTGAAAACAGAAGGAAGGAAAAAAGCTCGTAGGTTCCGCCAATGAAAACGGTGCCTTAATGCACTAGCGTTTCTGTACTATTCATTTTCCTTTCCTCCTCGTCCTCCTCTCTCCCTCTCTCTCCCTCTCTTCCTCACGTACACATACGCTTTCTCTTTCTCCTCTGTCTCGACAAAAGCCCAACGGCATGTCGCAACTCCAGACTTCTCGGTCAAAGGACGATCAAGAAATCGGTTCCTTCAACTGCACAGCTTCGTCTCGGCCCAGCGACTCGGGCAAACCGCCCGTACCGCAGCACGCTTCAGAACGTTTGACAGACACTGCCGACATTGTACGCGAAGTATCAAAGAAAATAGGTAAGATAAGCAGCTTAGAAGGTTGTTCCTCTCCGTTTTGCAAAGAGACACCAATGCTCGAATCGAACTCTGGCAGGCAAGGCCCGGATCAAATGGGACGATCCAAAATCCGTCATGATCATTACAAAGCCTGGCGATGTGTCGTTGATCGGAATGACGCGAGAAATAGCGCTTTGGTTAATTAAGACTCCAAGATATGGACAACCAAGTGGATTGACGGTGTAAGACAAAAAGAAATTCATTGTGGGCCGAAATTATCAGGTGCTGATTCAGCAAATCCTGCAGTTACGTTGACGAAAAATTGAAGAACGCAAAGCGGTTTAAATACAAAAAGATTCTGTCGCTTCACCCTGAATGCGAGGATAAACTGCGGTTCTGGAATCCTGAACTGTGTTCTTTGCAGCCCAAGCTATTTGACTTCATTGTGACGGTAAAGTCTTGATATTCCGCTGACTGCGACGTTGCCGGCGAGGGAAGCTGACTGAACTTTCCAACTTCACGTAGCTCGGCGGAGATGGCACTGTAAGCCCTTTTTCAACCTTGCTTGAAGACTATGTCTTGGAAACTTAACTGCCAATTTTTTGTTTGTATTAGGTGCTATTCACATCGTGGTTATTTCAAAGCTACGTTCCTCCAGTCATTCCTTTCCACCTGGGCTCATTAGGATTTCTTACGCCTTTCGACTTTGAACGATACGACGAATATCTCACACGCGCAATGCAACAAGGTGTACGGATAAATTTACGCGGCCGGCTTAAATGTACAGTTTACCGTCGAGTACCGCATCCAGACTGTCAGAGCCCAGAAGAGGCAAAGACCATACATTTACGGAACGTGAAGCGCAACCCTATTACAGGCAAAATCACTGTAGGTGGATGGTGTCGCGGAACAAAAAAGAGCAAGCGTAAAAAGTTTGGAGAGGTCGACGGCGAGGACCTGGAAGACGACGATACGCAAGATCAAATGTCACAGCAACAGCCACCGCTGGATTCTAACTGGAACGACGAAGATGAATTTGCTGAGCATCGACAAATACCCTGCTTTACCACAGTTCCTGTAGAACAGTACCATGTCATCAACGATCTTGTGGTAGATCGCGGGCCTAGCCCTTACATGAGTCTTTTGGAACTATTTGGAGATGATAAACACCTTACAACTGTCCAGGCAGACGGCCTTGCTATATCCACGCCGACCGGCAGCACTGCCTACTCTGTAAGTCCAACTCGGATGTCATGCACCAATAAATCAGATGGTTAACAGGATTTTTGTGATAAGCTTTCTGCCGGCGGCTCACTCACTCACCCTGAAATTCATGCAACGCTTATTACTCCCATCTGTCCTCACACATTATCCTTCCGTCCGACACTTGTACCCGAATCCATGGAGCTGCGTATTTGTGTTCCTTTCAACTCCCGAAATACGGCCTGGGCTAGCTTTGATGGTCGAGGACGTGTAGAGCTTAAACGTAGGTTTTTTATGAAAATTTCCCGAATCGAATGGGGTGCACTAATTTCATTACTTGATCGATTACAGAGGGAGATCACATCAAGGTGACAGCTTCCAGATACCCATTCCCAACTGTATGCAAAGAAGATCAGGCGACCGACTGGTTCAACTCGCTGTCAGGATGTCTTCATTGGAATAGACGAGAGAGGCAAAAGTCCTTTGCTATTGTAGAGTCTAATCGTAACGGCAAAAAGAGCGCGCCTGCCACACCTGGCCGATCTTCCACACCCATTGGCCGCCGACCTTCCGGTGGAGGACTCTCCAGAAGCATGATGATGTCTACGATCAATAGTCCTACTTCTCCAACGAGCAGCCAAACGAATAACAACAGTTTTCAATCGTTATCTCGGCGGCCCTCCAGCGGCAAATCGGTTCATGCATCAGCTTCATCCGACACTCTCCACGAACAAGTATTTGGCATGTTTGGTGATGATTATACACAGGATGGAAGTCCTACCGAGGACGAGCTGGATAGCTTGTCACCGAGTTCTTTGGATGAAGATTTAAACGCTGCCTCCGAAGAAGAAGATGGAGGAGGAGGAAACAATGACTCGGGGTTCAAAGGATGGGGCGACGAAGAGATCTTACGAGCACGATATAAATCGACGATAGCCAAAGAGCTGGACCGGCTCGTCATCTCTGATCAATAAACAGATTATGCAGATCTGCAGTTTTGACCCAATGCAAGCACTTTGCCATATATCACTCACTATTTATTAAAAGATCTGTTGCTGCTGCTGATTACTACTGCTACTAAACTAGTTGTAAGATTGTGTAGATAATTTCAAAAAGTAATGCAAGGAAAAGAGAAAAATGTCTAACAGCTACCACTTAGAATGAGTAAGCAGCTACAGCAGCTACACCTGCAAGAGCAAGCATCCAAGTAGATTGCTGCTTGCCGGCAGCAGCAGCGCTCGATTCGGCCGATTTGGCATTCGCCTCCTTGTTGTTTTCACTTGCGGGGCCAGCAGTTGCGTGAGTTCCAGCACCGCCACTCTTGGAAGATAGCGTGAACTTTGCAGAACCAGCAGCAGACGATGCTGTCTTGAGTGCCGCGGACGAGGAGACGGCGGCGGTTGGGATGGCTGTAGGCTTGCTGACAGACGAGGCGGGCATGGGAACTAATAACAACAAACACATGTATCAGACTTTTAAAGTTTGCTGACTGGAGTGTCTCTCTCGCTCTCTCACTGTCCATACCCGCAAGAACAAGTGGTTCAGCGGTACCCTTGCCATCAAACTCAAACGCGTGCGAGTAGAACCATTTCTTTTCGCCAGGATGACCGATACGGATCCAGTATTTGCCCTTTGCAAAGTCGTTCAAGGGTTCAATCTGCGAGATCGATACATGTTAGAAGAAAATACGTCGTTGTTGAATACTAGTTTTTCATATACTTGCATTAAACGCCTTGTCCGAGCAAGGTACAGGAGCACCAGGATCGGTGACATAAGCCACGATGCTGTGTTTTGTATATACTTTGTCAGTCCACCGTTGCATATATTACAACAGATCAGATTAAGGACTCCAAACTCACTTTGAGTTGGCTGTATCACCATTGAGCAATTGGATTTCACACTTCATGTTTTCCTCCTCTGGAGTGATATTCCACGTAATGGTACCGTTGCCACCCGATTTCTGTACAAAAACAAGTGAGCATATGCATCAATCAGACGCATAAGCTTTGCTCAGTTACCCAGGCGCTATCCGACCAAGGTGAAACGACCTGTACGAAAAGTCGTACAAAATTCCGTTTAAGCCCAAGAGTCTACATATAAGGATGCTACGTTTAACTTACGTTGATATCTGCCAAAGTTGCCGAAAGACTGGCGGCAAGAGCAACTGCAGAGAGTGCAAGCGATTTCATGATTTACGAGAGTAAGAATGAATAAAGTTGAGGAAAAACCAATCTCGCAAATGTAGCCAGCTTTTATATATCTAAAGTCACTGTGTTGTTAAAAAACTCAAGTGAAACAAGTTGTTCCGCGTAAATCAACATGTACAGTAAACTAACATGAACGACCAGTTGTTGTTTTGTAGTGGACAAGGAAATACAAAAAAGAGAGAGAAGGCAATTCACTGTTTGTTTATTCGTTTTCGACCATTGGACAAGCAGCTGAAGAAGCAGCGGCTGGAAAATAGTCACTCAAAACAGTGCCGGTGGAAAGGGTAGTGGCAGTGCTGTTGCTACTTGCAACGCTGTTGCTACGTGTCAAAAATGAATCGTTTTGTTGCTGGTGATGTCGACGCAAGTGCCGTCTCATGTTACTCAGTACACTGAACCGCTTGTCACATCCTTCAAAAGTGCAAGGGAAAGGCCGCTGCCCGGTATGCGAGTAGGTGTGCGTGCGAAGAGAAGAAGGTCGAGCGAATCGCTTGTGGCAAAAGTGGCATTGGTATTTGCGGGAGCGGTCCACGGTTGCTGCTGCTCCGTCCTGCTCAACACAGTCGCTGCTATTGCTGCCGCCCGCGGCGCAGTATCGGATCATGTTGGGTGCAGATTGCGAGCGCTCGTGATGATAATATGCATGCTTATTGTTGCTGGTGCTGCCATTATGCATGTGATAGTTATCAAGACGATGATGCTGATGATGGTCCTGCTGCTGCTGATGATGATTATTCACATTGAGGTCCAGCCTCAGCAAATTGCTAGGAAGCATGACTTCCGAGTAGATGGGGGTTGGTTGCATAGGCTCGGCGGCGAGAGGCGGTGTATGCGTGTACGATTGCTCAAGAAGCATAGGTGCAAGGCGATTATCTCGTGCGTGTGCGTCCGTCTCTTCTTCCTCTTCTTCCTCTTCTTCTGGTTCCACCTCATCTACAGTCTTGCTGTAACTGCTTATCTTCGTTGTTGTCCCGTACATTTGCCTCGAAACTATTTTTTTGAATACCCATCAGCATACGGGAAGTTTTTCAGCTCTCGTCGTTCTTCAGTACCTTCATTGGTTAGGGGCAAGCTGCGTTCCAGCGCAAATAGCTCGCTCACAGGTGGGAGGACGAGCGGGTCGGATTCAAGCATTTATCCGTTACAAAAAGAGGAAAAAAAAAAGGGTGTCAGGAATGATTGTTAGTGCCCAATTACGTATTTTATATACGATGTTGTCTGGGACATGATCTCAGTTATCTCTCTTACTCTCTCACTTGGCTTGTTGTAAACAAACTGATGCGCTCATGTGGAAGGCCGATGAAAAAAACTTCCTATATGGTGGAGCGTCCCAGAAATTTGGGACATGTATCCATAATGTACATACATGGCGCCCTTTTTTTTCTCAGTTGTATATCCCACAGTGCCTACGCCTGCAACACGCTTTGATATCCGCTCTTCTTCCCCTCATGCAGCAGCAACAAGAGGATAACAAGAAACGCAAGACCGCAGCAGCAGCAGCCGATATTGACGACCAGAGCCACAAGAAACAAAAGCAAGGTAAATATAACTGACCCTTTGCATTACATATACAACACGATAGAAGACTAAGTATACGCGTGGTACGTGGCTTTTGGCAGAAGAAGACACACCCATGCATCCGTTCTTTGACAAGTCTCGCATGACCCGATTGAAATGGTTAACAGTGTTGCCAACAGTTCTCATCACAATTACTCGAACAGAGGGGACGGTAGCTGCGGCAGGAGCAGGACGAGCAAAAGTCGCAGCGTTTGATTTAGATGGGACCTTGATTGCGACTAAGAGTGGGCGAAAGTTTCCCAAAGACTCGTACGATTGGCGGTGGTGGGACAAGCGTATTCCGAATATCATCAAAGAGCTCTACGACGATGGGTGAGCGCTATCTAAAGTTCCTGCGTTAGCGGTTCACGTCCGTCTGATGTATACATATCATCTCCATAGCTACAGGATTGTCATATTCTCCAACCAAAATGGATTAAACAGCAAGAACCGGGAGCAGGCGTTTGTGAAAAAGATGGAAGATATCCTTAGCCAGGTAAGGAAAGAACAACAACGCTGGAACCGACAGGGCTAGATTTGATCAGTTTTAACACATGCAAACATGATTAAATTTAAAAAGCTACCAATGCCGGTTGTATTCATGGCAGCCAAGGCCAAAGATCGGTACAGGAAACCAATGACCGGGATGTGGGATTGGTTCGAACGTGAATGTAACCATGGAACACCTGTAGGCAAGTATCAAAGTCCTACGAACGAGAGCGGTGGAAATACATATGTGGCTAACTCGATCGAACGATTGTTTCTCTCTCTCTTTTGCTATTGACAGACAAGAACCAGAGTTTCTATGTTGGCGATGCCGCCGGAAGAGAGGCAAATTGGAAACCGAACGAAAAAAAGGATCACTCTACCGCAGATCGCAAATTCGCAGCTAATATCGGAATCACGTTTTACACGCCAGAAGAATTCTTTCTCAAGGAAGCTAAAGCACCTTACAACCTCGGTCCATTCATTCCACACGAATACCCGGACTCATGCAAGTTTCTTCACAGTAAACAATGTAATGCCATGTATAATGGAAGCTGACAACGAAATGTGATATAGTGCCGTTATTCCTGCCCTCCTCAACGCCGTTGGTCCCTGTGGATAACAAGGCAGAAGTCATTGTATTTGTTGGATATCCTGCAAGCGGCAAGTCGAGCTTCGCCAAACGCTTTCTTGTACCTCGAGGCTACGTTTACGTAAATCAAGATACACTAAAGACCAAGGAAAAATGCGTCAAGGCCTGTGCTGAAGCGTTGGAGCAGGGAAAACCTGTGGTTATCGGCAAGTATCTTAAAAGGAAATTGGGCAAAAAATCTCGTCTAACTTGAGGATCACAGACAATACCAATCCAGAAATATCCACACGCGCGCTCTACGTCGATCTGGCCAAAAAGGCAGGCGTACCAGTTCGATGCTTCTACTTTATGGCTGACGAGCACCTAGCAGAGCATAACAATTACTATCGAGCCATATTCGGAAACAATGAGAGTGATGCCAAACGCGAGTTACTGGGCAAGATTGCTTTCAGAACTTTCAAATCAAAGCTGCAGCCTCCGACCATGGCCGAAGGTTTCGATGAACTCAAGCAGATAAACTTTGTCTTTGAAGGCGATGAAGAGGCGCAAAAGAACTGGAAACAATGGCTCGTGTAGCGATCATCATTAGCAGTATATATTCGAAAGATTTGGGCATACGCAAGGAAGGGATGTGCAAAGGGAGATCGAAAAGGGCATATTATTTTTCTTTCTTCTTTTACTGACTAGCACTTGGAGGAGACCAGCTTACACCTGTTTAAAAGCAAATCAATACATATAATGTGTATATTACTGTTTCCAAAATCAAGACTCACCGCGACCGGGTCCCCTAAAGAAACCTCTCCCTCGGTAGCTGCTGCTGCCAGCACCACCGCCACGGAAAGACCCGCCTCCACGTGCACCGTCGCCTCGTCCGCGTCCTCCTCGACTGAATCCACGCATATTGTAGCCACGGCCTCCTCTGCCGCGGCCCCGACTGCGAGGATGGAATCCATCTATTTGTGAAGAGCCGTCTTCTTCTGTCTCTTCCGTGCTCTGCTCGTGCTCAGATACTACTTCGCCGTTTACTTGTTCCGTATTATCCTTTTCACTAGATTTGCTAGCAAGAGTATAGTCTGGTACTTGTTTGTTGTTGCTGCTGGAGTCGATTGTTGTTTCATTTTGCGTTGATGTTATTGTATCTGATACAGTGAGCTTCAGCGTAAGACTTTGTTCTGCATAATAATAATATATATATATATATATATATACAGCGTACCTGCAGAAATAGGAGGTGGTGGAGGTACGGTGCCGGATGGCAGCTGAATAGATGTCAAATCCATCATGCCAGTGAAGGGAACAACTACCCACACAGATTGTTGTTGGCGGCGCTGCTGCTGCTGCTGCTGTAAAGAATCTTCAGAAGGAGAAGGCTGCGGTAATAATGATAACGATTCTCCATTCATCTTTGGTTGCTGGAGCGCTTTGTCGACCAAGTTGTACATCACGTCCCGCACTTGCTTGAAAGTCATGGTGAAATCGTCGCCGACGGGTTCATCCACACCTTGGTGCAGTTTGCGTAGCAAATCGAATACTTGCTTGGTTTTTTCTTTCTGTACACCAGCTGCAGCGTCTGTTGATAGAAACAGCGAATTACCGACAAGTTTATCACACAGATATGCGAGCGCTTCGACTTGCAAGTCAGGGTACGCATTGGCGATCACGGAGAAGAATCCCTGCTGTGATAGTCGAACGAGATAGAAGAAATGCAGCATGGTGATGGTCTGCTCTTCCGTCAGGCCTCGTTTTGTTGAGGATTCTTGTTGTTGAGATTGAGGTTGCTGCTGGCTTTTTTGGATCATTTCTGGCGTGCTCTGGTGGCCCGCCGTCGCCGCAGCGTTGTTAAAAAAATTCATGCAAAAAGCTAAACACTCTGTAGCTTACCAGCTTTGCAAACAATTCTTCCAACTGCTCTGCGGACGCAGAATTGGCATCCTTTTTGTCCAAGATCGCCCGTTCCTCATCTGTCCTTTGCTCTGCTTCTTTTTCTGCGATCGCTTCAGCTTGGCGCTTAAGTTGTATTGTTAGTTTCCACACAGCTGATTGTCGCCAGGTCATAGTCTTACTATCTGTTCTTTGAGAGCGTCGATTTGGTCACGAATCACTTGCAAGTGCGGCGGCGATGAGCTCTTTTTTCTAGCAGCTTTCTTTTTCGGCTTTTTATGCGGCCTGCGTTTGCTGGTCTTGTGCGGTGAATCAGGCCGGATCTCAGACTGCGGCTCGCTTTGCTGCTGATCGTTAGATGGTAGCTCTGTAGACACAGTGGAGGAGGGCTGGTCCACGTTTACGGTATCGTTTGACTCTGAATGGTGGCTTTCTTGTGAAGACATGCCGTAGTAGAAGAAATAAGTTCCACGAGACGCGGCGGTCTGAGTGGGCCATACGGCGCAAAAGGGGGGTCCTTACATGACAAGCCACAGCCAACTTGGTTCTTTGTTCTTCCACAAGTCTTTATTAACGAACAAAGGGGAAGAAGAACAAAATATAACAAGAAAAATATATATTAATTATCATATGTCCACAGTTGGGTTGGAAAATGAATACAAGGCTAACGACCGAATACAGTGGAGTAAAGGCCTACGCAGCAACCAGAAAAAAAGCAGAGCACTTTCCCTCTTTTGAAGAGGAAACGCGGAGTGCTGCCCTGAAGCTCCGCATTTTAAGTTAGCTTGCTTCGGCTGCTGTGTGCCTTAGGCTCATTTTTCCTAGCCTTCTTTGCTTTTCCGTTCTTCCACCTTGATGAGCAGACTCTACATGAAATGAACAACAACCTTGACACTTCGACACGCAGGCGCATTGTAATGGCAGCTGCGGTAACCGTAGCCCTGGTTACAGCGTATATGAGCTACGTTTTCCTTGCAACCACCGAAGTTTCCCCTGTTACCGAAACAAGCAACAGCAACAACAACGACACAGCCACGATATCACAGCAGCAGAATACTACTTTGGGAAGACCGAACTTGGACCCATGGTACTGTTCCTGCTATGCGTCAGACGAAGGACAGATCAATGGAGACGATACCGGTGCTAGCGACAAAACGTCGTCTGAGCAAGGGCCTTTGGTCATCCCCGATTCATTTTCGAAACCTGATAAGGCTCTCGTCGATAAGATCAACGAGAATATCCACGATGATCGAGTGCTGATTGTAGCTGCATCGAACTATGGTATGCGCGATCACGTATACAACTGGATTGAATCGTTGAAACGCACAGGCGAGGGCGATAAGTTCCTCATGTTTTGCCTCGACGATCAAATGTATCAGCACATGGTTGCTGCAGGTTACGAGAAGCACGCTGCGACCATACCTTCCAGCTGGTTCCACCAAGAAGTCGATACTGGATTTGAAGAATACTATACCAAGAAATACCGTATCATCACGCACGCCAAAACCTTGATCGTCCAGCAACTCTTGTACCTTGATGTAACTGTCTTGTTCTCCGACGTTGATATCGTGTGGTTACGCCCGCAGATCCGGGACTTTATATATACCTACCTCAAGTTCCGTCCGCAGACGCAGGTCGTCTTCCAGCAGGAGGGAACGGATCAGCGTGTGGTGAACAGCGGTTTCTATATGATGCGACCGAGTGACGTTACCAAGCAATTGCTGGCGGAAACTATCCATCTTGGTGATACCAATGAGGCAATGACTCAGCAGGGTGCAATGAATGCAGCACTTGAGCACTTGGACCTGGATTTGCGTTCAACATCCGTCGTTCTACTGGACGTCATGCACTTTCCAAACGGATATGTCTACTTTTCCAATGACTGGCCAAACAGACATGGCATTGAACCTTTCATCGTTCATGCAAATTATCTCGTAAGTCGAGTTGCTTTTATCTGGATTATGCAATTTTTCTCACTATTTTGCCTTTTTTCTTTTTAGATCGGTGCCGATAAAAAGCTGCGACTGCAGGAACATGGATTCTGGTACATCGATGACAATTGGCTTGCCGAGATCGATGAACGTGTAAACAAGCAATGAAGAAAGAAAACCTAACTCGAGCTATCCGCCTTCCATTATCTGCCTCTCCCCACTTTTAACTTGTCACCTTTGTATAAAGATATCTACATAATATCGTAATGTTCTATTCCCTTCTTTTACACTGTAATGACTAAAATAGAATCCTAACACACCTATTGCAAAGAAGACGTAAAGTGTATGTGCCGTATTTGTGGATCGATCAATGATGGAGATGGTGCAACAATTAGGACTCTCTCTCTCTTGTTACAATCATCTATTGGTAGACTTGATTCTTTCCTTCTTTGTCTTTTGAATACTTCAGTATGCCTGTTGATAAACATTTGATACCTTATTCTATGTATGTATTGGGAAAGGTTCTTCGCCAGGAAGGCTATGAAAAGATGGTTGAGATTACCTCTTTGCCATCGTATAGTCAGATAATATACCTCTGTCCTTTTCCTTCGTAAGATATACGCATCATCGTTGAATTCTAGAGCCGTTAAACACTCTTTTTCTGGAAATTGGAGCTCGCAAGGTGGATGAGATCCGTATAGAGTGAGAGAGATAGAGGTAGAGATAGAGATTCTGAAGAGAATAAAGGCCCAAGCTAAGGCAAATACAAGATAATATGCGTATCTTGAAACTAGTCAAGAGAAGCTAAGAGTAAAATATTTTAGTTAACCAAGTCGTGCTTTGTTGTTCTCGAAGAAGGGTATCTATAGTTTTCAGATTTTGCCTACAGTGTAGATCTTTTCAATAGCGTTGAAAAGATATATTTTGGGCAGGTGCCTGCGAATTCGAATTGGTTGAGGCGACGGAGGCTACATTTCATCCAGTCACATTCGTTCATCCAGCACGACCTTTCTGTCTCTCCTCCACTCCCCACTTTTTAGATCAAAAAGGTCCCCACCATGGTAGTAAAGAATAAGAAAGGTAGGCTACAGCACGCTGTATGAATTACGAGAATTGTTGCTAAGATCTGCGTGTTAGGCCCAACGCAGGTGAGAAGAACGATCTGCTTGAAGAAAGAAGAAAAAGTTTTATGCTGATCCAAGAAAAAAAAAAAATCTCGAAATGAATGTAGGCCGAGCTTATGGTCAAGACCTGTGCCGAAATCGTCAATGAGCTTGTTGTTGCTTCGGAAACCGGCAAAGACGTCAACTTGAACGGCTTGAAGAACCGAATCTCGCGAAGGAACAAGTTACAGAACCAGCCCAAACTTGTCGATATCATTGCCGCCATACCTGAACAGCACAAGGCTGCGCTCCTTCCGAAATTGAAGGCCAAGCCTGTCCGTACGGCATCAGGTGTAAGTAACGGGATAGTGGATAACAAGAAGAACCAAAGAGATATGTTCCTTACAGAATCCAACGGTAGATTGCGGTTGTTGCTGTCATGTGCAAGCCTCATCGATGCCCTCACATTGCAATGACTGGAAATATCTGCGTGTAAGTGTTTGCGAGAGATACTCACGAAAATTACGGAGACTGATGGAGACTTGAATAGATACTGCCCTGGCGGTCCTGATTCAGATTTCGAATATTCCACTCAATCCTACACCGGTTACGAGCCTACGTCCATGCGTGCCATTCGTGCTAGATACGATCCGTTGGAACAGGCGAGAGGACGAGTTGAACAATTGCGCAGTTTGGGACACTCTGTAGATAAGGTCGAATACATTCTGATGGGTGGTACTTTCATGTCGATGCCCGAAGATTACCGAAACTGGTTCATTGCAAACCTTCACGACGCGCTTTCTGGACACTCTAGCAACGATGTCGACGAAGCTGTCAGGTATGTCTAAATTTTAAACGCCTATACTTGAATGCATATTCACATATGATTATACATAGATACTCCCAGCAGAGTCAGACAAAGTGCATTGGTATCACCATCGAAACTCGACCTGATTACTGTCTAAAGCCTCACCTGAGTCAAATGTTGCGATATGGCTGTACTCGTCTGGAAATTGGTGTGCAGAGTGTTTACGAAGATGTTGCCAGAGATACCAATCGGTAAGTTTTGCATTTATGCATGTCCATTGCTCGAATGTATCCTAATATTGATTTTTTTTACAGTGGACATACGGTCAAGGCTGTCTGTGAATCTTTCCAGCTGGCCAAGGATGCCGGTTTCAAGGTTGTATCGCACATGATGCCTGACTTGCCTAACGTCGGTATGGAACGTGACATGGAGCAATTCAAAGAATACTTTGAGAACCCAGATTTCCGCTCTGACGGTCTGAAAATCTACCCCACATTGGTCATTCGTGGCACCGGTCTGTATGAACTCTGGAGAACCGGAAGATACCAAAACTATACACCCAATGCATTGGTCGACCTAGTCGCAAGAATTTTGGCACTGGTCCCTCCGTGGACTCGTATCTACCGTGTGCAGCGAGATATCCCGATGCCTCTCGTTACGTCCGGTGTCGAGCACGGCAACTTGCGTGAACTTGCACTCAACCGTATGAAGGATCTTGGTATCGAGTGTCGAGACGTGCGCACCCGCGAAGTTGGCATTACTGAAATTCACCAAAAGATCAAGCCGGACCAGGTGGAATTGATTCGACGTGACTATGTCGCAAACGGCGGATGGGAGACTTTCCTGTCGTACGAGGATCCTCATCAGGATATCTTGGTCGGTTTGCTTCGTCTGCGTAAATGCTCGCCTCAAACTTTCCGCCCTGAATTGACTTCGGCCGGTCAAACTTCCATCGTTCGAGAGCTGCACGTGTATGGCTCTGTCGTACCTATGCATGATCGTGACCCTACAAAATTCCAGCACCAAGGTTTCGGTACGTTGCTGATGGAGGAAGCTGAACGGATCGCTCGTGAAGAACATGGAAGTGTAAAGTTAAGCGTTATTTCGGGTGTCGGTGTCCGTCACTACTATGCAAAACTTGGATACCATCTGGATGGTAAGATAAGAAAGATGTTATTGACAACAAGCATGTGTTAACTGGATTTTATTGTGTGATTAGGCCCATACATGTCAAAGATGCTCGTATAACAGTGACAATCGTTTGCTTTACTCCTTCCTCCCCAACCTGTACATATTTACCAGCTCAAAAAGTAGATATTCCTTTTGTCCCCTTCGCCTTTCTGTAATTCTCCAAAGAAAGTGTGTCTCTATCTGTTATCTAGAAAGAAAGAACGAGAGCAATCTTCCATCGTGATCATTATTTCATGTGTACTATGGAAATACTTACGTAGTGGATCTGAATTTATGAAAAAGGGGTAAAGAATATAGAGTACAAGGTAAGAACAAACTATATACAAGCGTCTCGGTATACAAGAAAACGTAAGTTTGAATCCACGTTACTCGGCTACTTCGATTTGCTCATAGCGAGGCGTGTATTCTGGTAAATCAACGTCGACGTGAACAGCATCGTCGCCGGTTGCGATGTGATGCAAAGGTAAGCCGTCTTCGCCGCGCAGCTCCTGGGAGGGTGGAAAATCGGTGATGATGATGGGAAAATGTGTGACCATGGGCTTGTTAGCACCGCGGAAATGGAATGTCAAACGACATTGGTGGGAAATTTCTAAAAATGGATCAAAATGGTGGGGTCGTACGTTGTTGATTAGGATAGGTGTCCGGATGAAATGCGTTTCACTGCTTGCAGAGAAGGTCGGTGGATGATACGTAGTAGGTGGCAGGGATGTGGTGAATGGAGGCAAGCTGTGGATGCCAGATTTTGTAGAGAAGCGATAAGTCTCGATTTCTTCGAGTGCGAGCTCGATCCTGTCTACCTCTACTCGTTCCTTTTCCACACTCCATCGCAACGCAAGCACGACTTCGCCGCACTCGATAGCCGCCGCTTTGGGCACCTCAGCTGTCCATTCGAACCAGTCCTTGATACCGTGGTACCAACGCTCGGAATCAACGCGCTCGGATTGGGTAAATAGTGTCGTTGCACAGTGACGTTTCTCTGAACCTTGTACTTTTTGAAAAAGGAACCTGCACTGAATGTCGCCACAAGGGTATACTCAACAAACGCATGCTTTGCTTTGATGCTAGGTGGCAAATGCGACGGCAGATGGATCCCAAAGTCGATGACGGGTGCACCGGTGAAGATGAGCTCCTTTTCCACGTCGCACACGGCTACAGTTGTTTGCAAATTCGTCACACCGCCGTTCAGGTCACTCATGTTCATCAAGACGTCACGCGGCAAATTCGTTACAGAGGTGCTAATGTTGAGCCCGGCCCGCCCTGCAAGCTGGAGAGTGATACGGTTCCATTTTATCTTGCGATCGTGGAAAACGACTTTGCCCATCAGCTTTGTGCGTACATGCGACATCGGATTGTCCTGCGTTGCAGGACCTACAAAGTGCACAGGCGTTGAATCGACAACGAGATCAACGGGTGGTGACGGAGACTCTGATGAGGATGTAAAACGTTTCATGCCTCGGGCCGTACAGTAAGATTGTGAAAAAAAAAACCTAGGAAAAGAAAGCGACGGAAAGAGGGAAAATGAGAAAATTTGGCATCTTTTATCTTGTCTTATCCTCAGACAATAAGACCGACAAGATAAAAGTAGCCAATAGCATTGCATGCTTTGATCTATCGACTTTTTCGATAGAGTCGCATTGACTTGAAGCACGAATATTATACAGCAAATCCTAGTGCCTGAAGTCGCCATTCTCGTTATCAGAAATAATCTCCTTGAAAAGAATGGATCTGTAGATTCGAATGAGGTATATCGTTTATTGCTAGACAGCTCAAGATATGGCAATCGCACCTTTCCAGATGATATCCCCTAAATGGATATAAATAATACCAGCATGAAAGAAATGAAAGCTAAATGATGCTAATGATATTTATACAGATGAAAAAGCAGAAACAAAATGTAACGCGTCTTCTGCATCTCGATTGTCTTCTATTTCTTGCATCGTTGCTAGCTTTTCTTCTTCTATATCAACTTTCTTCTTTGCTTTCTTTTCCATTTGTTCTAACGCGTTGAAGCTCGTTTTCATGCTGGTAATTTTTGGATCGAGGTTACGAACAAACTTCTTCAAACCATTCCGTGGATTTTTGCTGATGAAACTATTGTAAAATTGACGCTGGGTTTCGTCTAATCCATTCAGCAAGTCCTCCGTGCTGATCGTCGAGCCATTTACGGCTTGATCCATAATCTCTGCATGTTTTTGGAACAGCTCATCGCTCTCCTTATTCCATTTGTCTTCTTCCTTTTTTAGTCTACCAGATATTTATCAATCATTGGCTTGGCATCCCGTAGATAATCAATATATACGTACGTTTGCATCATGTCGATCAATCTTTTAAATTTATCCTGGTTTTTTACATTTTGGATATTGGGCTTTTTTCTTGCAAACATCGGTGTGCTATTTTGCTTCTATAGGTTTTTTCGTCATGTCAACTTTTAACACTCGCACATTGCGCTTATATCTTACTTGAGGATACGCAAGCAAAGAGACTTCAATCGCCTTGTCTGTCAATTTTCTTACAATCTCTTTTTTAATCAAATATGCTTCACGAGTCCTGATTATTAGTATATTGATTGCGACAAGAAAACAGATATCTTTTTGCTTACCTGTTTCCTTTGCATTTTGTTCATCTCTACTTTTGTACGTTTGATTTGAAAAGCTAGGCTTCTCGATATTTGTTTGCGCACTCCAAATAAGAATTTGTCGTAGTCGCTCGCGCTCTGGTAGCTCTGGTGGCAATGCAACGTACAATTTATTTGCTGATAAGCCTGCAGGAAGTTCGTCTATGGATCGTGTAAGATTCGTGGTACCTTGCTAAATCTTGCCGTTGCTTTCTCACCTGTTACTTTGTATGATGCTTCAGACGCCAACGATGCCTCCGATTGCCGCGTGCTTGTTCGTTCCGTGTAATGGACCCGTTTCGCTGAGGAAGTTGATCGTTGAAACTCTTTAAAGTCATCATCAAAGTCATCGACTGCGTGGCGCTTAATGCCTTGAGTAGTTAACGAATCAAAGTTTTCTTCTTCGCGCGGTCGCGCTCTTCGAAAGGTGAATCCATCGTCTTCTTGGGTATCGGTGCTGAAGCTTGATTGAAAATTGTAAGGGCTCATTGTTTTGGGAGGCGAAGAAAGAAAAGCAGTGAAGAATATCCGCTTCATGCAAAGGGCGATGTTAATTTGATTCACAGATATAGACATGCCCAGCTTACCAGTAGCAATGTAAAGGAGTAATAGCCATATCATGGCTTTCGAAGGAATGTTGAATGTAAAGCTATAAGCAAACTATGCATGATAGACTTTGCATACGGAATTCTGGAGTGTGCTTCATTCTTTTTCGAAAGACTCAATGCTGTGCAGACTCCAACATTAGATCGAGCAAAGAAGTACGGACACGGTAAAATCTTCATACACATCGTCTGAAAGAGGATAAGCTCTCTAAGCCTTAGATACGTTACAGTCAAATACTCTGACTGGAAAGATATAAATATACCTGATGATTTTAATGAAACACAACATAATATGCTTTTAAAAGTATAGAAACTAAACGCGAGGCATCTTCCGGATCTCCACAATTTTCTTCTCTTGCATCACTGCTATCTCTTCCTTATTCTGTGCTTTCTTGTTTGCTGGTTTTTATTCTGCATTTTCTAACGTGTTGGAGTTATTTTTTATGTTGGTGGTCTTTACATCGAGTTGACGAACAAAATCCTTCAAAGCTTTCTATGGACTTTCTCTGTAAAATTCTTGTAAAACTGGAGCTCAGTTTCGTCCAAGCCATTCAGGAATCCTCCGTTGATGATCATCAAGTTATTTATGGGGTGGTCCATAATTTCTGCCTGCCTTTGGAACGACGTACATATCAGTCTCCTTCCATTCTTCTTCTATCTTCTGCTGATGTGGTAGAAATCAGCCTCAGAAAGCCAAAATTCCCTACCAGCAAGAAAAGAAAGCTTTGAAAAAATGTAGCAAAGAGAAAAGGTACTGGGACCAACACTGGACATTAATCAGCTTTCTTGTTGAAGTTATGGATGTAATGGACAAATATCCTGAAATGAAGGGTCATTACCTGGTGATGGATCATGCTCGTATCCACACATCCGCAGCGACAAAAAACACAATCCTTGCTAGAGGCTATAAATGTATCTATCTTCCTGAACTCAATCCTTTGAACAATTGTGGTCTGTTGCTAAGAGCAAAGTTAAGAGGCACAAGTTGTTAGATTCCGAAATCCTTTCAAACGGGAATAGCCGAAGCTTGCCAACAGATATGATAACTTCGGAAGACCTTTGTAGATTCGTTGGTCACTCCGTTAGATGTTTTGATGATTGCATACAAAATAATTCTGTAGTTCTATCACACAAAGAGACACCCAGACGAAGCTTTTCCAGCTTTTTTCATTTTCTTTTTAGTGAAAAAAAAAGAAAATAGGTTATCAGACCACAGCTGCCTCCTTGCCACAATGTCATAAAAACAAAGGGCGAGATCATCAACTGTTGGAAACCACCCGAAGGTAAGTCTCCAACACACTTCACTCATGGGAGGAGCTGCCACACGTCATCGTCTAACCCGGTTAATGTGTCTAGTTTGGAAAACGTAGACTAGTAATGTACTGCATACAGATCCTGATGAAGTACGGTCATAAGGAAAAAAAGAGTTTCCCAGCGTGCTCCCCTTTTTATATCTTTCGAGTCGGACGGAGTGTCAACCTCAAATTGGGAATACCGCAGCAGAAAAATTTTCAAAAATATGTCGAATAGTTTTCTTGACTTAACCATTCCTCTCTCTCTGTCTCTCCCTCTAGCAGAGTGCCCGCTCCAGCGATATCACCAACGACAAGGCATAACGTGCGCTCCTCCAATATGGATTTTGCCTGTGATCATGTCCCGTCCAGTTTTTACGTGCAAATGCTACCTCAAGAGATTATCCATTGCATCATTCGCCAGGGACGTACACACCTAGGTCTTATCCTCGGCATGGGGATCATCGATCATACCCAGGTGTTCCTTGATGGTGGTCCCTCGGTTATTCTCGATACCCTCTTGAGGGATTACCGGGGGATATCCGGTCCCTCCTCGCTCTTAAGGAGATGATTCCAGCCGAGGTGGCCATCTACAAGGCGGTAAAGACTAAGGATCCATCTTTGGTGAAGAGGATATATCTTATATGGGGATCGTGGTATTCGCGTCCAGGATATGATCTCGCGGCATCTACCCGGTTTGTTTGGGGATTGCATTACATACAAACGGATGTACCATTGGATACACTCGAATGGATTGGAGTTTATGCCGATCTGGGTGAGATAGACAAGATAGACTTCACGATTCCCCACCCACTTAGGTACACAGACTGAATGGAAATATACCAGCACATGGATAGGATAACACGGTATCTTCTCGTGGTTAGACAAGTAATCATCCATGCTAAAATGGGAAACACGGATGCCATCATACGAATCACAGAGCATGACATCCATTATGCTGCTCATGAATTCGAGATGGTGCTACGATTCTCCATTCGTGTGATAGATGTCTTCGAGGTGTATGAGAGATACCGCGAACGATTTGGGGTAACCACAGAGAAACACTTCGCCATATCATCAAGTCATATGGGAGTCCCGAGGACATGAAACGGATGGGCTTACCGGGTGTTCATGTCGTTGAGGCAATTCAAGCCGGTGACATCCAGAGACTAGGTACCGTTAAGTCCACTTACCGATTACCAATACGCGTGCTTCGCATGTCTTTATTGAACATTGATTGTCTTGGAAATAAAATAAAAAATAGAACTAAAACCTTATTTATGCAATCATCAAAACGTCTAACATAGTGACCAACGGATGCATAAAGGTCTTCCGACGTTATGATATCTGTAGGCAAGGTTCGGCTATTCCTTGAAACGGTTTCGGAATCTAACACCCTGTGCTTCTTTGACTTTGCTCTTAGTAACGGGTCACAATTGTTCAATAGAGTTGAGTTCAGGGGAGTAAGGAGGAAGATAGATGCCCCGACAGCGCCATCTTCGTAAACAAATTGTGTATCCACTGCTTTAATACTGTTCAGTGTATAGAAGGATAACAGTGGTATCGAGAAAAAGAATATTAAAGAAGGAAACGCAGTTTCTTGGGATAATCATGTAGATGCTTTTATGCTGAAATGATCTACCAAAATGATTCAGGGTGCTGTATAAGTAATGGGATCGATTCTCTGGAAACGACTGAACTCCGAGGTGGGTTGTTCGGAAGATCTGCTATTCAATCGGGTCACCATGTTGAAAGCACTAACGCGTCGTGCCCAATTTACAAAGGTGCAGAAAGCCAGACATCTCAGTGGCAATGTGAAGAGTAGACTGAATTCACTGAGGGCTGTGATGGCCAAGACACCAGAAAAGATCGACGCCTAGTAAGTCGTTCTTGGAGATACAGTAATCTATGTCTTACGCTGCTGTTTATAGCGTGGTACCTTCGGAGGATGCACATCAAGTAAATACTATAGACCTCGATTATGAAGGCACACTTAACAATGGTATACGTTCCCTAGAGCGAATACACTGCAGACTGCGATAATCGTAGGGCCTGGATAAGCGGATTTACTGGTTCAGCAGGTAATACTACGTATTATCTCAGTGCATGTAAGGAAATACTGAATAAGGATGATGAAGGATGTGCCGTGATTACTCAGGAGACTGCGTCTCTGTTCACGGATGGAAGATACTTTCTGCAGGCCTCGAAACAGCTGGGCGATGAATGGACATTAATGAAGCTAGGAGTACCCGGTGTATCCACCTGGCAAGATTACTTGGTACAGGTAGGACATAATCGCTAAGCCATTATGTTCATATAGTCTAATTAACTTCGATAGCAACTGAAACAAGGATCGCAAATTGGAGTTGATCCAGAGGTTATCACTGCAGGTTCGATATATATGATATCTGAGCAATCTTTGTCTTGATGTGATATTTACTGTCAGCAGGAAGTGTGGCAGATCTAGAGAAGAAACTAAATTCAGTTGGATCAAAACTTGTCCCTGTCAGCAACAACCTCGTAGACGATGTACGTGGAGACGAACGTCCTGCACGGCCCTCCCGGGATGTTAAAACGCACGATTTTGCTGGCCAAAGTCGAGCTTCCAAAATCAAGCAAATTCAAGATTTTTTAAGAAGCAAAAATAGCGACGGCATTGTCTTTACTGCCCTGGACGAAATAGCATGGCTCCTCAACCTGCGCGGCTCGGATATTCATTGTTGTCCTATTTTCTTTTCATACTGTATCGTGACGCAAGATAAAACGATATTATATACCAACAACATGTTGCCGCTAAACGTCCTGGACAAGGAAGGTATCCAAGTCCGTGAATACGAAAGGGTAATGCATGATCTGCAAAACGAGTTTCACGCTCAACGTTTTGTAATCGACGAAAATCTCACCAACTTCTCCATTGTTAAAGCACTTGAAAAGGTGAGATAAAGAAAGAGATAACACTGTATGCTCTCATTATTTAAACATGTTTCGTTATGAAATCAGAACAATACGATAACTTATGCTCCATCGCCAATTACACTCGCCAAAGCCATCAAAAACGAGACAGAATTGGAGGGGCTACGAAACTGTCACGAACGAGATGCTGTTGCACTCTGCAAACACTTTGCTTGGTTGTCTAAAGCACTCAATAAGTCGACAAAAATCCGGGAATATGAAGCAGCGCTTCATTTGGAAGATATGCGCAGACAGCAAGCAATGTACGTCGGCATGTCGTTTGACACCGTAGCTGCATCGGGACCAAATGGGGCAATTATCCACTATCAACCTACAGCGGAAGCTTCAGACATAATTGATCCACAGCAAATCTACCTCTGTGATTCAGGAGCACACTACCTCGATGGTACGACCGATGTCACTCGAACGTATCTGTTTGCCGGCGAAGCAAACGTGTTCCAAAGACGAGCATTTACACGGGTTCTTCAAGCGCACATCGCCTTGGACACAGCTATTTTCCCTACCGGAACGACTGGATATCAGCTCGACCCTGTGGCTAGACGGCCGCTCTGGCAGGATGGTCTTGATTACAGACATGGAACTGGTCACGGGGTCGGTGCGTACCTGAACGTTCATGAAGGACCTCACGGTATCGGCAGTCGACCACAGTATCAGCAAATTCCTCTGCAGCCTGGCATGGTCGTCACGAATGGTGCGTGGAAGAAATAATGCGAAAATTGACCATGTATTGAACGCAAATTAACCATGGATAACTTTAGAACCTGGTTACTACAAAGATGGAGAGTTTGGTATCCGAACCGAGAATGTTCTTGTGGTTCGTAAAGTCGATACACCGTACCGCTTTGGAGATATAGATTATCTCGGATTCGAGCATATCACGTTTGTTCCTATGGGCAACACACTAGTTGAGCCTACTATCTTGACGGAAAGTGAACGAGCGTGGGTCAACAAATACCACGAGGAATGCAGAAAAAGGTTAGAGCCATTGCTTGCCAACGATCACGAAACTTTATCTTGGGTTGCACAGGAAACGGAACAATTATAGATTCTTGCATCAAAGGAACAATACACTGTAAAGGAAACTATACGACAGACTGTAATATAAGTAGCAAATCCGTGTGCAATAAAATATTATCTGTTCATTGTTAGACTATTTACAAGATGTTTCAACTAATCGTTTACTGCACACTCATAAGTTCTATCACTCCTTCTGGATCAATCCTATTATATGCACTCTCTAGTGTTTCTGGGACACTCATTGAATACTTTTCATTGATGATCATTGTCAAACATCACAGCATTCCGCGCTATGCGTTTCTCACCCTTCCCCACTCGAAATACACAGGAAATATCAGCAGCATTCGAAAAAGGAACTGAATTCTTACAATTAGGATGCAAGTTCTCGCTGGACTGTAGCAAGAACTGAATCCACTTCTTTAAAGTTATTTTGATCTTTTACAAATGCCTGATGTGATTTCTCTTCGATGTGCTGCAGTAACGGTGAATCCATGTTAGAATTAGATTACGGATTGGACTTTACTGATAATAATAATTACCTCTTTGTAGTGTCGGAAACGTTTGTTACAATTTTCGCACCAGCTTAATTCAAGTTCTCTTTTTCTCTTGGCATCCGCCGCCTTTGCACGTTCTTGCACCTTTTTCATTTCTTGTCTTGCAGCATCCTCGACCTTATTATCAATCATGCGCCGATCCAGTTTCGCAAGCACCTTGTTGCCACCAGCAAGCTGCCGACGCATATCGTTTGGTCGCACGGAACCTGAAGTAGAAACCAGCCGCGATGTTGTGCCTGACGTTGTAGGCGGCGGCATTCGAGATGTGTTGGTTACTGTTGTCAATGTCGGTTGGAAACCCGAAGGTCGCATATGTGAAGATGGCTGCGGCGATCCTATGCCTAGTGATACAGGTGGGGTGTTCGGTGCTGCAGGGAAATCTTTCAAAGTGGGAATTGATGGTGATGGAGACTGGGGAGGAAGCATCGGTCGTTGTAGGTCATTCGGGACGGCAGCGAGGGGTTTGTGCAAATTTTGACGGTTTTGGTCACCTCCCAAGGGAGCTAGGATGGGGCGTGCAGCTAACGGTTCGCCTTTTTTCATCGCAAATTCCTGCTGCTGCTGCTGCTTTTGTTGTTGTTGTTGAGGCTGTTGCTTAAGATTTTCGGGAGCCACATTCTCCTGATCTTTGTTAAACGTTGCAGGTTTACGTGGTTTATGTGCGAAAGGCGAGTATCCCCGAGGTACTTTTTTCAAGGTGGGCCAAGTCGGTTCAGGGTCCACATCGTAATATTCCTTTATAACAATTGGTCGATGAATTCCTGTCACGTCTTCGACAATCAGATATTGATGCTTGAAGGGTATAAATTTTGGACGAGAAGCTGGATTAGCTGCGTTGCCTGCGCCTGCGCCGTGGTTCGTTTTCAATCCAAACATCTTTTCCTCTTCCAATAAATCATTCAATCCATGCTGTTGTTTATCTTCTTCTCCACGATTGGCGTTACTGTGCGCGTCTAGCAGTTGACTGAGTATTCGTTGTAACTCTAAATATCCCGGTAACAGTGAATAAACTGTTTAGAACTTTTGGTTACAAAAAACAGGTACGTACTTTCCAAAGGCCACACTTTAATTCCCCAGAGGTGTGCATTCTTCAGCATGCCATCAACGTTGTCAAGATTTTCTGCTAGTTTTTCAGGTACTGGTTTGGTGGTTACAACGTGTGTGCATTTGTTGGAAAAGAAAGGCTCTACAGTCTAGTAGCGAAGCAGAAAGCTCTTGAGCAAACGGCACTGGTTTAAAACTAGTTGCTTGACTTACGCCGCCCAGGATCGCTATTCGGTTCTGCAGTCGTTTCTGGATATTTTGCTCAATGCCATCGAGGTAAAACTTGAACTTTGGAAAATGATGGCGGTACGCCTTGATCCAATCTTTGTATGAATTTAAGCCGGCAACCTCGCTTGGTTTTGCCTCCGTTGGCTGTGGGGTTGCCTGTGGTGGTTCCATTGGAAACGCGTAAAAGGGCTGCTTCACACAAAGTCTGGCCTTTCTAAAATTTTCACTTGCCGTTAAAAAGCAAAGTCCTGCATGGCAAAGCCAGATACATTTGCCTTCCTGGTTTACAATATAAAAGCCTTTCCTTAGTACTTGGCAAGAAGAGGATACGATATATCAGTATAATGAGTATTAAAAATTTTATATTGTCTTTGTTATTGCAGGCACTATTGCTTTTAGATGCACCCGCTCTGATTTCTTTCAAGCTGATGTGCACTTTTCCGCGTTTAACTTTACAAACAGAATAGACAGCAAACTTTACAGCAATATTCATCCGCTTACGTGCAGAATATGCAGGTTACAAGTTTGTATACGTTCTCTTTTGCAAGTTCTTGACCGCCTTTAAACGTCAATATACAGAGATGAAATGCTAAATATTACTGTCGTTACCAAATGTCACATCCTGATTAAAATATTCTCTTGGCGAACACGGTAGACAATTGTTAACGGCAGCAGTGTTACATGGCAAGAGCCACTGCGCAACAGCATACCGTGATAATAGGTCTGTGCGTCCCAAGGGCTAAGTTGCTGGCTTGAATTTGGCACCCCGTTTGTTCATTGCTTGGACTCTTCCACTAAGCGCGCACGCATGAGGGCTTCAACCCGCCGAAATGTATCATATGTTGTGGAAGCTAGCGATGAAGAAAGAGCACACCGTCTAGGTGTCAATTCTTTAGCAATCGACCCGAACGCGACGCTCGACCTGGAAGGAGAATCACCAGTGGGCGGTATATTGTACTCTGCGGGCAGGGACGGTGTAGTCGCTAGCTGGGATCTCCACATGGACTTGTCCTCCTCCTCTTTCCCAGAAAACCGGCACGCCGATGTAGAACAGCAACAACAACAACAGGTATAGTCATTTGCTCAATACTCGCTCGACAATGGTGGAACCAACAAAGGGAGAGATGTACCAGGTCTCCAGGCCGAAAACGACTTGCAGATTATTTTCACAAATGCACACTGATTGGGTCAATGATATTGTATTGTGTAAAAATGGGAATTTCGGTTAGTGCTATTCCTAGATGACACCGGGAGCGCTAATAAAATCGCTAAGACTTGTGTATAATCCCCACCTAGTTATTTCCGCATCGTCGGATAGAACTGTCAAATTATGGTCCGTTCGAGAGCCACCATACAATGCACACACAGTTGGCTGGCATAAAGACTATGTCAAATGTCTGGCAGCAGCGAACGATGCGGGTTGGGTAGCCAGCGGCGGTTTTGACAAGAGGATCAATATCTGGGATATCGAACATGCAAAGGCGTCGCTGACCATCAATGCAGAATCCACCTCCATGCATGAAAATACAGAAAACTCGCTTGGTAAGTTTAATGTATTGCATCCTTGTAACAACCGACAATTTATCCAAGTATCTCTCGCTAGGCCATAGTCACAGCGCTGCATCAAAGGCTTCGCTGTATGCCATGGCATGTAACCCATCTGGTTCGCTTTTAGCTACAGGTTCGCCTGAAAAGGTGCGCTTAAAATTTCAAATCAATGATATCGTTACTTTGCAAACTGACATTCTTGTAGGTAGTAAGGCTCTGGGATCCACGTGCAGGAAAGCAGGTTGGCAAGCTCACCGGGCACACCGACAATATACGTGCTTTGCTGGTCAGCCACGACGGCACGCATGTAAGTGGTATAATTTTGACAGTTTGATATTCAATTGCTTATTTATTTAAAGGTGCTATCTGGATCATCTGATTCAACAATCAAAATGTGGTCAGTAAAAGCACAAAGGTGCTTGAATACACTCGAGACACACCCGGATTCTGTGTGGTCTCTTTATTCCAATGATCCTGAACTTCGAACATTCTACGCTGGATCTCGGGACGGCTTGGTGACTAAAACTCAACTCTCGGGTCACAGCTTGGAGGAAATTGGCGATGACAGCGAATGTGTTGCATTATTTAAAGAAAAATCTGGCGTTGTCAAGGTAAGTTGATTGGTCGCAGTGAGCCCGAAGAGACTGATTGATGTTTGACCTTTCAAAAGATTGTTGCATATGAAGACAAATACCTCTGGACTGCTACTTCAAGTTCTTCGATCAATCGATGGGTATGTATCAGGACGACCGTCTATTTCCATGGTGATCTGATATTAATACTGGAATATGAACCAGCTTTCGATCCCAGATAAAGAATCAAGACAATTGCTCACGCGATCAGAATACAACCCAGAGATACCAACTTGTGCCGTGGCCAAACTTCCACCCTCTAAAGCCGCTTATCATTCTCATGTAATGGATGCTTTCCTGCCCGGAGAAAGTTTAACGCTGTATTCTGGATCGGTCATGTCTATACCTATCAGTTACCAGGAAGATGATAATGGCTCTATAGAATCTATAGAACCTCTCAGGACAGTGCCCGATGGAACTATCAGTGGTATATATCAAATCATTGAAATTTCCTTTTTCTGTTACGCTAATTTGTACTTGTAGGTAAACCTGGTATTTCTTCCCACCTGGTGCTCCACAACAGGCGCTATGTGCTTGCCCAGGATACGCAGGGTGAAATAAGTCTATGGGACGTTGTAAAGGTGCGTCTGTAGCGAAATTCATTGAGTAACTGTATTCTAATCATTCGAAAAAGTGCAAGCAAATCAAAAAGTTTGGCAAACGAAAACTGGAAGAAGTCGCGCAAGAAGTGAACGGCATCGAAAGCTTTCCATCATGGTGTACTATAGACACTAGAATTGGGGTAAGCTGCAGCCGGCATTGTCTTACTTATTTGTGTACTAACAGACACTCTACCTAGGCCATTACAGTGCAACTTGATGGATTTACCAGTTTTGATTGTGAAATGTATGCGGATGAGCTTGACCTTCCCTCCGACTATCCCATCCGAGAAGATCAACGCAGTAAGTGAAAACGATATCATTTATTCTTGAACACTGTCTAACATTTCGCACACAAAAGTTAACCTTGGTAAATGGGTCCTTGCTCATCTATTTGCCGAGTTTGTATCAGCAAGCGTACTAGAAGAAGAAAAGGAACACGAACAAACCACTGAGCGATCATCATCGGTGGACCAAGGCGGTTCTCAAACACCAAAATCTTTGCATTCAGGAAAACCAGTAGAAACTGGCATCGCGCAACCCCCACTCTCCGTAGTGACAGATAGATCTGCTTTCAACTCGACATCCCGAGCCATCAATAGTCCTACTATCTACAATGGACCTTTCACAGCTCCGCCTACTTCTATCCAACAGCCTGACTACTTTTCAGGGAACCATCACTACGACAGCAGAGAATTTCAAGTAGCAGCACCTCCTCCAGCTGCGTTGCCGAGCTCCCCGTTGACGCCAACAAGCACCACCTTTATCAACAGACTCAAACACTTGTCTGTCAAATCGAAAGGTTCAAAACCTGGTTCAGACGGGCAAAGCAGCAGTAGTGATATGGAAAAATCTTCACCAGACTTGAAACAAGATGTAGAGTCAAGGGTAAGAAATTATATATCTTTTCAAAAGGTAAAAGTTTAGCTAACCATTTTGATTAGAGAAACTCTTTTGACAGCAAAGCTGAAAAGAGCTCAATGAAGAAGAAACACTCATCAACTAGCAATGCATCCAAACTCACACCGCCTCACTTGAGCGACTTTCCTCCGTTGGATATCCCGCCTTTCACCACAGTCATGATCACAGAAGAGAGCGTCGAGGCTTCCACAGGCATGGATCTGTATCGTGGCACGGTATCTTCGCTTGGCCAGGACGCACATATTATTGCTGAAGTCGCTCCTAGCTGGTTAATATCGTACCTCTATTACGTACGTGTTTGAAAAAGAGAGAACAAGCGATATCAATATGTTCGATCTAACAATTATGTAGAATAAGACGCCGACAAAGGAAGCTGTCAAGATTACTTTTGCACTGCGACCATATCCAGGTTCCTCGCTACCAGAAATGCCCGGAGGGTAAAGTTACATTTTTTCTTCTCGCCGTAAACAAAAAAAGGAATATCACAATTGACTCTCATTTTGAATCTAGTCAAAACAACCGCTTGCTCGCCAACAGAGTATTACGTGTACGGAAACTTATACAATATGTCGCCGACAAGCTTGACATTGATACGTCGCAAGCGATGAATGAACTTGAACTCTTGTGCGGTGATACATTGCTTTCGCATACAATGACGCTCGCGGCCATCAAGCACCATATTATGAAATCTGGAGGAGATGTCATATTGTCATACCGCCTCAAGCGAGAAGGCATCCTGTAAATAGATCTAATCTACCGATTTACTCATTTTCTTCTTTTTCTTTTAACGGGATAACCTTAATCAACCCTTGTTTCTTCAATCAAGACACTGTTGATACCATCGGTATTTTTACTATGCGTTTGGGTCGTCTGTTTTATACAGAGAACAAAGGGGAGGCATGTAGATGATGTATGTACAATGTTGAGTTGCTGTTTGGGTATTACACGACTATGTCCTGAACCCTTGCAAAGCTGCAGCTACGCCGTCGCAAAACATGTCCAGCTCGTTTGCATCGTTGTCTGCTATCATCTGGCGAAACTCGGCTGTCTCACTTGCAACCGACAACCGGCTCACTATAACATGCAGCGAATATTCAAGCATCTTTTGAAAAGGCCAAGTATCAAGAAACAGCCCGCCACATGGCATGTCTGGATGGCGACAGCGTCGAAAGAGTGTTACGGCCCCGTTCATATCCTCCGTCGAAAGTTCGTCGTCTTTGCTGAACTTCTTGACGATCCAGTCTTCGCAGACATTACATGTTTGTCTGTTGCCGAACCGATCTGCGAGCAAAAGTACAGCAATCACTTGATCCCACTTTGCGTTTTCTGATAGCTGCGAGCGCCCATTGTTTTCGAAATATAACTTTAAATCTTCGTAAGCAACATCCTGGAGCACGATGGGTTCGCTTGATATCGATTCCTCGTACTGTCCACTTAGCAAAGCAGAGAAATATGGCGAGCCTCGCACAACATTTGACCGTTTTGCATACAGCATTCGTGTATCTGATCCCGTCAAGAATGCAACTTGAGCGTCTTGTTGGCTCGGTCCGACGGTCGATGATGACGGTGACTCGTGAGGAAGAGGGGGAGGAGGACTGGAGCGCTTGGAAGATAACTTGAGGAGTTGTCTATCCTTTTGTGCCAGCATTTCAATCGCTTGGGCTGCTGCGTGGCGTCGAGAAAATGAATAATGCGGCTCCCCCTGGTCTATAAAGGACTCGTCTAGAAGCATCCGACACAAAGTGCCTAGCATGCTAGTGGAGTATAAGACTGAATCTGCCTCCGTAGGTCCGAGAACAATAGATATTGAATCACTTCTTTCTGCACAGCAGTAACACACGGCAACAGCTGCAAGTTCATGCATTTTCTCTTCCCCATCGTCGTCGGCTGTGAACGTGAAAAACCGGACGTGGTCGTTCATCCGCCGTTGCTGCAAGTCAGAACACAGTTTCTCTCGTGTCATCCGCTTAATTATATCGTTAGATCCCAAAAGTGGTTCGAACAGTGCTGTGAACGAGTCGCTCATAATAAGCGCTTGTGTGCATTCTTTGGTTGTAATCGTCCTAACCAATCCTCTGTATAGCTGGCCGGTAACACCAACATCTAGCGTACTTGTTGCAGACGGCGCCTCCCAGGAGGATGACTGGCTGCTGTCTTCACACATTGAATATTTATTGAGAATGTCTGTATCGAAAGGACCCGGAATCCGTCGTCTTCTCTTTGAATCCCTAGATTTTGTATCTTGAGCCTCGACACACAGTAAGAGCAGCAACTGGCACAGGACGCGAAATCTCGATGGCTCAGCTGCCATCTGGCATCCACACTCTGGCACGTTGGAAAGGTGTTCAAAAACCATAATAGCCGCAGTGACAATGGATGGGTCCAACGCTGAGATTGACATTTTCAGCATGTCCTCCGTCACGTTCGCTGTTTCTTGCCCAAAAGGAAGAAGAACCATAAGGATTGCCGGTAGAATGGATACTGTAGATCGCCCGATATCCATTGACTCGATCCAATCGCCTTGCATACCGTTTACTGGCCAAGACAGCCATTTCTTCATAGAAACTGTATCGTACTCAAAAGCATTCACAAAGTTGAGGCAACTTTGAAGGACTTGATCCCAAGCGGTAGCTATCCGAGACGACCGTTCATCTGGAGTGTGTATATGTGACAATTGATGCTTTCGCACTGTAGCTAGCCACAGCAACTTCATTGTCATGGGACCTGTGTCATCTTGTTCACGCAATCTGGTTCGCATAAGCGCCATATCAGCCATGGAAGCAAGAAAATGCATCAAGAGAGCGTACAATTGGAGCCGCAGCGCAGAGCCTTCCAAGATTTCCACTTGCGCGATCAAGTTCATATCAATGAGCCGCATGATATCCATAGCCATCAAACGCTCAGTGGCTCGCTTGTGCCTCGATACCGTGATTAACCCGATAAAAGCAAATTTCGTCTGATACAGGACTCGATCGTTGTTATCTCCAGAAGCTTGTTCAGCATTGACGAGCTCAGCTAGTCCGTCCTTTGCTTGCGAAAGAATGGGTTCCCACAAAAAGACATCCATGGAAGAATCTGTTCTGCTGAAAATATCCACCGCCGGTTCGTATTGTAAAAAGTAAATAAGGAGTCTTTGCAATCGCTTCTGCAACACGCTGCTCTGCTCAAACCCTGCATTGTTGGACAACGTCGTCGTGTAGGTGGATAACATGGAAGCAGCGTGAGCAGATACGTTCGAGACAGCAGAGTGACTTGCCAAGCGTGCTAACCGTCCCAAGACCTCGAGTAATACATCAAACATGCTTTCATACTTGTGCAAGATCTGTGCACGTTTGGTGTCCAAATCCATACTGTAGTCCATTGCTTCTGACAGCTCGAGCGGGACTAGGTCGCTGAATCCGATGTGTTTGCCATAATCGTACTGGGTAGCCATGCAACTGACTGCAAAAAGCACATTGACCACATCCTGAAGGATTTGCTGCAATACTTCTGGTTCATATGGAGGATATTTACGAAGGTCGCAGGCAAGTAAGATTTGCAAAAGACGTAGTATATTGGAAGCTGCCGCAGATGATTGTTAGCATAAATAACCACATATCACCTGTGAACATGACATTTCATACCATATCCACCTGAAGGGCTTTGTTCTTGATGTATCGTCGAGAGAAATCCGCGCATCTCACGGATAAGTACGCCGTGTCGCAGACCGATAGGAGCATATCGTTGAATCTTCTGCCGCGCAGCTGGTGATATCGATGCACACTGGCTGACAACATCTGTCAGCGGATATACTAATTTTTGTAGATTTGATACTTGAAAAGTATTTTGAACGTATTTGCGACAAACTGTGCTCCAGCTTTGAAGAAACCATACGAAGCTGACAGAGTCGACGTACTCAAGTGCCTTGATCTGGTTGGTGGGATCAGCTAGGGATTTTGAGACTTTTAAAAGTTGACCAAGCAATCGAGATGCATTGACGCTAATTTCGAATGAATTTGGTGTATCAAAAGCGGCTGCGGTTTCCAGGACAATGGATGATAATGTCGAGAATGCACCGTGCTGTATCAGATCGTTGGCAAAATACTTCACATTGATTGACATTGCATTTAATGCATAAATGCGGACATGCATGTTGCGAGCGGAAAGCGCCCAATGCAAGAGCGATGGCATGGTATCTTGACGCAGTAAAAGAACATGGATTGATTCTGCCTCCTCGACGCCTTCCATTTGGTTGCTGCTGCATTTCAGAAGGCTGCTGACGAATTTGGCAGCGGCCAATGTCGTGCCCTCCAAATCATCGTTGGATATATCATTTCTTGGCCGTGCTGATAGTTGAGCCGTCGCAAGCTTTACGCAAAGTCTCAACGAACGTAGTCGTAAAATATGTCTTGAAGGGCGGCAGTGGATCAAGACATAGTCGGCACATCGTAGCAATCGCTTCATCGGCCATCGTGCATTCTGCTTTTTCGATGCAGAGACGATCCGTCGAAGTATCTGATCGATCTCATTTGCATCTGCTGCTCTCAGAGACTGCCGACATTCGCTGGCTGCTTGGTGATTAGGTGCTCGAAGCGACTGGTATATTGTTGTTAAGCCTATTATGGCGCTCATAGAATGCAGTCAGGGTGACGAATGCCGCAGGATACTTTTTTCATGATATTCCTGCTCCGTGCACACACCCCAATAATACGCATTGACATTTTTTTTAAAGTGACAGCATACTATTTATCTCTCTTTCAAATCATAATATTCAGACGCTCTTCTACCTTCCTGTCTCTACGTAAAGCCTTTATGCTATTGAGGCTTTTGCCACACTTGATCGCCGATAACAGGGATGGGCACAAAGCAGTCTTTCCAGTATCATCATTTTTCATGCCGGACACTTTGTTCGAATAGAACAAGACCTTGCGATTCCTTGACATGCCATCCGATTAAGATTCTGCAATTTTTCTGAGTATTCTGATGTAGCTAGCGATGTGGTCCGCTTTTTGTACGGAGTCAAGATATTTACTAGCATTTCGAAACCTTTGCCATGTTGGTTGTACACTCAGCTGTATTTCTTTTGTTTCTTTTACTTACCAGTCCCGTTCTGAAATCTGACCAAGTTTCCCCGGTTTCCGAGATGCCGTGACAATATCTTTGTATAGCTCATTTATGAAGGTATCAAATTCAAATGCCAGTACCTCGTCTTTCGCATCGCGACGGGGTAGTAGAAAGACATTCTGTCGCTCAAGTGGGTTTGTCGCTGAATGCCACGGCAAGATCGATGCTCGACCAACGAGGTCTGTCATTTTTACAGTATAAATTATATGAAAAAAGGATAAACGTTAAAAACTTACCTGAAGTTTTCAATTTCGACTTTGCAAAAAATGCTGCAATTCTTTGCTGCAAGTTGGCATAGTTCTTTGCATCAAACTCCCACGGTTCGCACTTGTTGTGCACAAATACTAGCAACAAAAGAATTAGTGTAATCTGATTTAGCATTGTATATGATATTTCCTCACCAATATAGGGTAACATGTCTACATCTTGATCCATATTAGAAGCCGTAGTCACAGAAGCCGGATGTTCTGAGACGTTTAGATGCAGCATTTCTGCACGTTTCAGTAAATCCAAAACTTCCAGATCTGCTTCAGTACCTTCCGTAACAACGATTAAAACGTTGCAAGCCGATAACAGGAATATGGTGTCATACAATGCCTATTGAAAATTAGGGGTCACTCCTATAACCATTATACTTCCACAGGACCTGTTTACCTGAACTTCACACCACAGATCCGGAGGCATACCATCGAATGATCCCGAACGAAGTGCGTCTTCAATCATTGACGTGGATAGCAGAGGCTATTTTTTGAACATTGTCCGTTAGAACAGCTATAGATAATTTACCGAAAATTAAATGTTACCTCTGTGTCCAGCAAGATGATCCTTTCAGGCGATATCGACAAGTCAATTCCAATTGTGGGGCGCGTCTCCTTGTAGCAATGCAATGTTAGGCATCACCGAGACTTCAGATTGTAATATAGATCCTTTTTTTTTACCTTGGACTCCTCTCCCATCAAACATGAAAGCAACGTCGATTTGCCGGCTCCCTGACGGCCAATGATACCCACGACAAAGTGTCCTGGATGCTCACTGAGAATCTACTTAAATTTGCTTGTAAATATACATGTGTCTTGAAATCATATATCAATCTGGGTCGTTCGCTAACCTTCAGGCACGCTTCGCTGTTTACTCTGCCGAAACGTCGATAAAACGGCACAGGGTTCTTATTTACAGCATTCGATTCACTGGAGGAAGCTGTTCGCAAAGATGCAGTTTTGCTTCTGGACTCGAGCAAAATAGGCGTCGACTCGCTAGCCGCTCTGTTGGAAGGACGCTCACTTGTCGTGACAGCGGGCCTGTCTTTGCGTTCCAAGATTACAGGACTCTGCAAAAACGGTTTTGTACTCTCACCGTCATGTGCGTCCTAGGTAGCATTGTTGTGAGAATGGAGTGAGCAGATCAGAGGGAAAAGGGACAAGCAAAGCAGTTACCCGTTTGCGATCTCTGCGTTTGGAATCACGCCCTTTCCTGTCAGAACCCATATTGTATGCAAGCAAGCGATGCGCGGGAAGGAAAAATTCGCTTTCTTCTCCTATGTAACTGCCAACTAGCCCATTTAATATCTGAAAATGACACTGTTCTCTACGTGAAGGATCATAAGAAAGCGTTTCTGTAAAAGTACGGCACTTCCACGTCTTTTGTCAGATAATTTTCAACTGCAATATATCTTTGTGCAGGGTTCGGTTTGACTAATTGAAAGAGATAGACAAGGAGCCATTGGTAATTTATTTCTTTCCAAGCCTTACTTACAGTAATTGATCACTAATGCAAAAAGCGTATGGAAAAGCAGATAAAGGCAACATACATAGAGTTAATATATGTTGTCGCTGGGATCAAGACGATGGAGCCATTGAGGGAGCCATCAAGTACTCCGAATTTTGTTAAAATGCAAGGACCGCGCGCTGCTGGTGGTGTCTGCTTGGAACTTTTGTTATGGATCCCTACCACAACCCCATTGATCCTGAACAGCCCACCGAGGAGGACTTTGGTGAAGACCACCTCCGTGCATTGGAAAGAGAGCTTGCGCCCCAGACAACCGATTATTATGGAATCCTGAACGTTTCCAAAACTGTAAGGAAATGAGGTGACAGACGACACTGGATTCACGGCGATCAACCCTTTTGAATTAGGCCACTGAAGAAGAGCTCAAGGAATCGTACAAGAAGCTTTGTCGCTTCTTCCATCCAGATAAGGTACAAAAACAAAAGACAGTTTGCTCCTAAATGCTTCAATGTATATCTAATTAGACTTGCTTTACCTTTGTAGCACAATAATCCTGAAAGTAAAAAGCTGGCAGAAGCCAAGTTTCAAGTCATCCAAAAGGCTTACGAAGGTAAATTGTTAGCATATCGAGTAGAATATTAGTCGATTGATATAAGCGCGCGATTTAGTACTGAGCGATCCAACGAAACGAGCTATCTACGACACGTATGGAGTGGAAGGACTGAATGCGAGCTGGGAAATCGGTACACGCTACAAGACACCTGAAGAGGTAGCTTGGACTGCAAGTGATTGCATCCCATTTTTGATGCTTATTTATTTTTCCAGCTACGCGAAGAATATGAGAAACAAGCACGTCTTAAGCGGGAACAGCAGCTAGAAAACCTAGTGCGGTCAAGAGGAGAGTTTCAAATCAACCTTGATGCATCGCCCGTCTTCGATCCATACGAACCTCCTATTATCCCAGCCTTTGCGGCCAGACAGCCGACTAAACCAGCACGGCGTAGCATATTCCAGCCCCTGACAAGAGTCCAAGTACACCAGTTATTTATGCGACATTCATTCGAGGTACGAATATCTTTGAACTTGGTGACGATCGCAATCCATTCATGTTTGCTATCGTCTTGCTTAGACCCAAGTTGGACCTCAAACTCGCGTCATTTTGGGTGGATCTATGCTTTCTCGAAATGGAATCGGTGGAGGTAACTTGAGCGGTACTGTGCGACACACCGTTTCTCCAAAATTCTGGACAGAGGTAAAACAGGATATTTCCTTGTACAAGTCAACCCCAATGCTAAGTCTATGTGTCTAGTTTACTGCCACAATGCTGAAACCACACACCGCCAGCTTAAAAACCTACTACAATGTTTCCTCAGATACGTACGTTCGGAAGAATGCAGAGCGATAGATGATTTTGAATCATCTAACATGGAATTCTAGGTTTGTCAACACAGTGTCTACTGTCCGGACACTTGCTGGTCCACCTGTAATAAATGTCACAGTCGGTCGCCGACTATATGCCACGACAACTGGTTACATGACATATAGAACGGGAGAATGGTCTCTCGGCGGCTGGGGCGTCGATTTGTCCCGAAGCGTCGATAGATCATCTGTGGCTTTAGGATTTGCTACGGCTCGGAAGCAAGGCAACTACAGCGTTGAATTACAGGTACGTCTGACAACGTGGAAGTACTAGCATTACTCTCTGGAAATGTGCTTATATTTTTGGATTGTAGACCGGCATTTTTGCTTCACACATTGCGTTTGAATATACTCACAAATTGCTGAAACGCATCCTCTTGCGGTTGTCTGCAGTTGCATCTACCACTGGCGGTCTAACAGCTAGCATTGGAAGCGACCACAAGATTACTGAACATTCTCGATTCGGCATGTCCTTGGAATGCGGTGTACCGTCTGGCGTCGCTGTCAAGTTCAAGTACGTTTATGCAGACTATATATACCACTTCTAATGCTAATTTTTTTAAATATATTTGTAGGGTCTCGAGACTTGGACAAAAGATTGTTCTTCCGATCGTTTTATCGACAGAGTTCGATGCCAAACTAGCTTTCTTTGGTGCAATTGTACCTGTGTCTATTGCTTTAACGCTGGATCAGCTGATTCTGAAGCCAAGGAGAAGAAAGCAGATCAAAGAGTAAGTTGTCGTCAAAACAAACTACTCGTTACCATCATGGCTAACCCGCTTGCACCCAGGAAAATTGAGCAGCTTCGAGAAGAACATGCAGAGTATCTTGCTACTCGAAAGCAAGAAGCGCTTGATGGTCAGAAGCTTATGAGAGAAGTCGCTGAGCGCAAGCAGAGACAAGAAGAGAAGAAGAAGGACGGTCTCGTAGTGGTCAAGGCTCTGTATGGCCGAGCAAGTGACGTACAACAGCTCTCAGGCGACGACGACGAAGAGCTTCCCGAAGGCGTCATTGATGTCACTGTAGTTATCCAGGCTCTGGTGAACGAATCTCGATTGACTATTCCTGGTGGATATTCAAAGGTAACAATATAACAGCATTCTATACAACAACAATGATACTAACAATGCCCGTTGTAGACCAACATCCTTGGATTTTACGATCCGTGCCTCGGTGAGAAGAAACAACTCAAAGTACAATATAGATTCCAGAATAGATTGCACGAAGCAATTGTATCGGATAGCTCGCCATTAATTTGCCCAATGCGCTGTAAGTCTTGAGAAAGGTCCATTTTTGTGTTTGGTCGCGTACTGACTAGGATCGTCGTTAGCCCACATAGCATAAAGTTGTAAATCTGAAATATACTATGCAATAGACTTTCTTGTGCATGACAAATGGGACATGCTTTCACGTTAGTACATCTGGTTGATAGTATTGAATGTAGGGAGGGACATACCAAATGAGACGAACAAAGGAGAACTGTTCCTTTATATATACTGACGCTATGAAACCTGGGTATCATAGCTGAAGCTTGCTTGAGATTCATGGAAGCTAATTGCTTTGAGAGACCCAGAAAGAAAGAACAGCGTTGAATATCCGATTCATGCAGAGGGCATAAATTTCCCTTTGCAGACAGGGCATACTCAGCTTACTAACTCAACTTGCGTGTAGGAATGTTAAGCAATAATAACCATACCATAGGTTTCGAATGGATGTTGAATGCAAAGTATGATAGACTATGCATACGAAATTCTGGAGCCCTTTCTTTTTCTTTTTTCGAAAGACCCTGCTATTATGTAGACTCGACCACAGATCAAGCAAAGAAAAACAAGTACGGTAAATATCTTTATAGACATCGTCTGAAAAGAGGATAAGATCTCTAAGTCTAAATCATCCATACATTGAAAAGGGAACAATTCGCTTGTACTGCTCTTTCGTATGTAAAAACGGACACAAAATGAATCGTCAGCCTGCACTTGCTTCTATTTGAAGATGCTGGATTGTTGCTATTCACGTACCCAAAGTGATCTAAAATTATGTTGCTTTTACATTACTCGATCCAATTTTGTGCCAGCTGTACTTTCGAAAAGTAAAACTGGTAGCATGGATTCCTGATGAATCAAATTGACTTTACATTTACAAAAAATTCCTGAAACTCAAGACTTTCATGCGGAACATGATTTTATACTGTATTTTTAAAAAAACAGTTGTCGTTTGGAGCATAAAACTGCACCACAAACAAGGCAAATTTAAACTTGTGGAATAAAATCATTAAATATTCTTGCCATATTGGTTCAAATTTGCCATGTAGCGCAGTTGCTCCAAACAATGCCAACCCGATCTCAATCAGTAAAAAAATCGAGGTATTACAGGCTTGTATCCGTTTTTACTTACCGAATCATCTAAAGAGAAGCAGTCTCAATATTAGTACTTCGATAATATTCAGAATCCAAGATGAACTGCAAAGCTTACCGTAAAAACCTAAACCCTTTCGACCCTTTCGGGTTCCACATTCGCAGTGGTGGATTGATTTGGTCTACGAAGGCTTGGGGGCGACCAAAGCCCTCCCAGACTTTTCTTGCAATGAAGTACATATTCTTCGAGGCATTGGTGTCCCTATTCCACAGCATTCCACAGGTTTGGCAATCCAGGATGCCATGGTGAGTAACACCGTCCTCCGTCTTCAGCTTCTTCAGAGATTTTGACATGCAGCTATGACAAATCTAAAGTTGTCATGAATAAAAGAGACTGAGTATTTTACCAGTGATTCATCATAAATGATAAAGTGCGCTTACTTGTGATGTGTCGTATTCGCTGATAATCACGAGCGCGATTTTCCCCTAGCTTCTCTTCTTTGGAGCATACCACAATGCCGATTTTTATAGCTCGCAGCATTGCAGGCACAAACTTGTCCAATTTATATTGGATATACGATACAACCCGTCGTTGAAAATTTTCGACGATGTGATTTGTATACGCAGTTGCTATTTCCTTGCAGGCTGCGGAAAGGATGTCACTGTAACCTGTGACATTCAATGGATATCGAATATCTGGATGGAGAGCCGAGAACGAAGCCCAGAATCCGTGTTCTCCGGAGAAATTGCTTGGGAACTTTGTATTTGTGTTCGATACAGATAAGCCTAGGATGAGCTGGCACACGAAATACCAGAACTTTTGTCCAAATATGTACGTCGGGATGCTATTCTGAAATAAAATAGCCATTTACGACGACACTGGCCCTCAGCATCACCTGGTCGAGCCAAGAAGACTTCTGGGTGATTGCATTTTTCAATTGCATTTGGTATTCTGGTGTGAAACGCTCATGATCTTTGCCAAACTTTTCAATAATGCGCTCTTTTATGTTTGGCTTTCTTGACGCTGAGTTTGAGTGTCCACTTTGACCACAGTCCCGGCAAAACCCTACGTAAAGTAATGTTTAGAGAGATAGAATCGAAAGGACGAAAAAGTGTTGCCACCAACCTTTGTTCTTCAACTCTTTCAGCCTTCTTTAATGCTGCAATCAATAACGCCGGATATAGAGCTGTTCCAAAAGATAGAAATATGGCAGATATAGTTTCAAGAAGCTCACAGTCTTCATCAAAGTAAATCATCTTGAATGGGAAAAAATGTCGAAGGAAAGACAGTGTAGCGGAAATCAATATAATCCGCAGCATGTAATTCATTTTTTGGGAGAATCAATGTTTCAGTGTGCGTGTCTATGTGCAAAAACTGTGCTTTGCGAAAGCGATCTGAAAGGACGTACACTGCGTGAACCAAAATAATAAAATGATGTGTGCGAACGATCCAAATATAAACTCGAAATAAAGTCAAGCGAATATGCATGCAGCTGCCTTCATATTTAAGGTTATTCTGACAAGGACGAACCATATACAGATTATTGCTTGCCTTTCAAAACTTCTTTCGCATCCAAATGAGACGGCGAGAGGATACTAGATTTTCTTGTAAAGCTTGAAATGACACGGGTTATTGTCTACGATATTGTGAATGTCCTCTGATATGAAGCAGGTTGCAATAGACGATAAGGCTATGGAGGGTTGATTCATGGATGGTTATTGTTGTTGTGTTTGACAAATCCTGGAGTATTATTACAAGTACAGCACTAATAAAGATTGGCTGGATCGTATTTAGATCAACATATCATACTTTTATCAACTGCTTGAAGCTTATTTCTTCGTCTGGGGCGAAGATAATGGGCGAACATCTGCTTGTACCTTTCTGATACTTTAAAGGAACGCGACTCAAAGTTGAAAGGGCAAGGACATCTCATATCGTTCCGGGATGCATGTAACCACGTCTGGTCATTCAATATAGTTGCCATCCTGTACTGGGTACTGTCGGTGATGGACAAACAAACATCCTTCAACCGTAGGTTCGTGGATGCTTAAAAATTGATAATTAATCACGAACCAAATACATCCCTTTGCGGAATAGGTTTCTACCGGGCTGCAGATCAGACATAATTCAGAATCAAACAAGTGAGAAAATAAACAGCAAAAGTAGTGCTGCATGGGCGATTGTTATGGAAGTAGCGAGATAAAATATATGTGACTTTGCGTGGAATCGAGATCTTCCAGAGAAATTTTCATTTCAGGAAGCACTGTTCTCCTCGAGTATTTTTCCAGTAGTTCCTTACACTAGGAGAAAAGCCCTCCCCGCGACTCTGCGCGTGACAGCCTTCATGATAATATACCCGCATAGCGATGGTGAATAGAACTGGCATTGTTAGGAATCCATTAAACATCGAAAAAGAGGCTTCACAGATTCTTTGTCATAGATGATTTGACAGGAGGAATTTATAATATTTCAGAAATAAATGACGCTAGAAAACCTCTAATTCACAACAGTATTAAACTATACCCGCTACTGGCT